>NC_137459.1:87315657-87915657 GCF_964235325.1 Thermobia domestica
CTTTTCTCAAGATTTGCTTAACATGAGTCCTAGTAAGTAGGTTTCTTACTAAAGTGAACATCCGACACATTTATCTGGGATGACATCATCCAAGATGGCGGCTGCTTAATCACAAAACTGTTCATATTTCGACTAAGATTGGACTGATTAACATGCAATTTCGTTCTTTTCTCAAGATTTACTTAACAGGGTCCTAGTAAGTATCTTTCTTATTAAAGTGAATATCTGACACATTTCTCTGGGATGGCGTCGTCCAAGGTGTCTGCTGATTAATTATAAAAAATATTCATACTTCTGGTAATATTTTACTAAAATTAATACAACATTTCGTTGTAAATTTTCATTCCTGTTACACAAATGTTTTTGTAACGAGTTTCAATTTAGATGATCATCCGACAAATTCTCCACATATCATATTATCCAAGATGGCGTATATTCAATCACAGAAATCTTCATATCGCTGGTAATATTTGACTAATCAACATGAAAGCTTCTTTGGTTGTTTTAAGGAAAACTTAGCAGATGACGTAGTAAGTTCTTTTAATTTAGCTGGACATTCAACACATTTCCAGGTATGACGTCATCAAATTTGGCGGCTGCTACACCACATTATTTTTGTTTCGTATCTATGGCAATTTTAAGTGTAAATCTAGAAAATACTTCAAGTGTCCTAATTTAGATTATAAGTTACTTTTTCCTTTTCTCTCAGGCTTTTGAAATGAAAATATGGATACCACAAAATTGTCGAGAGTTCTAATATAGTAAAAATGCATGCATCATATGCAATGTAATTGACCATTGTGTATTAACTACTGAAAATGGCAGACGAAATTTTAAGGCAGCTGCCCAAATGCGAAATAACATTGTTGTTAAACCTTTGTGCTCTATAAATGTGTAAACAATATTTTACCATAATCTGAATAACGCATGATAACAGTATACTCATAAAAATACACTTTTACAGCCTGAAAGTTAGAAGAAAAACATTAACAAGTGAGACTATGGAAACTACTTCTTTATCAAATGGAAATGAAAACGTTTTGGAAATCCTCAAGGAAACGAGCACGTCACCACAATCCTCAAGGAGAGACTTCTAGGCGACATCATTTGTGTGTTATTTGGAATCACAAAATCACATAATCGTGTTTACGAATGAGTGTCCAAGAGCGGATACATTTCTAAAAACACTTTGGACATTCAAATAATTCTCTACTTCTCGACGAAGAAAGGTTTACGAGAAAGCCACAAAAAAGATCGTTATTGAAAGAGCTAGTAACGTCTATCACTATCACCACTAACGATCTCCTGTTCCAAATGGATCGGATAACTTATTACTCTGTAGATGTTATGAATTCCATCTGGAAAATTTTGAAAACTGACAAGAACATTTTTGGTTAAGTAGCTTATTTTTACTTTACATATATTCCGAGCATCACGAAGAACTGTGAAGGGTCGATTATGTGTTTGATAGCAGCACAGTCCATCGCCGAAACAAAAGGAGAGAATGCGAAGGCACAATAGTGTTTCTGTTATACATATAGCTTCCATCTCCGAAGACATTCCATTGGCCGTATAACTTACTAGTTTTTGAGGATCTTCAAGGAACAAACTGCTATTTTAGTGTTTATTGCAAAAATATTGATGGCGTTTTTGATTGAAGTCCTATGTGAACTACACTTTAGTGCCTTCACTGGTGATGAGATGACATTCAACTGTGCATGTGTGAAAAATGGAATGCATTTTAATCATCCAGAGATAAATACTTTACTAGTAGAGGAAGCTGACTTTAGAATGAGGACTCATTCTAAGCATGTATCCGAGTATGGGTTTACCAAAATTTTTCCCATTAGTGATGATATTGATATAATGGTATTAGAGCCTTTCTATCTCAACTATGCTGGCGCTGCTGTCGATATGTGATTTGCCGTCCCTCCCTCGAAAGAGGAGGGACAAGTTATTGCGGCTGAGATCTTTCAATTGTTAGATGCGGAAACGTTGCCACAATAAATTATTTCACGGACTTCGCTGTCCTCTGTCTTGTTAGCCATTCTAAGTAGCCTAGGATCGTCACTCGTCAAGACCAAACGACTGAATGGCAAATTGGCAACACAGTGGAGGCCATTCACTTCTTTACTATAAGCAAAGGAAGGGTTTATTCCCTCAGAGGGTAGCGGGGGTGGGGCCGAAGTATAGTTCGCATAGCTTACGAGGGCACAGGTGGAATAGACAGGCTCTAGCATTGTTTCATTGGCCTATTCTACATATAATTGGTTTACAAGAAATGTGGTTACACAATGGAATTGTTGATTCCATACGACTTTTGAATGTTCATACTTAAAAAAAAAGAATGGAAGAAGACCTGTGCAAATTGCTTCCAGCTATCCATGCTCTGTCAGGGTCTTACACTAGTAAGTTTGGTACGAAGTAAGCTGCTATTCATTCTGCATCGAACATATATTTGGAAAATTTTGTAGTGATGTCTGACTGGGATGATGTAGAAAAAGGCCTTAAAGTTGCAGCAGAATATTAGTACATGTACCGAAGAAACGATCCCATTGCAATCTATAGATGAATTCAGGGTTTGTCAGTATCATCATGGAAAAAAAAATAGACACTAGCGACTTGCCACCTACAAGCAAGAGTATTAAGGTACACTTGTTAAGCTCTTTTATACATACCTTTAGCGACACTGTATTGATGACACAATTATTTACTTACACCCGTGTGATTTTGGTTTTGAAGTGACAGAAGATTGCTTGATGTCAAAACAAAACTTATAGCAGTATCCTAATGAGTTTATTGGGGCATGCACTTGTTTCACATATGCAAAATCCCAATACATTTGTAAGAAAAATAAGGGAACATGTTATTTATTTTGCAAGTGTAAAGGAGTCACATTCAATTTGCAAAAATTCTTTAAAGATAAAATCTTAAAAGGCTGATGGTGATACTCATTGTAGTATATTACATTCCGTTTTTCATATAGTGTAATTAAAACTTCTGATGCACTTCATATTTGTAAACAGATTAGTTTTTAGAGAAGGGTATTGACATTGTGCTGTTAATAATATTTATAAAATCAGAATGAACTCAGCTGATTATAAATTTATTATCTTAATAATTAGTTATTGTATTGCAACATATTTCAGTTAAAATAATTTGTTAGAGCGCAGAGTTTACTGGTTAGAAAATTAGTTAAATTTTAGTTCTCGATACTAATAACAGGAACGAATATATGTGTTGCTGTGAATGTCTCTGTTGATATAAATCGTTTAATATATTTTAATTACAATTTAAATAATGTATATTTAGCTCGTCTGCAACTGTGTTAGAACTAAAGGGAATTACGACTTCAAAGGTATTTGCTTTACCAATAAATAGTAATTACAACATAGTAACGAACTTTCATGTTGATTAGTCAAATAATACCAGCGATATAAAGAATTCTGCGATTGAATAGACGCCATCTTGGATAATATCATATGTGGAGAATTTGTCGGATGATCACCTAAATTGAAACTAGTTACAAGAACATTTGTTTAACAGGAAAAATTATAATGAAACTGTGTTATAACTCTGTTAATTTCAGTAAAATATAATTAGAAGTATGAATATTTTTATTGAGTAGCCGCCATTTTGGATGACGCCATCTCAGAGAAATGTGTCAGGTGTTCACTTTAGTAAGAAAAAATACTTACTAGGACCCCTGTTAAGAAAATCTTGAGAAAAGAACGAAATTGCATGTCAATCAGTCCAATATTAGTCGAAATATGAACAGTTTTGTGATTAAGCAGTCACCATTTTGGATGACGTCATCCCAGAGAAATACCGAGTATTCACCTTAGTATAAAGATACGCACTAGGATCCCTGCTAAGCAATCCTCAAAGAAAAGAACGAAATTACGTGTTAATCAGTCCAATATTAACGTATATATGAATATTTTTGTGATTAAGTAGCCGCCATATTTGATGACGTCATACCCGGAAAACGTACCAGATGTCGGATGTCCACTCAAGTAAAAAATAATTAGTAAGACACGTACTAACGATTTCTGAAGAAACATTCTCCACACCCAAACTTTCCTACAGAACCATAGTCAGATCCTGGACTACATTTTTTTAAAGGTTTGTCTAAAGGAAATTATCGTCGAAAGTAAACTACACTTTGTAGATTTTTTTTTAATGATAAATTATTTATTTTAGTTGTAAGTAAATATATTTATGTGTGAGATATTAACGCAGTCACACGAGTCATATTTAGGGAAGGTTTCAGCGCAATATATAAATAAAAATATAGAAAGAAAACTGAAAATAAATTAACTATATTATGCGGTTACTTCCATGAGCAGCGGTTCATACGTTCAAGAATTATTAATGAAAACCAAACCAATCGCCTGAGTTTTTTTTTTTTAATAGAAAATCGTACAAGAGTAGATTGCACCTTGTGGAGTTCATAGGTCATGTAACTAATGATTGTTTGTTCAGTCCTGGAAATGCTTCTTCCATGTTTCTTGATATACAGCTTCCTCTTCTAACTCCCAATATTTTCTTCTACTTTTGAAATCATTGATAAGTTATGTTCTTCTTCTTCATATCCCTCGCTTTTCTTCTATGGTGTATGAAGAAGACAATTATTTTGCAAAATCTTTCCAATCCAGTTGGCTTTCTACAAAGGATAATAGCTAAAAACATCATTTTATTTCCTACCCGTTTTGAAACACCTTCGTTTGATACTGTCTCCGTTCATTTTATATTATTAATCTCCCTCCAACACCACATCTCGAAGTTCTCTAAATATTTATTCTCTAGCTTCCATGATGTCCAAGTCTCTGAACCATACAGTCAAATTCTCCATATATAGCACTTGACCAATTTCTTCCGTAGTCCAATATTAAGCCTGCTTGTTAAGAGTGATCCTTTCATGTTGAATGCTTCTTTTGCTATGGCAATTCTTGACTTGATCTTTTTGATGGAGCAAGTATCTCTCGTCAGAAAACTTTCCAGATATTTGAAATGATCGATCTCTTCAGGATTTTTTTTTACTTGGGCCCACTGAGACGCATTTCCACGAAATATTCTCTTGACTTTCGATTTATCGATGTTTATTTCCATTCCATATAGTTTCTTAGTGTCAATTATTGTGTCAATGATTTCCTGTAATCCTTTAATTCTAGCTACAATAACCTTGTCATCTGTACGTCTAACCTTGTTCCTTGGAATCTACATAAATCATTTATGTATGATATATGCATAGAATACTTTGAGTCGCTTACAAGAAAACTGTATGAAAAAAGATACCAGTACACTAATAAACTACCCTTGTGGATATTAACCCTTATCCGGGCAACCGGGGCCTCCCAGGCCCAGTAGCTTCATTTTTCTAAAATTTCTCAATAACCATACATATTTCGAAGACATAAAATACTGAATTCTTCTATCTTTCGTCGAAGTTAAAATCATGAACATATCGAGTTGGTAAAGCTAATGTTTTTTTTTTTTAATTTGAAAATCTTTTCCTGACGTAACCGGGCAACCGGGGCCTAGGTAGCCCCGTATAACTTTAGTGAAATTCCTGTCAAATATTAGATCAAATTGTCTCATAATTATATATTGAACACGCGACTAATGTAACCTTTAGTCGGAACAGTATGCGGCAACAGACATTGAATTTTGAGTGTTCTGCACTTAAAATATATACTGGGCCTGACAGACCCCGGTAGCCCGTTTACGTTACAAAAATGTCTGGACCGGATTTGCTATTCTGCTTGGTCGGCTTACAAAAGCGTGACACGAAGTTTCGCTACTTGACAAAAATATATACCGGTACATTCTAGACTAGTCTAAACAGTAAGTGACAATAGGCATTGATTTTGTGTATTCTGCACTTAAAATATATACTGGGCCTCACAGGCGCCGGTTGCCCGTTTACGTTACAAAAAATGTCTTGTCCGGATAAGGGTTAAAGCATATATAGTCAGGTTATCATGAAACATTTGTTTATGACATAGGAAAGAAACATTCTCTAAATTGATTTTCACAAAATTGTCCAAAAATAAACCATTACAATAGTAAGCTGCCCCTTGCAGAATTATTCATGAGAAGTGACTTAACTTGAATTGTAATTATTGTTTCTTTTTTAAGGATCAATAACAAAAATGTGCGAGTCAATTTTAATCAAATCATCTGGAAGAAAGCTCATCCGAAGGTTAAACTATCCCTTGTGGATATTATTAGAGAAAAAGTTATATCGCTATATTGTTAAGTTAATAATTATACATTTATTTACGAAATATGAACAAAATTTGTGGTTAGTTTTGAGAAAATTTTCAGAGAAGAAATAACCCCAAGAGTGAACTACCCCAATTTCTTTGAGGAAAAGTGAATTATTCCATGTTACCAGGTTATTAATGAAACACTTATTTATGAAAAAATTATCATTTTTTTTTAATCTTCAAAACTTTTATCTCGTAGCAGTGGCATAGGAAAGAGGGAACCATTGTATTATCTTGCAACAGTTTGCTAACTAATCACTTGAATTCATCAGCCACAATGACATGATAAATAACAAAATATTGAATACTAAGAGACAGCTAAAGTCGTCTTGTAACCTAGTTGGTAGCTAACAACCAGTCATCTTCCAGAACCAAAACATATACAAAACCTGCTAAACTTATTTCCTTCTCTGCTTAGACATGCTACTTAATAACTAAGAATAATCAAATAAATTTAAAAAAAAACTTTAATTATATTGTATTAATATAATTATTTATAATTATATTTAACTTCTATGAATGTACATATTTGTATAATAGAAGAGGTTATTAAGACAAAACGAGCCTTTGATATTTGTCTTAAAATTCATGATAATAATAATTGAAAGATTTTTTTTCTTTCTTTTCTTAGTGGTGTGGGTTTGGTGTACCGAGTTTAATAACGTCATGGCAAATATTCAAGATCAGCTGCGAATTGGTGTGCTAAGCATGGAAGGATACCCCGTCACCACCTGAAAGGTTTTCGAACTATTTAAAGGAATAGCAAATGGTAGGTGATTCCCAACGGACGGAGCTGCAGACCGTCTCAACGTAGCCGGACTTGAAATGTATTTAAAATAATATCATGGTTTATAAATGTTATAAAAGCCAAGAAGAATATGGAGATATGCAAATCCTTAACCACAGAACAACACATTTATTACTAAGTGATAAAGTATCAGGTTAATACATATCATCGCCTCAGTAGTAGTATATGAAATGCAAATTTTAATTAACTTCATACTGACTAGAATTTTCAAACTTTAAACAATAAGAGTTTTGTGAACCAGAACTCTTGGCAACTTGAAGTTCCATGATCAATTATTATATTTCTTAGAAACCATTGAAAGCTGAAGATATGGAATTATATAGGAATTGAAAAAAAGGAGAGAAATAAAGGAAATATGAAGTGGAAATTTCATTCTCAATGCATTCGTGATCATTTACTCATTACTAATATGTAACTGTGGTGTTCTTTAGTTTTCCTCGTAAGCTAATTAACATCAATTATATCGAGTATTCTTCAAACAACGCCAATCATTCAGTTTCTGAAGTTTGGAGAATGTGGATAATTAATTTGCGATCATCTTAAACAAAGTGAAATATTGCGTAAAGTTTAATTAGTTCGGGATTACGCTATCGTAGGGTATCAAATACAATATAAAAGAGTAATATTATGTTTTTCTTCCCTAAGAGTATCTATTTATTTTCTTTAAGATAAGAGCTGGACTTCCACAAGTTTTATATCCTTCTTCACGGATGAAGAAAATCCTATGTAAAATCTTCGTGAATCTAAATAAAAGAAAAACTTCTTAAGATCCTAGCGAAGTTTCAAGAATTATTTTCCATGTTGAATGTTTACTTCCATCTCAGAGAAACTCCCACAAACCATTACAGATTTTCTGAGTTCAAGGAAAAAAACTTCTGAGAAAACCTGAAGTGTACCTAAGGAAAGAATACTTTGTTTTCCTAGTGCTCGTAGAGAAATTATTATTTATATAAGCATCACCGATTTTACTTAAGTATGCTTCAAACTTTATCCTGAAATTGATTTCATAGTATGTGATTGTTATTTACCACTAATATTTCATGTAATAAGTAAATTAACGACAATGAGAAAAAACATTTGATTCTTGTTGTTATCTGGAAGTATTGTAAGTTATACAAACTGAAATTTTGAAAATAAAGTAGTACTTATGTTATCAATTTTGATACACCCATCCCCATAAATCCTTATTATGTTATTTTTTGCTAAAACATTCTTATAAAAAAGTTTAAAAAAAAAGTTTTTTTGGCATATGAGATATCCAGTGCACAAGGAAATCAAGTCATTTTTGGGGGGGGGGTCATTTTGAAAATATTTCTTCCTTAGAACTTTTATTTGAATGTCCTCTCAGAGATTAAAAGATCAAGGCCAAAAACTGCAAATAACTTATAAAGTTTTATAAAAAAATAATGTGAACTTTTCCCTGTAATTAAGATTTTCGTACAAATTTAATGTGTACTTTTTCTCATAATTTTGGCAATGTTACTTAATTGCTTTGTGCTCTGAATGCATATATATACTACGCTACCTGAGTTTATGTATTTCCAATTACATCCATAAAATTGCTTACTACTTCTCATAATTTTACTACGCCGTTAAATCTCATATTATGCCGGAATGTTGAAAATAAACGTTTCGTCAATTTTCAATATATTGTGTCTTCTTTTTTTATAAGTATACAATGCATTACATAACATTATTTCTACTCTCCTTTATAAGTACTAAGATAATATAATCAATCGAATCTTAAAGTAGAAAAGTTCAGTTTGGAATTTAAATTCATTTATTACAATATAACTCCAATTATCTATATTCCAGTCATTCGAATCGATATGACAAAATAAACAAAATATGCACTGAAAAAACAACTTACTTTAATGCAAGCTGCATGAATTCGTTCGTAAAAATATAACTAACTCAATGGCCTATGGAACCCGGAGGTTCAATTCTGCATTCACAAAATGTCTCCATTGACTTCTGTCCTTAGCCAACTAGATCCAGTCTTTACTTTATATTCCTATTTCTGCGAGATCCATCTATGCCTGTGTCTCCCTAATAGTAGTTTTCCGATTGGATTTCCAGTTTAAACTTTAAAAGCATTACTACTTTCTTCCATTCTGGCTTCCTGATTTTCCTACCCTTGATGACCCTAACAATGTTTGATAAACGGTATACATTATGTAATTCCTCGTTATGAAGTTTTTAGTGTTCCCCATTTCTATTCATCTTGAGTCTTAATATTTGTCTCGGGACTTTACCCTGAAATAGTTTCAATTTGTGTTCTTTCCTCAGAGTAAGAGACCATGTTTTGCAGAAATACACTACATTTACACTTCGTAAAATTATAATTTATTTAAAATACATATTTAAACCAATGTTAAAATATTTTATTTAATTGTAATTATCTCCATTTTTTAAATGTTTGTAGCAAAAGTAAGTTTGTTTTCAACATGTTATGTGTCTTAATAATGTCTATCTTCTTTATTAAACAAAAACAATTTCAGAGTTTCGTTTTTATCTCAATATAACATTATATATATATATATATATATATATATATATATATATATATATATATATAATCGTTGAAGTATTTCTAATTTAGCTAATCAGATTGCTCCTGTATCCGTGTATATTCGACGATAAACGTTTGAAATGAGATAAAATAAGTTCGCCATGGAATTTTATAACAAAATGACGCGCGTCTATTTACTTTATTTCTTCTTTTTTTCATATTCACTTTCAAATGATTGGATACAGTTGTCATCTAAATTCATACAATTATACGCACTCATCTCAAGATTTTTCAGTTCATGATGTAGAGGCAGGAGTTATTCTTGACCCTCGTAGCTCACTTTAGGAACAATTCGTCAGGAAGAATAATATATAATAATAACCTCATGCACATGACTGGTGATAGTTCGTATTAGTCCCATCGCGATTCTCCGCGACGAATCGAAGAAGCGCGGACCAAAATGAAGTCCCCGCTGCTACGCGGTGGTAACTTCAATACCCCAACTCTAGATATCTCTTTCGACTCGACGAAACCCTGACTCCTTAGGCACACTAGCGGCAGTCCTTCGACGCGTCGCTATAGCAACGATGGACATTTACCGGCAAGTCTGCCACTAGGTGTTGGCGACGTTTAAGGCATGAGGATGCCTGTGCAAATATATTGACACTAACTTAGAGAATGAAACTAATGAACATTTGAGCTAATCGGGTTGACAATGTTGCCAACTGGTACAAAGTGTTACGTTTTCAAATAACACTAGACGTCTACACTTTAGCATATGATTGCTGACACAAAAACGTTCCTAAATATGGGGCACGGTCTTCCAAGGTTTATATGTGACATAAATGAACGCTGTGTCCTCCTTCGAATACCTTTCTCTATTATTTATTTTATCTTTGGAAACATGCAGTAGTTGTGATCTATGAACCGTTGTGAGCCGTTAATTGACTTCACACGTGGATGCCTTGTCTTTCAAAAAATGAAGCGGAATCTACCACATGTTCAAGAAATTTTGATGTCAGCACCCACTTGCTAACCTGTGGCCGTCTAGTGTTGTTTGAAAACATAACACTTTGTACCAGTTTGGCACTACTGACAACTCAATGACGCAAATGCTGATTAGTTTTATTTTCTATGTTAATTTAAATGTATTTGCACAAGTATAATTCCATTAGATAGTATTGTTCCTGTAATATTGAGCATTTCCATTCACTTTCCCATAGTAAGCCATTGTAGGGATTCGACGATTGAACACCCTGAATCTCGGAAACGAAGTGACATCAGACCCATGTTTATAGGAACACTTTTAATGTTACACTCTGTATATATATATATATATATATATATATATATACCGGGTGAGGCATTTAAAACTTTTTTAAAAATATCTGGAAAAATACAAATCGAATTTTAAAGAAGTTGTAACAAAAGTTGTTCGCCTCGAAGGGGGACATGCAATGGGGATACGGACAAAATCTCGCGGCCGAAACATCGCCGCCGAAAATCTCGCCGGCCAAAAATCTCGCCTGTCAAAACCTCGCCATCCAAAACCTCGCGAACCAAAATTTCGCTTGGCCAAAACCTTGCGGAATGAAACTTTTCTTGAAAATTTACCCAATGAGTTTCTTAATATGCAATTCCACATTACAAATAATAATAATAATAATAATAATAATAATAATAATAAGAAGAAGAAGAAGAAGAAGAGAATAAGAAGATACAAAACATCGTGTGCGTGGGCTTTCTCGGATAATTCCCGTTTCCTCCCACTTTCTTTATTCGATCATTTCCTTCATCCTGGTCATCTACGTCTCCTTTAACCTACAGGACATAATCAAGGGACGTCGTAAAACTCATATATTATTTCATACTTTCATAAATATTATTAGATTTTGGTAAAAATTTTAAATATATATTATTTTAAGGTTGGCACAGTTCTCACAGCTTTGATTAAAATCAGTCAGGAACAAACTATGAATTTAGCCTCCAACTAAGGGCGAATTAATAACCCTTTTCCCCGATTTAAAAAATTTGCATGCATTGGAATTTTTCTTGTAATTATTTTAATGTAATTATGTGTTATTAGTAAGTATATACATATAGTAATATATAGAAAATTCTACATTGAAGAAATCGTCGTGAAGAGATTTTATCCTGACGATATTTCTTCCCAGGCGACACTACGTCTCGCTTAATTTAGACCAGGCGAGATTCTGTGTCGCCAGATTATTACAACGAGGTTTTGTTCAGGTGAGATTTTGGGTGTGGCGATATTTTGGGGCGCGAGGTTTGGCAAGGTGAGGTTTTGGCCCGGCGAGATTTTGGGTGGCGAGGTTTTGGCCAGGCGAGGTTTTGGCCCCGCGAGATTTTGGCCCGCGACGTTTTGGGCGGCAAGGTTTTGGCCAGGCGAGGTTTTGGCCCGCGAGGCTGTCGCCGCGAGGTTATGTACCCAAAACCATCCAATGATACCACACTCGACCCCTATCCCCACCCCGGGGGCGGGACAGGGATCAACTTGTAAATATTTATAGAATCCCCATTTTTATTACATGTTCTGATTCTCCTTGAAGAAATACGTACCTTTCGTATTGAGCATTTCCCGTTCCGTGATAGAGGGCGCTGTAATCGACAAAAACAAAGTGGCTTACAAATACCTGAAAAAGGAAGAATTTAAAAATGTTTTTGGAAATATCTTGGAAACTAATAATCGGATTTAAATAAAGTTGTAAAAAATTTGCTCGCCTCTAAGAGGGACATCCAGTGATACAACACTGGACCCTCTACCCCAGCTCCGGGGGCGGGAGGGGTGTCAACTTTGAAATCTTAAATAGAACCTCCCATTTTTAATTACATGTTAACTGTATAGCACGGCGACAGCTCGACTACAGATAAATGGTTTTCTCACTCAGTCCTTTTCACTGAAAAGCGGAATGCAACAAGGTTGTCCCATGTCCATGTTTCTTTTTGGGCTTGCTCTTGAACCTCTTTTATATAAGTTGGTTGCGTATATACAACCTCCGCTTCACGACATGCAAAATCTCTCCCTCACGGCCTATGCTGATGATGTGAATATTAGTTGCACGACATTATAACAATTCCACTATATTATTGCCCAATTACAACAATTCAGTGGTATTAGTTGTGAACGTATCAATTTGCGTAAAACAAAAATGTTGAGATTTCATAACTGGAAAATGGATGGCATCACACAGCCCTTCTCAACTGTTGAAGTAGTAGATCAAGTTAAAATATTGGGTGTTACATTTTCTAATAGTAACATATTCCATTATGAAAGAATTTGAGATCCATTACTGAATAATGAGCGCGGGCTGTCTCTCCAACAAAAAAAAAATTGCAAAATATACATTATCCAACGTATTTGGTATGAAAATAGTTATTTGTGTGCAAAATTATGGTATTACGCGCACACATATCCGATATCGGACCTATATATTCGCAAACTCCATTCTGTTATTGGTTGGTTTATCTGGGCAGGACTTTAGTTCCGTGTCACACGTGACACCCTTACTCTACCTTGGAAACAAGGGGGCTTACAGCTCATGTCGATACGTGAGAAATGTAAGGCGTTCCTCTTAACAAATAATTGTAAGTAATATCAATTTCCTGACAGTATTACACATTAGTGGATTTCGTGCTGGATGGTCTTATTTCCAGCACCTAACCCCCCTAATATGGAATCCCTCAAAGACGCACCTATGTATATTAAACAATGCGTACAAGGTTGGTCATATCTACCTCTCTTGGATCCTACCAATTATTTCAATTTAAAAATTATGGGTCAGTGCTTACTTGAACCTCTGTACAACAAAATGGTTCCGCACGTTCAGCAAAAGTTTCCCACAAAAACTGGAAGATGATATGGCATAGTGTGCAGAATGTCAACCTGTCAACGCAGGTAAGGAGTACCTGGTATATGATTGTGAATAAGCTTGTTCGTACTAATGATAAATTAAAACACATTGGTGTACTACAATAGGATATGTGTCAACTGTGTGCCAAACCTTATACGATTGAACACAGACTGCAATTCTGTGCTCAATCACCTCATATCTGGACAACGTTAACACGAATGTTAAGTGTAATCTGCCGTTTACATGTCACTGTGTTTGCACTTCAGTATGTACTGTTTCTAGAATATCGTTTCTTTCCGATCACAGAACACAATACTGTCACCTGGCTAATTGGAAAATCAGTTTTCTATATCATGGACACGTATCCGTGTGGCAATATATTTGATTACATTATTATTATTATTATTATTATTATTATTATTATTATTATTATTATTATTATTATTATTATTATTATTATTATTATTATTTTGAAAAATGCTGGTAAAATATTTTCTGTACAGTGCGAAAACAAATATTTTGCTTACTACTTACGACTCTTGTATAATGAATATATGAACTGAGATGTTATAAGTTTCTGTAATGTAACCTAATGAAAATTTAAAAAAAAAAAAATCATTCACTTTGATCTACTTCTTCTTGCCTTTCGGGCGTCAACTTTCAAAATTTTGGGTAGGGGCTTTTGCCCCCTACAACTTTTATTCCGCAGAAAGTAAAAGAAAACACATATTCGTTTATGTGTAATATCTACCTGCTAAATTTGATCAAAACCGGAGTGTTACACTTGGGAAGTGTTACATGTAAGTCAATTGGTCTTTCTCCTCTAGAAAATTCCTAGTAAAATATCTTCCTCTATAATAAATCATATGTGCTTTCACATTCAGAAACCTGATTTACTTTCAGATTCAAACTCAGATACCCCGCACCAAAGACGAGGATGCTAATAATTAAAAAAAAAAAAAAAACATTCGACATGTATTTGCTCCTTGGCCTTCTATTTGCTTTGAAACTTCTACACATGTATATCATTTTATTACAACACATAAGAAAAACATAATTTTAAAGATCCACTCCCGAAGCCCGATTGAAACCAACAGCATTCATAGCGTGTGTTCTTTATTCGAATTCTTGTATCGATACGGTTATATCAGGATATGAGTTGAGTTGATTTTGAGTTTAACGTCCCTTTCAGCAGGAGGCTATTCATAAGAAGTGGAAAAAATAGAAAACCTGTATATCACTGATTGTTAGTATTGCGATTTAAATCCATATTGGGAAGTAGGAATTTTGTATTTGGAAACATTTTGTAAATTGACAAAATTATGAATTACATTTGCACTTTTTTTTATGGAAAACATAAGCATTAAATGCGTGTCTGTGTGTGTGTGTCTGTCTTCGTAGCCCCGGAACGATCAATTATCTCGCGAAATATACATATCACGAAAACAAAAACAACGTGTTAAATTGTTTTCAAAAGGCTATCCAATGATAACAAGCACAACCCCTATTCCTACCTCCTTCGGGGTTACGGGGAATAACTTTAAAATTTTAAATGTGAACCCACATTTCTTATTGCACATTTGGATTCTCCAGAAAAAAAAAATGATCAACGATTTGACCCAGAATTGAAAACAGTCTCTTCACGGATGGCACCTGAATCGACACACAAAAAAAGGAACAAGAAAAGGTTATGAAAATATGGGTTATCCGTTCCGTAGTCTGTGGTCAGGTGGTTAGCGTACTGGAGTCCGGCTTCAGAGGTCTTGAGTTGCATTCCCGCGCAAAAAAAACTCTATATTTGTTTTCCCAAATAATAATTTTATATTTGCTAGCTTCAATGATTACTTTATTCAAGTTACACATAATACAAATTTCGATAATTGTTTTGCACACTAGCATTATGAAGTGGTACTGAGTAATACTGTAGAGTTATTATGATTAGAGGTCATAGGGTTATTTACAACAAAAACAAGCCATTTTTGTTGCAATTTGTATATTCTTACAAATTAATAAATTACGGAAAAATACATATTTTTTATCGAAATTTGTATGAACTTATTATTTGGGTATAAAAATTGCACATAGAATTGTTACTTTGCGCAGGAACTGAAGTTAGAATATGTATAGCCATTTAAAGTAAGTTAACTGTTTATAATCCCTCATTTGAGATAATTATAAGATTATTTAAGTTCCCCTTCTGTTATCTTCTCATCGACGCCTCCGGTGTTCGTATATTTTTTTTCCTGATATTGTGCTGTTTACTGTGAGTACAAGTATCCAAAGACTCCCTTTTGTCACTTCGTCAGCCAGCGTTTCGCCTCACTCCTGCACCAAAACGCACTTTACGATTTGTTCTTTTAACAGTTGGGGGCAACTTCAGGCTGCTGTTCTAGCTACTCTAGCAGGCGTAATTAATCTTGGAGCAGGCGTTCGTTGGGTTCCCTATCTTACGGATTTTGTACCTCAAGCATTCCTGTGACCCACTGTACATCCACTTCCCAGGGTTATTTGGTTAACGAAGACCGGGATTATCAAACCTTTACAAAATACTTAACTGTGATATCATATTCCATTCTCACTGTAAGGGTGGGATGTAAGGTCATTGGTACTTTGTGGCTTGCGACAAAAAAACTAATATAAAAAGCTATACTGAATTAGGGAAAAAATATTATTCTACAAGGAAAGATATTTTGATTGATTTCCACGATTTCCTAAGGCAAAAAGAAAATATTTCAGTTTAATGTTCGACGATTATGCCCGATTACGCTAAGAGAGACGGATGGTTGAGGAAAGTGATTGATGATAGAATATTTGGTGAAATGAGAATGTGCGAGGAGACATGAGTAACCCAAGAAAACCTGCGGAGATAATGTTGTGCACCACTACAACTTGGCCGGGAATCAAACCACTGAGTTCTATCGAGAGTAAGAGCTCTACCTCCGAGCCACCATGCGTCCTACGCGATTTCTTGAAGAATTCTCGTACGACAATAAGGGAATGTTGGCCTTTATTTAAGACTATTTTTGACAACCGTAACACACCAGCACGAAGTTGAAATTCTAAGATGTTTTTCTGTGAAATAGTATATCAAGAATTATCTGTTTACCAAATAAAAAGTAATGATTTAATACGTCCCTGGGATCATTGCTTTGGTAGCTTACGATATACTGTGCTGTGTTATGTAAATAATTCTCAGTATCTCAGTTTAGGAATCCATTCGCATTTATTAACATTATTTTTATCACACAAATGTTGTTCAGTGAAAACAAAGAATGTTTATATAATTTCTTGGAAATCCATAATATAGATAATAAATATGTGTTTCGTTCCTTAATTGTTCCATTTTTTTCTGCTTTTGTCAGGCTCATGTTCCACTTCCCTGTCATTATGCTCACAAACTGTGTAGTTAAACGAGCACATTATGAGCATATTTTCAGGGCTTGCATCATGAAAATATAGAGGAATGTCAGCCGATGTAGCACGTCCCAATCACGTGTCCGTCGATCCTACTAACGAAAGCAAATAAAGATGTTTGATGCTTCATTTCGCAGCGAAAGGATATCAATTCATTTAACTGTTAAAAAACATACATAATTTGTATGTACTCATTATTGCAAACAAAAAATGCACAAACCTATCACCGGATGTCAGGATTGCTTATATTTGTATGCTTTCATGTCATTTATCGTTTTCTCTGCAGTATTCAGGTGGTGAATTATTATTGTGTTAGTGCATTTCTTGAATGTTAAGTATGATAGCTTACGTAATTACCTAGGTACAAATGGATCCAGTATATATTGTTTTATTTATTTATTTTTTTAAGGAATTTTACATAAAAATTTTATTTCCATGGTATTCAAAATATACATGGGAGTTGAAAGGTAATAAAGAGATTAGATGTAAGCACGTAATTTTAATAGACAATAATTATTAACTTAAAACCATGATAATGTATTGAAGTGTTAATTTTGGTGTGAACAACATATTGAACTAGATCCCCATTTAACTAGGCCTAAATGATTAGTAGGGCAACCCAAAAGCATAAAAAGCATAATGGCATTTTACGCATATGGTTGGTACCTTAAACGTGGTTGTAGTTGTCTAAGGGTCCAGAAGAAACTAATTCTAAAAGCATAATAAAACATAATCTTAAAAAAATAATGCATAAAGCATACTTTAAAACATATATAGTACAATTCTTGGCAAGTTCTGTTTAATTGCAAGTTTAACATATTCTATTAATATTGTTTTTAAAACCAATATTTACAATGGAAAATTGTTGAGAACATAAGAATAATGCGACAATGAAAAGCTTCTTTTTATTTCTGTAAACTTTTCGGTGTAATCCTCTGAAATGGAGAAAATAAAAAATGAAAAGAAGAAAACTTCCCGCCAATAATGAATAAACAATAGTTTTCTTCTAAGTATGCGCAGTTATGAATATTGATTCGAAATGTACAAAAAGTGCACAAGAACTTTACATTATATTGTTATGTGTACCTCTTGAACTTGAGCACTTTCTGCATCTTTATGGTGGCATCTTTTACTTTCCCTTTCTTTATATATGCACCTCTAAGGCGCACACAGACGATTAAAAAAATGACTCGAATAAAGCATATATCTTTAGAGTGCATTAAATAGAAAGTTCATGAAATATGAAAGAAACTGGTTGCATAAAATATTAATAAATAGATCAAGATTTTAGAATACTTAATATATATTAAATATTATACATTATACACGATTAATGTAAAACAATGATTGAAATTGACAATAAAGCATAACAAAGCATAATTTGAAAAAAAAAATATAAAGCATAATTAAACAAAAAATAAAGCATAATGTGGGTTGCTCTAGTGATTAGCATGAATATGTTTGAAGTGGTAAACATGTTTTTGATCCTCTGTAGTAGTACGTGGTTTGAATCACAGGTGAAAGAATGAGTCCAGCTCACATGCTTCCCTAATGATGAAAGCAAATGCTGAACTCCAAACAACTAAACAAAACTGAACTTCATAACCCCTGTGTATTACCATCAAAAATATAACATAGGAGATAACGTGTGGTTCCTTTGAGACCCCAGTAAAATTAGGTAATTAGTGGTGTTTCGTACACAAATTTTATACAGATACATTTTAATACAATACTTTATTATATTGTACTCCAACTCAGACTATCACGTTTGACATCACTAATATTATCGTCATCCAAAATAGAGGGGGAAAACTAAAACCCAGATTAGTCAAACCTGTCATATGCTTGGGGTTGTTTCTTGAAGTAACGAGTCTTAGCTCTTTGGAACCAGCCACTTTGTTATTCACAGGGTGTTCAAAAATGTAAACACGTTTCAAAATATATATTATTTCAAATTGTAACTTGAGGAAGAAAGGGACAAGGTCACAAAATATGAAGCATAATGTAAGAATCTTTCTTACTACACACCCAACTTACTTTATTATTTCAATAATGAAGTAATTTTGGAAATATATTAGTAATTTCTGCCGTCTATTAAGCATTATGTAAACTACTATTTTTTATTCTCGTTTGGTAAGAAGAAATAAAAAGATAAATAATTGATTACTTGCATGCGTATTATCTTGGGGTCTTTTTTACCATCCCAGTGGTAAACAATCATTTTTTTTTACCTAACAGCAAAACAACAGCAGACGGTATTTTCTATTCAATATGTTAAACATACACTAGGGAGAAAATGCATGAACAGACTTTTAGATGCTCAATTTAAGACATGTACTACATTAAATAGTTCTGGAGTCCCAAAAGGACCACAAGGTAGTACACAAGAGTTAAATATAGGCAAATTGCAATGTTGCTCAGTTGGTTGAAATGATTGAAACTATATGAAACAATTTATCTTTAATACTGAGGCTATACGATATATATTTACTGCTTAAGTACGGTCTGAGCTACTAATAAGGTATTCCATGATTACACTTCCAATAGGGATATAACTTGGAGCATGATAGCAATTTCAGTACTGCAATAATGCAATTTTGCTATTATTTTTCTGGAAAGTTTGAACTATTTTGGACACAATCCTAAATTTAAAATTGCATTGTATTCAGTGTAACTCTCTACAATATTATTAGCATCTACCAAAAACACCAAATTTGTTCAAAGATGAGACGTGTACCAATAAATAGAAGCTGAACTAAATAGAATGTGTGATCAGGGACGCACTGAGACATTTTTGTCGGGAAGAGTCCAAGGTTTGGAGAGTCCATTAATACAAGACACTATGTTTGCGTATTGTCAAACGGCTGTTATTCACAGCCAAATACATAAATAAATACTGATACCTACATTCTCCTGAAAAATCATAAAATTAGAATGTTACCAGAAAGGAGATAGTAACTCAAGGGTCAAGATGGTGAGAAAAATCAAATCTGTAGTCTACATCAAATGTTTTTTTTCCTTTGTGCTAACAAATATAGTTTTATAAAAAAAGTTTGAAAATTTGTGATGGATTACGAAATTTTGGGCGGGTTGGAGCCGGCGGACCCTTCCCCCGTGATGTCTGAGTGTGAAAGTTCATGCGTTTTTTTTTTTTTTTTGAAAAAATGGAGAAAACGATTTATTTGGAAATCTAAAAATTGATTATATACGAGAATCATGAAACATATTTAGATGTATCTTCAATTAAGATATTCATCATGGTTCTAGCAAGACGACTGTTCTTAACTTGGTTAATGAGATGCAGTCTAAAATTGTCATTTCCATTCAAAGTGTAATTTATATTTACCTAAATATTGTGTAAATATAAGGCACACATCGGTCGATATATCATATTCAGCTGAACACAATACCATGCTTGTGTGTAAAGATTATAAGCAAATTTTGAGAAAATTGTAAAAAAAAAAAAAAGCTAATTTATGTGTCGTTAAAAAACTATTGGTCGTTAGCTATAGCAATTGGCAGTTCTTATTTTGCTAAAAAGAAATTGTTCTTTATATATCAAATTACAGCTAACTAAAAAAAAAACTCATATAGTTAACGGTCTACGATTATACACCGAGGCTTAGGAAGACAGATGATAAAGTGGGTGGCAATGGTGAAATGACTAAAGTGGGATGAAAGGGAAGAATCCGAAGAAACTGATGTACACGGAATTTGTTCAGCACAAAGCACATTGGCAGAAGCTGAGATAAAACCAAGGACTACACAGAGGAGAATTTTCTACCTCTGGGCCATCAAGTCCCCTTGTATGTATATTGTTTACTTTTTTTTTCCTAAATATATGTTGTACTCATTTACTCACGTACTAGTTGTAATAAAATGGAAAACATTGCTCAGTATTAGGTTTTAACGGACGGGTGAAAGTAGGGCGATCATTCATTTTTATGAGAAAGGAAATATCGTAAACTGAAGTTCGCCTGACATAATGGCTAAATGGCACTTGAATTTCACACTTAAATTGCACATATACTCACAGAAAATTGCAATGAAAACAAGCATATTTACGCGTGTCAGACATCTCAGAAAACACTGGCAAAGCATTATTGTCTCAGTTTCGCGGGGAGGGGGAGGCATATCGACTGCAATATCTCAGTCATTGATCTATCAAATATAGCTCGATTTTATTGCTGGCCATTAATGCGAAAGGTTTATTGAAGGTAATACATCAACCTCAACTGATCTCTGAACATTAATGGCCAGGGAACGAGGGAATGAAAGTCCCTTGTCACACGTTTCCAAATGTATTTGTTTCTTTGTTCCTGGAAACTTACTATTGTGCAGTCGCACCGATATCTTTTTCAGCACCGATACTATGAGAAAATTGGGCCTAAAGTTTAAGATAGGAACCAAACAACATGATGTATCCAAATTTAAGGCTCTCATCAGGAATCGATCCCGGTATAAAGTGCAATAAAGATGTAAGCACTAGCCATCAGACTAGCGGAGAGAACTCACATGCTATTTGCATTGAATGAATGAATATACGAAATTCCAGTACAGTATAATCAAGAATAATACCTAAAATAATGATTTGCAAAGCAAGCAAATTAGTGATAGAGCATTTATCTACTTTCCTCAAGATTCCCGGTTCTAGCCGCCTGTATAGGTTTGTAATCCACAACATTGTATACGTGAGTATTCCAGGACTATCTTTTCACGATCTCGGGTTCAAGCTTGCCAAGTAGAAGTTCCTATCCCAATTTTAAACAGGAATTCCTCTACTTCGGAAATGAACGTTAAAATATAATTCATTGATTGACCCGTAGTAATTCATTAATCACTACGTAGGTGATTTTTTGTAACGCAGACTACAAACGGAGGGGGGAGGGATTTGTGCCAACCTGTTAAGATTAAATATATTTAACAAAAGAAACTAATTAGAAACTCTCAGAAAAATATACAGGGATTTATGTTAACAGTACACAGGATAAGACTAACATGAATTTATTATGCTGTTAGCTAAGAGTGTCAATTCTAAATGAAAGTCACATCTCCTACCAACCAGGGGCGGATCCAGGAAGGCGATCGGGGCGATCGCCCTTCCCCCAGAAGAGGAAGACTTCCTATTTTATACATAAATAAAACCTACCCCAGAGTTTAGAGCTCTTAAAAGTAGCTCAAAGTAGCAGTATTACAAACCATCGCCCCCCAGAAGTCCGTCCTGGATCCGCCCCTGCTACCAACGAGGGGTACTTTGTGCCCACCACCTTAAAATATAAAATTTTTGGAGACACACTGACGTGAAACTTAAGAATAACAGCGAAATTCAGAAAAGGCGTTGGCCGCAGTGGCTTAGTGGTAGAGCGTTCACCTCTGGTGCTTGGGGTCCCGGGTTCGATCCCAACCCCCGCCAAGTGAACTTTGTGGTGGACAAACACCGTGTGCGTGGGTTTTCTCGGGGTTCTCCCGTTTCCTCCCACTTTCTTCATTCTACCATTTCATTCATTACTCATCATCACCGTCTCCTTTAGCCTAACCGGCATAAGCGTGGGACGTAAAACTATAAGATTTCATATCATTTTTCTCAGAAAAGGCGGTATGCTGCTATTTATTATACTGCCATCTAGGAGTAACACTACCAAATGTCAGTCATATTTCCTATCTATTTTGTGCCCACCACTAACGTTCAATTTGAACGACCGTAAGGTATGCTCTTTAGCTAAACATGTTGAGCAATAACGCATTTTCTTACAATTTTAAAGAAACGATTAGAAGAGTAATTACATACATACGTATATATATACAGTATATATTGAGGTGAGCACAAAGTATCCCTCAGCTATATCGAGCGGAAAACGAATGAGAAGATGTCAGTTATGGTGCAAAAGAAAATAACAATTTTAGATACTATTAAAAAGAATAAGAGAACCTAGTTGGGACATTGGCTAAGAAAGAACTTGATAGCGAGGGACGTGCTAGATGGTATGGTGGCAGGAAAGAGAAGGAGCAGGCGAAGGAGACTACAATTAATGAACGATCTCAAAACAGAAAAATCGTACATGAAGACGAAGAAGTTAGTAGAAGACCGTGGAGCATGGATGATTCTAAGTAGCAACAAATGACCATGCCTGTGATGATTATGATGTATCCTGCCAATGACAGGTGCACATTAACAATCGGGCAGCACAATCGCCATTAATATTATTTTTTAGAGACCATTAATGTGTAGAGCATAATTGATCAAAAGAAGGAAAAAGAAATTAATCAAGTTTGAATTCACAAGTAATTATTTTCACCTCATTTGTAATATATACTCGTTAATTCACGCTATTGTGCAGTATCCAGCTTGTGAATGATATATCAGAAAAAAAAGCGGTCTTTCAAATATAACGACTCACTATTAATTGCTGCGTAAACTGATCACATCATAAACAACAACGGATAAACAACCTCATTTCAGAGTAATTCGAAGCCTAGCAAAATCATGACTCTTATTAAACAAGAGAGGTCAGTTCGGTGTTCTCTCATTGTTTGTATTTTTGTTGCAACATTTGTTGTTTACCGTATTGCATTATAGTCCATAACAACAAGAGGATATACTTACAACACCACTTTCCTTAATTTTCACTGATCCTCATATTGTGTAAGAATGATTTTCAAAATTCTGAAGAAGATAAATGCAGTCAGTAACGGTCCCAGGATTTTAAAAGACTACATTTAGTCCAGTAAAGATAGGATTGAAAAAGGAACAAATTAGTAACCAGCTAAAGATTGGTATGGAAGTAGGGGGATGTGTCAGGAATAACATACTAAAAGTCCCCTAAAATCCCACTGTAGCTTTTCCCGCAATTTTGAAAAATGTCCGCCATCTTTAGACGACGACAAGGAATTTATGGAAACCGTCATCCTTTATATTTATTCCTCTAGCAACCGTTCTAATTATCACAAAGCCATGAATCATATATGGTTAAAAAGCTTGAAGTACAGAAAAGCTAAGTAAATAACACATATGCCCATCGTGCTAAATTTCTAGAAGAAGAGGAAGAAGAAACCAGCTTTTTTTATTTAAAAAAGGTATATTTTCAGAAATCATGAGAAGTTTGCAACACTGATAGTTATTGCACACCAACAAAACAACACCAACATATGTCCTTAATATGTATCTCAGTGATAGCCAACAATGACACAAATCGGTGCAATACAAGCCGAGGAAAAATTCAACAAATGTTACTTTCTGAAATCTTTGTACAAAAGTGCATAAGGTGACATACACTTTCACGGTTCTAGTCACCTTCTTTTATCACATAGGACGAAGAGTTATATATCATTGTAAATCTTAAGAAACGTAAATTCGAATGAGGTAACACTCAGTGGCGTAACTAAAGGCTTGGAGGCCCCACGGCGGACAGCGAGGAATGGGGCCCCGTTTCTACATCTCACTTCACGATTTGGGGCCCCCTGACGAGTTGGGTCCTCCGCAATGCGGGGTCTGCGGGGCAGTTATTTATGCCCCTGGTAACGCTTATACTAATCAGTCCAATTTGTGAAAGAAGCGCAAAACCCACAATTTCGGGATAAAACGTGATTTTCGCATAAATTCTTTAAAACTTGCAACACTGACAATTATCGTATGTTAACAAAACTCAGCCACCGTTTTCACTATCATCATTATTAATTTACTTTTAAAATGACCAACGTTTTTTCCCCAACGGGGTAAGGTTTTATGATTCATAGTTTTACATCACTTAAATATAGCACAACAATTATTTATTGACAGCATTAGAAAGTAGCAGAAATTGGTAGTCTCCTTTTTATAGGAAAATCGTAATTCACACACTTAAAATCACTCTCAACTACAATAGCCATTTGAGTATATTTTTAAAAATGTCTTGTTTAAACTAGAATGCAATGTTGCTCCTAGTATTCTTCAAATCAACTTAATATTTACATTAGACGTTAATATGTACTTTAAGAATATTTTTGTAACTAGTCCATTCGGACTTACTTTATTAGAAATCAATGAGGTTATCATTATCTCTTTCATCTCCATGGTTTTCATCATTTGATTTTGCATTCACACATCAAATTCCTCGACATTGACATAAATTAGAGCACACAATTCCGGCTTTCCGACAACCGTACATACTTTCACAGCCCTTTTTACAATTACAGGATATTACACGGAGCGAATTCCTTGCTGGTACGAGAATACCTCCTAATGTTGTCCATTCATATTCAGTCGCTTGCATATCATTTTGAGCAATACCTTGGCTCAAAAAACCTACACTGTCAAAGGATGTATGAAATATACCACTTTTAACGTACACAAGCAAAGGTAATGGCCTTACGGATTTAATCACGGAAGATATAAGATACCTTCGTGTTCTGAATATTCAAACTGAAATCCACCTTCTGCACGACGTAACATGGACGATTCTCAAGTGGTTGAAGACATCAGCTTGCCCGAATTGGAATATATTTATGCAGCTGGTGACGAGCAACAAGCATAAGTACCAAACATATCACGTAGTAATTCAACCTTTCATCAATCTTCAGCCAATAAGCATGGATGCTGTATACTCGGCGCTTATGTTTGCCAGCAAAGAATGTGCAGGAAATAAGCAAAAAAGCGTGCTTAGTCACGTTGGATCAACCTTTGTACTTTAAAGCATGTGACATTGTAGCAGCATGTAGAAATTCTGGTGAATTACCGTCAGTGGTTGTTAGACTTAGGGGTTTTCCACACTCTAATGTAATTTATGGAAACAGTTGCATATATTATGAAAGGTAGTGGCATTGAAGAACTTTGGTCTTGTGTGTATGCTAGTAACTCCATACCACAGATGGTCAGGCCATTCTTATTGCTCGTGCTTTTCGAGCTATTTTTTTTAACACAGTTAGCAATTGCAACATATAATGCATACACTAGTTAACAAATTTAAACTTTTTGTTTGTTACATGAGAAAAATCACCTGATCTTAAAGGAACTTTTTGCGCTGAATTCGAATATGCACTCGGTTTCTCTCCATCACGTACAGTTTTTCCGTAACAGAGGGATTTTCGGGAAATTCCCTCAAAAATTTCCATTTTTCAGATATTTTATTCCCCTAGCTCCTGTCCCCTTACATATAGTAACATAGAAATTATACCTAAGTATACCTTGATTTATATTTAATAAACCCTAAAAGTTTCGTAAAAATCGCTTTGTTCTTTCTAGAGAAATAAATATATTTGTATGTATACTGTGTGCACTGTTTATTGCACCTGATAGTAATGCTTTCAGATCTCCTGAGTTGGGGTAAAAACGATTTGCTTTATTACTACAAACACAGACATAAAAATGAATATTTACAATAGTCAACAACACACTTGTATTGCTCTCTGTAAATTAGAAACGTGTATAAAAATAGAATGTACTTCCAACGTATATTTATTTTAAAACGTACAGTATATGTATATCTTAATACATATATATACAATTCTCCAAGTTTTTTCGTTTTGTTCATGAAATGGTTATCAATATTTGTTATCAAATGTAACAGAATGCAAAAGAACTTCCACTTCCCGAGCCCCCTACCAACTGGGAAGAGATATGGCCAAAAGACTCTGATGATGATCATGACCTTGATGAACCATCGACATCAACATGTACATCCAAGGATCCAACGTTCATCCCTGACTGTGTTCGCGAGCCACATTTCATCCGGCAATGTGAACTTAATGACCTAGTCCGTGATTTGCACCTGACAAAACAAGAGGCGGAACTTCTGGGATCAAGGCTCCAGCAGTGGAACTTATTGGATGCAGAAACGAACATATCAGTGTACAGGAAAAGGCATGTTCAATTTTCAAGCTATTTCTCAATGCAAGATAATGTGTGCGTATGTACGGATATAAATGGGTTGATGGCGGAGCTAGGAATTCCTTACGTTCCAGAAGAATGGAGGTTATTTATCGACGCGTCTCAAGGTCAGCCTTAAAGCTGTCCTTTTACGTAATGGAAATAAAAAACCTTCTATACCACTTGCGCACTCAGTGAAGATTAAGGAATCTTATGACACCATGTCAACTTTGCTAAATCTTATAAATTACAAGGACCATTGTTGGCAAATATGTTGTGATCTCAAGGTAGTTGGTATTTTATTAGGACTGCAGTGCGGTTACACGAAGTACCAATGTTTTTTATGTTTATGGGATAGCCGAGCTGATGACAAACATTATGAAGTGAAGGAATGGGAACCTAGAGTGAATTACGTACCTGGAGAATGCAAGGTCAAATACGCTCCTTTGGTAGATCCTAATAAGATATTACTACCGCCACTTCATATCAAGTTAGGACTTATGAAAAACTTTGTCAAAGCCATGGACACATCTGGTGAAGGTTTCAAGTATTTGCGAGATAAGTTCCCTAACCTGAGTGATGCTAAGATTTCAGCGGGAGTGTTTATTGGTCCCCAAATTAGGAAATTAATGCTTGATGATAGCTTTGACAGCAAGTTAAACACTGCTGAGCTAGCTGCCTGGACAGCATTTAAGTGTGTTGTGCGCAACTTTCTGGGCAATAACAAAGCTGAGAGTTACACAGAAATCGTACAGGACATGATACAAAAATACAAAGAGTTGGGTTGTAGGATGTCTTTAAAAATCCACTTTTTGCACTCCCACCTCAGCTTCTTTCCTGCTAACCTAGGTGCTCTCAGCGATGAACAGGAGGAAAGATTCCACCAAGATATAATGGCAATGGAGAAAAGGTACCAGGGACGATGGGATCCTTCAATGATGGGGGACTATTGTTGGGGTCTTGTTAGAGAATGCAACATTTCTTACAAAAGAAGGAAGTAGTGTACGTTTTTGTAACCCAATGGAAGTTTCATATATTGTGATAGTTTTGATTGTCTTTTCATGACCTTTTGGTACATTTGTATTATTGTTTATTGTAAATTGTCACACTTGTAAATTATATTGTATTATATTTTATATGTGTGTTTGTGGTAATAAAGCAAAACGTTTTACCTCAACTTAAGAGATTTGAAAGCATTACTATAAGGTGCAATAAACAGTACACACAGTATACATACAAACATATTTATTTCTCTAGAAAGAATAAAGCGATTATTACGAAACTTGGAGGGTTTGTTAAATATGAATCAAAGTATACTTAGGTATAATTTCTATGTTAGTATATGCAAGGGGACAAGATCTTGGGGTGTAAAATAAACGAAAAGGGAAATTTTTGAGGGATTTTCCCGAAAATCCCTCTGTTACGGGAAAATCGTACGTGATGGAGAAAAACCGAGTGCATATTCGAATTCAGCGCAAAAAGTTCCTTTAAGAACAGGTATTTCCTTTTATGTAACAAAACCTTTGTTAACTAGTGATATTTAATGAATCAGACGCCACTGAGGAGTTTGTACGTCAATTGCGAGATGTTTGTATTCCTCTGATGACTGAAGAAGATATCGACATTGATGTAGTTGTTCAACATTCAAACATAGTCAATCAAGATTGCAAACGACCTGAAGTTATTCATTGACACTGCTGCAGAAACAAGCCGTATCTGTAAGTTATTCGCTTTGTATTTTCAGCTTGTAGAAATTATTCGTCTTTTAATTCGAAAGTACTGGAGACTTCATCTTCACTGCATGTGAGAAATGTTATCATACTTCTATGCAGCTGGGCATCTTTTGCATGCCACATCTGTACTTACAAGAAATGTTGCGGTTGGAGGATGAAATGGATCTTCATGAGTTACAGCTATTTACAGGAGACGGTTACTTGACTATTCGTAGAAAATATATATTTTAGAGTGGTACATGATCTGATATGACGATTGAGCAGGTTTTAGCGAGAACAATGAAGAGCAGCGGTGGACTGACCCATGGGAGAAGCATGACTGATAAGATCATATATAGGTGTGTGTCAAGTACGCCAGCAGCGTGCTACTTACAATATCTTGAAAAATTATTAAAAGATAGGCATGAACTTTACACTGGTCGGCATGTGGACCTGTACCAAAGCAGTCAAATGCGTGATATATTACATCTAAAGAAATTCTTGCGTTGGTTTTGCCAGCATTATCCATTCCCTTCATATCCGGAGCTCGCGTCCCTAAGCACTGGCATGGTAGGTAATGAAATGGTCAACTTATAAATCTAAGGAAATCGGATTGGCTGCTATGAAAGGAATGTTTGGACAGACTTTTGGAAATGTGAAACTTAAACAAAAAGATAAAGCCATCCCACTATCCGTAATGCACAATGTAGTGCGTATCCGTGATGAGCTACTGCCTGTAAACATCATACTTCAACTGAACCATATGAGTAGAAGTCCGAAAAACAACTCCAGCAGTGTTTTGCACCCTATTCACTTTCTCTCTTCACATAAATGCCCATGAGAAAAACGAAAAAGTCCGCTTTGTACGACATGTTTGAATATCGGACAAATTTTAAAACTCAAATTGAAAACACTGTGTACGTTATAGATTGAGGCTGGCTTCTACATCATGTTGTTTGGCCACAACATGGAACATACCTTGACGTGTACAACTTGTATGTGTCCTATGTACTCACAAACTTAGGAACGAAAGCAACAATTATTTTTTATGGGTATTGCACTGAAAACTGTACAAAAGCCGCTGAGCGGGAGCAACGTGAATCAAAGATTCAATCAACTCCGGTGTTATTCACAAATGAAACCGCATTATTAACAAAAAAGATAAATTCTTAGGTAATTTAAAAAATAAGGATTGTTTCGTGAGTTGATGGTTCAATTGACACAAGCTGGAATTCAAACCCAGCAAACAAGAAGTGATCATGACGCACTTATAGCTAAAACTGCAGTAGCCAAGTCTTTACATCCTTGTAGGCACGTCGTAGTAATTGGCGAAGATGTTGACATGTTAATCATTTTGCTTGAACAAGGTAATAATCAGTACGACATCACATTTCGAAAGCTTAGAAGTGGACAAGACGTGAGTAAAGAATTTAGTACTAAAAAGTTGTAAGATACACAAACAAATATACTAACTGTTTTCCTCAGTTACCATGCTTTAACTGGATGCGACACATCATGTGGTTTGTATCGACAAGGAAAGAAAAAGCCATTGCGATTACTTCACAACGGGAAGATTTATGCCGATCACTTGAAGTTTTGAACCATGATAATGCTAGTGGACAATCTATGAAGCTGGCACATCAATTCTACTAACACACTACGATTCTCCAGCAATAGTAGCCTTACTGGATGAATTCCAGTATCATTCATACATCCTAGCAGTAAGTCGTTCCCCATTCAGAACGAAATACAATTGACAACATTGCCACCCACCAGTGATGCTGCGAAACATCATATCATCAGGTTCAATTGTACCATTGAAATGATTTGAGAGCGACTGAATATGAATGGACAACATTAGGAGTTATTCTCGTACCAGCAAGAATGACCAAGGAACCCGCTCCTTGTAATATCCTGTAACTGTAAAAAGGGATGTGAAAGTCAATGTCGAGGAATTGGATGTGTGAATGCAAAATCAAATGTTGAAAACCATAGAGATGAACGAGATAATGATAACCTCATTGATTTCTAATAAAATAAGTCCAAATGGACTAGTTACAAAAATATTCTTAAAGAACATACTAACGTCTAATGTAAATATTAAGTTGATTTGAAGAATACTAGGAGCAACATTGTATTCTAATTTAAACAAGACACTTTTTAAAAATTACATTCAAATGACTATTGCAGTTGAGACTGATTTTAAGTGTGTGAGTTATGATTTTCCTCTGAATAGGAGACTACCAATTTCTGCTACTTTCTAATGCTGTCAATAAATAATTGTTGTGCTATATTTAAGTGATGTAAAACTATGTATCATAAAACCGTACTCCATTGGGGAAAAACGTTGGTCATTTTAAAAGTAAATTAATAATGATGATAGTGAAAACGGTGGCTGAGTTTTGTTAACATACGATAATTGTCAGTGTTGCAAGTTTTAAAGAATTTATGCGAAAATCACGTTTTGTCCCGAAATTTTGGGTTTCAGCTTCTTACACAAATTGGGCTGGATTAGTATAAGTGTTACCTCGTTCGAATTTACGTTTCTTAAGATTTACAATGATATAGAACTCTTCGTCCTATGTGATAAAAGAAGGTGACTAGAACCGTGAAAGTGTATGTCACCTTTTGCACTTTTGTACAAAGATTTCAGCAAGTAACATTAGTTGAATTTTTTTCCTCGGCTTGTATTGCACCGGTTTGTGTCATTGTTGGCTATCACTGAGATACATATTAAGGACATATGTTGGTGTTGTTTTGTTGGTGTGCAATAACTATCAGTGTTACAAACTTCTCATGATTTCTGAAAATATATCTTTTTAAAATAAAAAAAGCTGGTTTCTTCTTCCTCTTCTTCTAGAAATTTAGCACGATGGGCATATGTGTTATTTACTTATCTTTTCTGTACTTCAGGCTTTCCAATCATATATGATTCATGGCTTTGTGATAATTAGAACGGTGGCTAGAGGAATAAATATAAAGGGTGACGGTTTCCATCAATTCCTTGTCATCGTCTAAAGATGGCGGACATTTTTCAAAATTGCGGGAAAAGCTACAGTGGGATTTTAGGGGACTTTTAGTATGTTATTCCTGACACATCCCTCTACTTCCATACCAATTTTCAGCTTGTTACTAATTTGTTCCTTTCTTGGCAGAAAAATGGGCTATCTTTACTGGACTAATTCTGTTTTTCTCTGCTGTCGACGATCTTACGCTCCTCTTTTCAAATTGTCCTTAATTTATTTTGATGTTTCACATGTATACGTTCGCCAAAGAATATACTAGAGATTTAGGTAACGATTCAGAGATTTGACAGTCTGTTTCCAAATCACTGGACATCATCTCAATAAAATTCATGCAGGTAAAATACACATTTGGAAATTGATTTAGTGTTGCAGTTTAATACTCAAAGTCTCACCTATATTTGTAAAAGTGTAAATGTGGTATACACACCAAATCTGATGTCATTGTAGGTGAAATTTGCACATAAAACTCACAGAGGAAAAATGTAAGAAAAGATATTTTGAAGTACATGTCCTAGAAGGAATAACGGAAGTTTATTATTATTATTATTATTATTATTATTATTATTATTATTATTATTATTATTATTATTATTATTATTTTCGTAGAATATTGTATATCCCAGAACAAAGCTGGATTTAAATTTGATGGAGCCCTAAGCTACTGACGATAATAGGGCCCTTTAAGTGTGCAGATGAACGTTGGGCCCTATATACAGAAATGAAGGAACCAGTGCTATTTTAGTAAGTAGCTTTCAGAAGGGTTGGGGGGGGGGCTTACTTATATCATAGGGCCTTATACAAATGAAGCAATCTAGCTATATGCAGGTTTTACATTGTTAATTGTTTTTCTTATATTTTGGAAATGGGAATTCATTTTTCTTTAATTTTTGGGGCCCCGAGAACGGGGGCCTTAAGCTATAGCTTGTTAAACTTATACGTAAATCAAAAGTTAGCAAAATGAAACTTGGCGCACTAACTTCTCAGTAAAAATAAATTAAAACATGTTTCATTTTTTTTCTTTTCCAAAATTGTTGTCTTAAATTATGATTATTTTTCTGTGATATACAGTTGTCATAATTTATGTTCATTAAAATCAGAATATGAGCATTTGCTACGTTGTACGGGTGAAAATCGTTATATAACTTTTCATTAAGAAAACTATGTTTTTTTTTTTTTTTTGTTTTTTTTTTCGACAATTCAGCCTTCAAGTTAATGAAACAAGGTAATTTCCGTAATATAAAAAATATTTTTATGTATCTATTGAGCCTTATTCTTGCGATTTGAAGGCTCAGGGGTAAGGCATTTCCCTTTGGTATGTGGGGTTCCTGGTTCGATCCCAGCCTGAGCCAAATGACCTTCGTGGTGGGCAAACACCGTATGCTTGGGCTTTCTCGGGGTTCTACCGCTTCTTCCTACTTTATTCATTCCACCATACTTTTATTTATCAGTATCACTGTCTCATTTAGCCTGGCAGGATAATCATGGGACGTAAAACTGAAATACTTTATTTCATTTCTTCCAATGTGAAGAATTTTAACACACTTCTTTCCTACATTAAAATTTAAAACAATATTATATGATCCAATTTTCTGACTCAGTACTGTTATCGATACATTTTATTTCCTCCTTGCAATTTTATTTATTGCGTAGTTATACATAGTTAAAACCAGTGTCCTGTGTGTACCATCGATAACTTTTTAATCCAGTGCTTCTTTCAGAAGAAATGTTCCGGGAGGTACATTTAATATTTGGAGTATCACATATTATTTCCACAGAACTATAATATTTATTAATATATTATATACTTATTATTTTCGTCTCCTCCGGGGGATACTCGAAAAGCTCTGGTGGGAGCAGTACTTTCCCCCCCAAAAAAATAAGCATGACCGGAAGAAACACTCTTCTAATTGTGCCGACGTCTTGTAATAATTTAGACGCCGTTGGTGCAGGGTATTAAACCCACACAAATTATTAAAAAAAAACTGTCATTATAATGGAATTTGGGTGAGTGCGTTAGAAATACAAAAAGCATGGTGACGATAGTGATTTCAAACTTTTAATGTAATTTTGCACAAATTTTACTAAATCCATTTGGAACACTAATACGTAGAATAGTTATATTCAAATCACACTAGGATATTAATAATTGTAATAACTCATACAGCAAATTCTGGTTATATAATCCATCGATGAATTATGGCAAATAATGTTAAATGTTCCCTTGAATCACTCGTAAAAATGTCTTTAGCCAGACAATAAAAGTTCATTCAGGTAACTCTCATGGAATTATTAAATATAAACTACACAATCACTGATATAATTACTTAGTCTGTCAAACATAGGCATAGATATTGGAAACTTCATTCCTAGATAATTTTAACACAAAAATAGATCATATAAGTATTCAGCTTTGGCACCTATTCAACTCCATTTGAATATGTTAGTCACTTTCAAGAAAATATCATAAATACTTATCCAGGCTATATCGAAATATCAGAATTCACTAAATTACTAAACGTAATATGACAGAGTCTCGGAACTTTCCATGATATTGCACCATTTACGACTAATAACAGGAGCATGTGCTCTCGTCGTTGCATTCAATTTCCAATGACCAGAAGGTGGTCAGTTAACTACCTCCAGAAATAGTAGTTCCTATTTTAGCCACTCATTACAAGTGGCGCTAGTTTTAAATGATCTTTTTTTTAAAATAATCTTACAACATGCTACATAATCTAATGTAGTTTGGCAAAAGACAAGAAGTTGAAAGTACTTTTTGACTTGTAATATAATACCCAACACGCACAACAGAACGAATACAGAATCAGATAATGGAACAATACATGAATACTATAACGTTATTGTGGTGGAAAAACACCGTGTGCGTGAGTTTTCTCGGGATTTTCCCGTTTCCTCCCACTCTCTTCATTCCACCATTTCATTCATTACTCATCATCACCGTCTCCTTTAGCCTAACCGGCATAACCGTGGGACGTAAATAATGCTAGTAGTTTTGGTTGAAATTGTTCTCGTGTTTAATACTCTATCAAGTGTGTTTATTCTCGAAATGAAATATTACTACTTGAATACTTTACATAAAAGAAAAAAAAAACTTTTCTATATTTTTCATATCCGAATTCGTATTGTACTAGTGATTCCAATATTACATTAAAACCGACAACATAATAAGCTATCTTGCTTCGAATACAATGACATACTAGCAATACAACGTAAGTGAAATTGCTTTGTTTGCTATCTCATTTTTGGATTGGCCGATTTGACTTACTACAATAAGAAGATTTTTTTAAAAAGAAAATCCAATCGCAATACAATAACTTGGGGACACGTGTGAGGCGACATGCCTTCCAATTTCCCATACCACCATCGATAAAACAATATTACATGCAATTTGCGATGCGGAGCTATAATCAAGACAAGAAACCACCGTACATGTAACAGGAAAGGGTTGTCATGAATATATACGAAATTAATTTGAACTGCCGCCAGCAAGCAGTAGAGGATTCAGGAGGGTCGTTTAGAAAGGATGTATCACCTTATGGATGATGACTATATAGGAGGGTGTACGTATGTTTTATTAATTGTAATGTAATTCTAAATAACTCAACTTGATGTATCATTTGAGAGGAATGGTCGCCCCCTGAATCCACCACTGCCATCAAATCAAAACCTACTAATACATTTCTTTTTTTTTTGTATAACTTACAAGGATGAAGGCATCTATTTGGATATGTATTTATGCAATTTAAAGAAAATGCAATTTAATTAAAATATATCAAACTGAACTCGAGTCGACTCACACACTCAAAAGCTTGGTTAAAAAAGAATGCAATGTGTGTTCAAAAACGACTATTAAAAATAGCTAGTATCGTACTCCAGCTATCTTGCGCGCATAGCAGCATATCTTACTAGGGATGTGCTTGAACCGGAACCGACAAAGTGGGGGGTGATTTATATATTTCCTAAAATCCTGGGTCAAGGTAAGATCACAACCGGCTACCAAAATTGGGGAGGTCTTATGCATCCCGCCTGGGGTCAGAACTTCACTCATTTTTTGTTTAAAGATCATTAAACCTGTCTATAAAGTCCATTGCAACCCGGAAAAATCTGAAACGGTGAGACAGAGATGAAAACAGAAAAGCATGTCTTGTATCATTTCAAAAGAACAACGTATCAAAGTAAAATAAATTGTCACAGGGTCCTAGACGGAGTCCAACTCATTTTCTTTTTAAATGGAAAGGGGGGTCAACTTGTATATCGTATGAAAGTTGGTGTTAAATGAAATAATATAAATTAAGTCTCAACTCTCTACGATAAGTCTGTGCAAAATAGCGGTGGGTCAAAATATCAATACACTCTTCATTGCAAAGTCTATGGCCACTCGCATGAATCTGAGACGGTGGGATAGGTTTAAAAACAAAAACATGGATATGTTATTATTTCAAATGTATAATGATTCAAAGTTAAAAAAAAAAAAGTTTCAGGTTCCCTCGCAGGCTCCTAGACGGGGTCCAACTCAAAATGTTGAAATGGGAAAGGGGTTCAAGTTGAGTGTCGTATGAAAGCTGATGTTACGTGAAAGATAAACACGTCTCGACTCTTGATGATAAGCATGTGCAAAATGGCGGTGGGTCAAAATGTCAACACATGTGTCATTGAAAAGTCTATGCCCATGACTATTAATCTAAAACTGTGAGACAGATGTAAAAAAATAAAAAAAAAATAGAATGTTTCAACACGCTTGTGTTGACATTATGACCCACCGTCATTTTGCACAGGCTTGTCGTAGAGAGACGAGACTTGGTTTATCTTCTTTCATTTAACACCAACTATCATACGATATGTAAATTGACCCCCCTTTCCATTTAATAATTCTGAGTTGGACCCCGTTTGGGACCCTGGGACAATTTATTTTACTTTGATATTTTGTTCTTTTGAAATGATGAAATACACGTTTTTTCTGTTCTCATATCTGACTCACCGTTTCAGATTTTTCGTGGTTGCAACGGATTTAGACAGGCTGAAAGATCTTAATAAAAATGAGTGAGGTGCTGCCCCCAAGAATGCATGAGATCTCCCCAATTTTGGTAACCAGTTTTGATCTTACCTTTACCCAAGCTTTCAGGAAATGTATAGGCCTACATCACTCTCACTTTGTGGGTTCAGGTTCAAGTACATCCCGGGTTAGTAAAAACATCACTTTTTATCCAATATACGCTTCATTTGTCGAGTAACAACACATTGAGTCACTAAGTGCGCAATGCTGCTCGTCGGATAAGTGGAAAAGCAACAACGAAGTAGTAGGGTGAGAAAACTTTTACAGAAACATTCCAAATGCTCAACCAACAATTAAAAAATGGCTGCATGAACCGAACGCAGTGTTATGATTAATTGGTTTAAGCGTTTTACGTAGAGCAGAAGTTCAGTGGCGAAAGGTCCAGGATCATGGACCAGAATCTTTCATGTCAACAGACGACAAACATGCTGAATTTGCGTGCACTGTAATTAGTGAAAATTATCGTTTAACTGTTTGTGCGAATGCTGAAGATGTTGGTATAAGTTTAGAACTCTGCTATCAAATCCTGAGTGGAAAACAAAAAAGCTTGCAAATTATCTGGTGAAACATCTCAATGCCGTTGTACCCGCACCCACCCTATTTTCCGAACTTGGTCTAGGCCGACCTTATATTTCCCAAACCTAAAACCTATTTGAAAGGACGTTGTACTCATTCTACAGAGGGAATTCAGGAAAAATTCATAGTATTACACGCCATTAAAAAAATCCAGCAGGCTTTCCATAATTGGAAGAAACAAGAACAAATGTGTACTAACAGTAGACACGAGTAGTTTGAAAGAGATGGTGGTTGAAAAGTTTGTAGAATGAGAATAAAGCAAAAAACAGCAAAAGTTTTGTCTTTTTTGAATACACCTAGTACACACGCATAATTGGTAGCGACTGTAACAATTCTAGCGGGGATGAATTATCATAAGGTATGCGTATTTTGGGTTATGGAAAACTTCTAGATACGATACATGTTGATCCATTACGCCCATGCAAATGAAACCTCCATATTATGTTTATGTAAAATACAACAGGCACCAATATACTTAAAAGTTCTGAAGGTACAACTAACTTCTGAATTTCTACAAATATGAACAAGATTCTTCCGAAATGAATATTAAGGACTAGTACGGAAAGTATAACGTCGTTGTCTTCTCGCGAAAAGTTGTAGTGACCTTTATGGGGAGTGGCCAGCTTGGTTACTCGTCGCTCGCTGAGCGCAGCAGACGGTTGGTGGTGATTGGCTAACCTATTACCTGTAACGCCCCCATCCGTAGCCTAGCGGACAAGGTGGGAAAAACCAATCCAGCCTGGCCTCAGAAGGGGCTTTACACGAGCAAGCATCCGGATAGCTCAGGCTGTTGTTTCAATTCGGAAATCCAGAGGAGTAATAGTTCACAAATTAACAGTAAATATGTATATATATATAAACAAATAACAACACAACCAATTCAGGAAATAAATGTTTATTACAAATAAATTACAATAATTAATCTGTCTTCTCACTGCCAAGTCAAAATCTGGATTCAATAAATATTTTATTTCTCAGTTTGAGAAAAGAAAAAAAATATTTAATATAATTCAAAGAATTGTTCGCTGAATCGTAAATCTTCAAATTGAATAATAAAGCAAATTCTCCAGTCAAGTCAGGAACCTCTAAAGTTTGACGCAAATATTCGAGGCCAGTCAAGGACCTCTCACATTTAACTCCAATATGAATACTCAAGGCCAGTCCAGGACCTCTCTTGTCTAGTACTAATATATATTCCTTTCTTTAAAAATAAGAAATAAATTCGTACCTTTAATCGAGTGAAGATTTCCCTTTCTCTCAAACCGAAGAAAAAGTTTCATAAATTCTTATCATAAAAAGAAATTATTCTTATTAATTTGTCGCAATTTAGTTTGAAAATAGAAAATTCCCGACGAAAAACAACTGCAAACAACTTTGCTATACTCAATTGAATGCGTTCCAACATCGAAACATCTGAAACACAAACCGGTCAAACATACTCCAAACAGTACGAACAAGTCAAACGAAGTTTTCTTTTTTAAAGAAAAAAGAATCAAATTTTACTATCAATTCTTCAGAATTCAAAAACAGCATTAATAAGCCTTTCGGATTTTACTCTTTGAATCAAAAACATGAATTTCAGACCTGTAATAAACATAGGATGAATAGCACATTTCATAGGTTTCGGGTACAAATCCCTCCACCTTTGTTCCCCTGGATTTGCCGAGCTTATTCACGATAATTATTCCACTGAAAACCTAACCAAATGGAGCCAACAAGACAACCCACAGAATACACAAAGACGTAGACAGACAATCTAATAGAAAAATTGAAAATTAACTCACCTCTGAAAATCCACGTTTTTACCTCAACTTTCTGTAGTTTCTCTGCCCTCAATCGTCTCGGACTCTCTTATCAAAACAAGAATAATCCACTGTAAGGTGAGGATATGCTCAGGATTCAATTTATATGCTCTCAATTCAATTAGAAACTCAATTGAGAAAATGGGACGAAGATCCACAATTTCCCACATTCACGAAATCGAGAAAAAAATATATACACAATTATAATTACGTGATTCTGAGTATTACTCATGCACCTTTCTGCAATTTGCTTACTAATAGAAGCAGAGAGAACTAAACCAAGCCTCCCTTCCAACACTTTTATCGAATTTCCAAGCAACACTATTTTCACTAATTTTTCAAAAATACGCAAATACACTAAATATTGCAAAAAATGAAATATCACTATAATCATAATCCTCACTTGTAATGGATATTCTTATTTCCTTCTATAACACACTCTTCTACAAACGAAGACTTCAATACAAGAAACGTGAACCAACACGAAACGTCCATTTAGATTCATAATCCATTCGAACAGCTTAATCCCTCCAGATGTTACCCGTTCATACAACACAGCCCAAGTCAGCTAGCCGAGGCCAGCTACTTGCGGCCGCAAAGCCGTGACCATGCGCAGTCAACGACCAGCGCATAAGCCAAGACCTTGATTTTTCTCGGTTACGAAAGGCAAAGGAAATCTTCTCACAAACGTTATATTTACATTTAATTCTTTCTCTCTTAAATTTTTAAAAAAATTCGAAGATGATTCTTTTATATAAACTTATGTCTCCTGCTGTAACACATAATATTAAATACATTAATAGTAATTTTACCATTTTCCTTATCGAAGATTTTACATTTTTTATTTTTATAATTTCTTCTTTTTTTTTCCTGTGACTTGTAACGGGCACGTTACAAACTCGCCGCCCTGGAAAAGAAAAATTCTCAACCCAAGAATTTTTCGACATCTTCTTCTTGGCAAGCTACGGAATACAAAAAGATTATAAGACACAAATTTTAAACAAACATATATAAACAACATATATAACAATCTACCAATAAAGTTTTTTATACACCCTACTCTATCTGATATCACGTCTTTATATTTTGCCTTTATAGAATCAATAAAAGAGATCACCTCTGGTTCATTGAATTTCCAAGCATCCCGAATATCATTTTGGTTTTTCAACTGTGTGCATTCCTGATTTTCCACCTGCATGGTAGTCTGATCATGTAAACTATCGGATGTACGAGGCTCGTCCGAAATAAACTTATTATTTCTCTGAATCAACTTGTGAAAGTTTTCAGCTTGATCGATATCAATATCCGATACCTCAGAGCCGCTGCTACCATCTAAAGAATTCAGCTTATCCACTTTATTCACTGGACCACTGCTATGTCTAAGCTCCACTTTCTTTTCAGCCAAGTTTGTATCCGGAGTTACCACTAAAGTTTTATTCTTTAATCCTTTCTTCCTACGATTCCTACGCTTTATTTTCTTTCCACTAGCCTTCGCATCGGGTTTCACAACACTAGCTTGATCCTTATCTGGCAACCTAGCATTGTTCGCCGAATGTTCACTTCGACCCAGTTCAACATTCAAAACGGCAGATTTTAAATCAACAACCAAAGGTTGACTCGAATTTTCTTTTGAACTACTTTTACTTCCTAATTTGTCAATTAACTGAGAATTCGCAAAGCACTGTCCCGAATTCTCCAAGTTAATTTCGGATATTTCATTTGCACCACTCTGATTTCCATGAAAACGATCAATCACTGAGACACAACTGCCCCTTGAAGATGAACTATTATACTGAGTCCCAACTGGATTTGTAACTCTGGACCTTTCAATCGCACCACCCAGTGTTTTCCCAAAATTCGTACGACTTTCTTCCTTCCACATGGATTCAATGGAATCTTCGATCTTTCGAACGTCTCCAACTTCTGAATCAATCATAGATCTCAGATGATTCAGCTGGATAGCACTAGGCGCTGGAATTTCTAATAATTTGGATTCAAGATCTAAATAATCCAAATCACACTGAATACTCGCATCTTTTTTCCGAAAATTAAACCCATCTTCACAAATAAAAATTGATACCATAAAGTTCGAAACAGAAGAAACATCAAGTTTAGTAGAGTGATGATCAGTTATCATTACTTCCCTTTGGCCAGACTCATCACCAGATTTAAATCCGCTAAGATGTTTGTTATGTTCAATCATCTTCTTATAATTTAACCTAACCCGTTTCTTTCCACCGCGCAGAATCAAACAGTTTCTAGCATAATCTATAACTGAGTTTGTTGATCGTAAGAAAGGCGTTCCCAAAAGACACATGCAAGGCAACTGTTCCACTATCTTAAAAGATATTCTCTCAAAATGACCTGAGAGATTCAAAGTCAATATTATCTCCCGGTTTGTTGAAAAATTTAACCCGGACGGAGCATTCACTACCTTTTCAGGAGTCAATCTAATAAATTTCTCCAATCCACAAAACCGCACTAAGTCCAGTCGAACGATGTTAAAACTTGAACCTCCATCCACACAAATGTCTGTTAAATAGTTATGTATTTTACCAACCACAAATGAAGCGACGGTATTATCCAATTCACTAGGAATTGTGTTAACTGAAGCATTAGGTGCTTTAAATTGATCAGACCGTTCATTCGGAATCTTGTTTTTTCTATGAACCTGAGATTCTACTTTCAAACGATTCTTTACATTAGTAGGGTAAGAATTATTTAATCCTTTATTCAAAGAAAAATTTTTATCACCCACTGGAAATTCTCTATTTTTAAAACCTTGATCAGGATTTAACATTACTAAATTAGTCTTTTTCCGAAAAGAACCCATCTCCCTATTATATTCCAATTGATTTCGAAAGTTTAATTCATGCTTATCAGCAATATCCATTAACTCGGATCGGGTAGCTGGAATGTAATAATTCAGCATTTTATATCTATTGTTTGGATTCATGCCACATACAATGATATTTACCATGTCTGACTCACTATCCATAAAATTTAATACATTCATGGCAATTACTATAGATCTTACATACTGAGTAACTGATTCAGACAAGCGTTGACGTCTATAAATTCTATCAGAAATAAGGGAATGCAATGCAACAGGCGTAATAAAATTCTTAACAAGCCTAGATTTTAACTCATTCCAAGCTATTTGATGATTTAATGCTAACAAAATTTCTTTTAATAATGAACCTTCACATTTCCCGACAAGAACAGAAAGAATCATACTCAAAGAGTAGCTAGTATCCATTAGAGTTTCCTCAATTTTGGCTAATATTTCGAAAACTTGCAAACTATTACTGCCATCAGTTGTTTTAAATTCCTTAAATTTTAACTCTAGAAAATCACTAGTTCTTTTAAATGTATACTTCATCAGGAGATTATGCTCAATATTTGAAGATTCATTAGTACTATGCAAAGTTGGCAACCCTGTTAACACATTTTCACCCATCTGAGTTCTCTTAGGTGGAGCACCATACCGCGGATGTAACGAAGTCTTGGGAGTGGAATTCCTAATTTGAGAAACCCTTCGGTAATAATCTCTAAGATTCAAGTACCTAGAAGGAACCTCATTCTTATCAGGACCTGAATTTCCAAAATTTATCGAATTCCCATCATTATTTGTACCAGAACTCGTTAAAGGCTCATTAAAAGTGACTTGCCTCTGATCTCGAAACGATTCGTTCAAACTCCCAATATTAACAAATCTACTGAAATTATATTCATCCGCAGGTGACTGCGAACTACCTCCACATTCTAAATTATTAGCTCTCATAGCAGGTTGTCTAATATGAAAACTCCCTTGAGTTGGCGGAGTCAGTGACATATTCAACTGTCCAAAATCAGATCTAGTATCTGTTTCAAAATTGCCGGTTCTATCTACCGTTATCAATTCGGAATATTGCTCCGGAATATCAATACTGACATACTCCATCGGATCACACATATGTATTAGTATAGAACAATACAAGTATAAATAGAACATAAATAATATAATTATAATACATACAAAATACAATACTAACTACGAACACTACTGCGACCCAGACTTTTTTTTTTTTTACCAAATGGAAATAATCCTAATAATACCTTGCTTCACCTTAATTTAATTTATCAAAGATAATAGTAATTTATAAATGAACAATAATTTTCAATTAGCAATCGAATTTAATTCTGAAATGCAAAAACGAGATTCCAAAAATAATTATGAGTTTAATAAGTATATCAAAAGTAATAACCAACGGACTTGAAATACTTACAACAACCAAATTAATAAAGGACATGAAATACTTACAATACAAACCCAAAAAAATTTTTGAAAAGGACTTGGGCTGTGTTCAAATTTGTAACGCCCCCATCCGTAGCCTAGCGGACAAGGTGGGAAAAACCAATCCAGCCTGGCCTCAGAAGGGGCTTTACACGAGCAAGCATCCGGATAGCTCAGGCTGTTGTTTCAATTCGGAAATCCAGAGGAGTAATAGTTCACAAATTAACAGTAAATATGTATATATATATAAACAAATAACAACACAACCAATTCAGGAAATAAATGTTTATTACAAATAAATTACAATAATTAATCTGTCTTCTCACTGCCAAGTCAAAATCTGGATTCAATAAATATTTTATTTCTCAGTTTGAGAAAAGAAAAAAAAATATTTAATATAATTCAAAGAATTGTTCGCTGAATCGTAAATCTTCAAATTGAATAATAAAGCAAATTCTCCAGTCAAGTCAGGAACCTCTAAAGTTTGACGCAAATATTCGAGGCCAGTCAAGGACCTCTCACATTTAACTCCAATATGAATACTCAAGGCCAGTCCAGGACCTCTCTTGTCTAGTACTAATATATATTCCTTTCTTTAAAAATAAGAAATAAATTCGTACCTTTAATCGAGTGAAGATTTCCCTTTCTCTCAAACCGAAGAAAAAGTTTCATAAATTCTTATCATAAAAAGAAATTATTCTTATTAATTTGTCGCAATTTAGTTTGAAAATAGAAAATTCCCGACGAAAAACAACTGCAAACAACTTTGCTATACTCAATTGAATGCGTTCCAACATCGAAACATCTGAAACACAAACCGGTCAAACATACTCCAAACAGTACGAACAAGTCAAACGAAGTTTTCTTTTTTAAAGAAAAAAGAATCAAATTTTACTATCAATTCTTCAGAATTCAAAAACAGCATTAATAAGCCTTTCGGATTTTACTCTTTGAATCAAAAACATGAATTTCAGACCTGTAATAAACATAGGATGAATAGCACATTTCATAGGTTTCGGGTACAAATCCCTCCACCTTTGTTCCCCTGGATTTGCCGAGCTTATTCACGATAATTATTCCACTGAAAACCTAACCAAATGGAGCCAACAAGACAACCCACAGAATACACAAAGACGTAGACAGACAATCTAATAGAAAAATTGAAAATTAACTCACCTCTGAAAATCCACGTTTTTACCTCAACTTTCTGTAGTTTCTCTGCCCTCAATCGTCTCGGACTCTCTTATCAAAACAAGAATAATCCACTGTAAGGTGAGGATATGCTCAGGATTCAATTTATATGATCTCAATTCAATTAGAAACTCAATTGAGAAAATGGGACGAAGATCCACAATTTCCCACATTCACGAAATCGAGAAAAAAATATATACACAATTATAATTACGTGATTCTGAGTATTACTCATGCACCTTTCTGCAATTTGCTTACTAATAGAAGCAGAGAGAACTAAACCAAGCCTCCCTTCCAACACTTTTATCGAATTTCCAAGCAACACTATTTTCACTAATTTTTCAAAAATACGCAAATACACTAAATATTGCAAAAAATGAAATATCACTATAATCATAATCCTCACTTGTAATGGATATTCTTATTTCCTTCTATAACACACTCTTCTACAAACGAAGACTTCAATACAAGAAACGTGAACCAACACGAAACGTCCATTTAGATTCATAATCCATTCGAACAGCTTAATCCCTCCAGATGTTACCCGTTCATACAACACAGCCCAAGTCAGCTAGCCGAGGCCAGCTACTTGCGGCCGCAAAGCCGTGACCATGCGCAGTCAACGACCAGCGCATAAGCCAAGACCTTGATTTTTCTCGGTTACGAAAGGCAAAGGAAATCTTCTCACAAACGTTATATTTACATTTAATTCTTTCTCTCTTAAATTTTTAAAAAAATTCGAAGATGATTCTTTTATATAAACTTATGTCTCCTGCTGTAACACATAATATTAAATACATTAATAGTAATTTTACCATTTTCCTTATCGAAGATTTTACATTTTTTATTTTTATAATTTCTTCTTTTTTTTTCCTGTGACTTGTAACGGGCACGTTACATACCACACCCCCAGATACAAGCAGGTCGAAGCGCGGGAAGCCAAAGGCGTTATACCTTTTAGACTATAATAAATAGTATGACGGACACCCCTTCATATTCATTATCTCAATAGTTGTACACACGTTTCTTAGTTTGAATGTTAAATTATGAAGATACTTAAAAATTTAAGGCCATAAGTGTCACAAGTCTGACCAGTCAGGCGCTGCTGCCTTTAAGAAGTGATTGTGGCTGAAAATAGTTTCCTTGCTGAAGTTTTGTCTGAATTAATCTGTTATTAAGTTATATACAATAATATGTATGGAAAAATAATGTTTATGGAAAACATTTAAAATAGACAAAGTTTTTCCAGGTTTCAGGATAGGTATCAATGCAAGTTCAATTTTATCAAAGCTGTGTATAGGTAAATTCTCACAGAATGACTTCTCAAACAAAAAACAACTCATAGTTTTCGCTCAAGCCCAGTGCAGTAAAATCATCCTAATAGATGTAAATCAATAGGAAAATAATTTAGTTAATCAACATCAACCAAAATTCCATTTCTAGTCAACCATAAATGCATTAAAATGAGAAAATTTAAATCATTTCCTTGCACTCTATTTCGAAAATATTTTTCCGTTTTGTGAAAATCATTACACAATTTTTTAATTCAAAATAATAATAATAATAATAATAATAATAATAATAATAATAATAATAATAATAATAATAATGTAAAACAAAATGTAGGGTTTACTTGTGATATTTCAAAAGAGAAGATTCTTTGAAGATTTAGATTTGATATCTAAGATATATATATATATATATATATATATATATATATATATACATACATAGAATAGAACTTTTATATATACACATTTATATACCTAGGTGTATATATATATATATATATATATATATATATATATATATATATATTAAATTTTGTTTCTTTTGACAGGGAGAACTGCGAACGGTCCCCTACACATTAAGTTACATTCCAGTACAAAACGAAAAAGGAAGATCAACTTGTCATGTTCAAAGAGTATTCCCGAAAGACTGACTGAGTTTGAAATGTTTGTTATATAATTTAATAAAGGAAAAGAAAGAATGCAAGAAGAAGCAAAGAGAAAAGTCTTACGAAGAACAACACGTGGTGTGGACAAACCTGAGTGGATGGGCTTTCTCGTGGTCCTCTTTTTTTTCCACCCAATTTCTTCATTTCATTATTACTTTCCATCTCATTATCGCCGCCTTACATAGCCTTGGAGCATAATCTTTGGGCGTTAACGTGGGGAAAATGTATGTCATACGCAATTCATAAAATAATGAAACACAAGCACATCCAGAGTTTACACATAGTATATCGCAAAGCTGATCGCTTGATAATTATGTTACAAGTTCAACGATCTTATATAGAAAATATGCGGCAAATGTTTTTTTTTATTTTTTAATAAAAATGGTTCCCGCAAACATGGCTATAGTTGATGTGTATCTGTAATCCTAGAACAAATCCTTGCTCCTGATTATTCTGATGGAGATTCAACAACCATTATTTAATTAATGTTCCTCGTTCAGCCTTCTAGTGAATTAGAAATGTTTCCGAACAGAATGTTCTAATTTAAATCCGCTTAAAAATCAGAGACGATTTCTCAAAGGATAATCTTGATTAATCTAAGAGAAAGTAGAAGAACGATTCAAAATCGTATCTTTATGCCATTGCTGGAATTTCGAAAGGAATCTGCCAAAGACGCCTCTCATTTATGTGCTAGATGCTCCATAATAAATCCCGTAAAACTATCTCTCACCCAGCTGTTTGGATCTGTTTTTTACATAAAAAACACTATTCACAGAATTGAAATTAGATAACAATTCTTGGAACGTCTTGTAACATGACTAATTAGCACATAATTCATTATTAAGGTTTTTCCTGTGAAGTTTTTACCTATTGAAAACACCTTATCTTGTAAAAGAAATGTTCCATTTCAAGACTAATACTGAACTGTATTATTATTATTATTATTATTATTATTATTATTATTATTATTATTATTATTATTATTATTATTATTATTATTAGACTTACAAACTTTAGTATGCTTAACTGTTGGAAGTCCGTCTGTTCATCTGTCGGCAGGTATTAGAGCGAAAACGGTACGATATAACAAGAAACGGCTTTTTCCAATCAATTCAGCGTCTCAAGAATAGGTTCAATCTTCTACATTAACCTACTATTCAAAACAAGTTAAAAATAGCCATTTCCTATTTTAGCGTTTTTAGCTTGAAACAAAAATATAATATATAGAGACAAATGCTTATTTTTGCAATCGATATAGCGTTTCAAGGGAACATGTCATGACAATCACCAACATTCTATAAATACCGGAAGATGTTGAAATTTTCCAGAACCTTCCATTTCAATATTGATTTTTATAGATCGAAATCGGTAAAAGATATGGAATAGTTACTTTCTGCAATCAATTCAATGTCCCAAGAACATATGGCGTATGCTCCGTACATATTTATGTAGTAAACTTATGAATTACCTATATTTGTAGGAGGGGAGAAAATAGAACAAGTGAATAGTTTTCGATACCTGGGTAGTATTCTTAGTAATGACATGAAATGCGAACGTGAAATAAAAGCAAGGATAGGAATGACGAAAGAAGCCTTTAAAAGAAAGAAAAGTCTGTTTTGTGGGACCTTGAACAAAGAGTTGAGAAAAAGACTCAAAAAAAATTCTTCGTGTGGAGTGTTGTACTGTATGGGGCGGAAACGTGGACATTACCTCAAGGTGACGAAAATCGACTGGAAACCTTCGAAATGTGGGTGTGGAGAAAAATGGAAAGAATTAGTTGGGTCGAGCGGAAAACGAATGAGAGTGTGTTAGAAATGGTGGGTGAGAAAAGAACACTTTTAGATATAATTAGTAAGAGGAAGAGAAACTGGTTGGGACATTGCCTAAGAAGAGATTTTATCATGAGGGACGTCCTAGAGAATATGGTGGCGGGAAAGAGAGGGAGGGGGCGAAGGAGACCACAATTAATGGATGATATTAAAACAGAAAGATCATACGCGAAGACGAAAAGGTTAGCGGAGGACTGTGGAGCATGGAAGCATCTCAGCTGCGGCAAGTGACCTGCCAATAAAGGCAGAATACCTATGATGATGATGATGATGTACAGTAGACCACTGTCCGGATAACGGATTGTTCTTAGTGTAGTAGTAGTGGTGGTAATTGTAAAATTTTCTTCCTCTCGTACAGCTGATGTACCTTTATCCTCTATTTCAAAACTAGTCAGTTTTAGCAAATTGCTGCAAGCTTCTTATAAATCGTCTTAAAATAGCCATGAAGTATTTTGTCCTCATGCCTTAAAAAATCAATTGGAGCATATATATCAAGTATCCTGTACATCTGGAAAGGCGGAAAACAAGCGTATATCGAGCGATACAAAAAAAAAATGGGGTACTTACATTGTCCAGAAATTAACCTTTGCTGGAAAATCTTTCCGCTTCCGGATGTTTCCGCCTTCTTGGAGGAGATAAAGTGAAGCCATTTCCACTTTCTTTTCTTTTCTTTTCTTTTTCTTTTTTTTTAATGATGAACTGACTTTTCACAAATGAGGTTCATTTAACGCTGAAGGAAAAATAGAACGATAGACGCACAATTCAGAGGTGAAGGAAAGTTTTTTTTTTTTTTTAAATTTTTTATGGTCTACCAACCTACGCCTTCTGAACCCCTTAGCATTCTGGAATTAAAAACTGATGTCTCCCTTGAGATGTTTTCTCCTCGTTGTAAACGCAAGCATAAAAACACGGAAATACATCAGAAACCAGGAAACAAAATGAGCAATGCGCACCGTGTCTTGAGACTTGACCTATTTTTCTTTAACTTTTTTTATTTTGTTTTATTAATATTTTTTTTTCTAACGTTTACAAATGCGGCTATCACATGCACAAACAAGCTTTGCGTGCGAGAAGAGGACTGCAAAGAGGGTTGAGGGTTATCCAAGAAACAGCGAAAACAGCTTGGGCTTAACCAAACAATATCAAAGTGAGCCGCGTCTGGATTTGTGGTTAAACAAAATAAGGCGTCGCTTTCGAGCCGTCTCTATTATTCCCTCTTGTTCTGCTTTTCCTTTGTTTACACGTCAAAGAGAAAACAGCAGCATTTAAATAATTCAAAACAAAACTCTTCCATTAAAAAAAAAAAAAAAAAACTATCTTACAAGGACAATTTTAAAAGTGCAAGCTTGTTCGAGATGATTTAATTTTCACTAGCATTTAGCATTTCATGAACAGAATATTCGAAGTTCCGAAGTTAATTCTTAAAGAATACTGCAGCAAAACAAAGAAAATATGATATAACTATGGCAGTAATACACGCCATGTTTTATAATTTTATTGTTATTATTATTTAGGCTATTTTATTATTTATGTATTTATTTATGTATTTATTTATTTTTGAACACAAACTAGTATAAATGTTTTGCTTGAATCTCGGGTTCTTGAACAAAGAGTATTAAGTAACATTTTTTTTTCAGTCACTTGCAGAAAAGCATATGTATAAAAGAAGAAATCTCTCCGCACGTGTGTATAGGGGGCTTAAGTCACATTCAAAAGTGAAATGAAATATTTAGGTTTTACGTCGCACACATATACCGGCTAGGCTAAAGGAGACAGTGATGATAAGGAATGAAGGAAATGGTGGAATGAAGAAAGTGAAAAAAAAAACGATATAACCCACGCACACAGTGTTTGTCCACTACAAAAATTACATTCAAACATGCACCGAAGTTAAGATTTTTTTTTTTTTTTTTTATTCTGAGAAATCAAAAGAAATCACCATATGCTTAAACTATGAATTCAAACTTCCCAAAAATGAATGTTTGACCTGATACCTTTTGCAAAATTGATCAATAAATTAGCCTTACAACAATATGCGCTTTTATTAATCTGTCAATATTGTACTTTATTGGACAGTTGCTATTATGTTTAAATGACTACTTGGCCTGATTAATCAAGTTATTATGGAATACGAGCAGTTAGATCCAAACCTCTAAAATTGTGCAGCATATACAGACTTCAAAATTGGCGGCTCTTAAGGAAAATCACATAGTATAAAATTTAATCACTACAAACAAAGGAAAGAAAACTTATTTGGTAAATTATTCATTGTAGCTTCGGAAATTTCAATATTACTAATAAAACTCCAACTGACCAAACCAGTGTAAATATATACTGCTTTGGTCAGTTTGAGTTTTATTAGTAGTGTTCTCGTTCCTTATATTACAATATTCAGAAGCTGTATGAAGCTTTTTTGTAGTAATATAGGCAGGGCGCTTTAAGAAGACAATGGCAACATTTGGGAAATGATTCTTCACACAATGATAAAAAAAAGTTTATATGGACTTATAAGGAAAAATGCTTAGTGTGACAGCTAAGGCTGCCCAAAAGCGTGGAAAAGCTACAATTGCAATACGTGCTATTTCGAACACGACAAAGGAGTACGGTGGCTCAACGGTAGATCACCGGTGCGTTGGGTCCCAGTTTTTTTATCTCCGGCTAGTTAAGTTTGTGGTGGACAACCTCGTGTCCGTGGGTTTTCTCGGGGAATTTCTGTGTCCCTTCACAATCTGATTCCACTAATTCTTCCTCCATACTTCACTTGTCTTAATTATTCATCTCCCTTTGCCTAAAAGGCACAATCGTTTGACGCTGAACTGAAATATTTCATTTCATTTTTTTTTTTTCGAACACGACAAACGGTGGGGTATCGGTCCATATTAGTATTAAAAAATCACCCACATGCCATCCAAAAATGCATATTACAGCAATGTCAATTTATGTGTGCGAGGAATTCCCTACCGGAAATAATTCTCAGATATATTCCCAATGGAATGATCACATGTACTCTGATTTAAAGGTGGCCCCAAAGCAGTGGCGAGACTTGAGGAGAGACAGGACAGACAGCGTCTTCCCTTTAGAATGTTATATGTATTAAGCCATTAAGCCTAAATTACAAACTTAAAATGTTGTAATTTAAAGATTCTGAACTTAAAATTTCCTATAATTTACTCTGAGCTTTTTTTTTTTTATGCTTCCATATGAAAGACAGAAAGCAAAGTGTATCGAGAAACCTTAAACATTACTTCTCTGCTGCATACATTTAACTTGCATCAACCTATAGAAGCGTAGGAGGAAAGCCACGTGAAAAGTTAAAGTCCAAGCACTCGCGCTGTGTAGTAGTACCTGCGAAAATACATTTGCTGTTTTGTCTACTTTTAGAGGGTTGCCTATCTTATTTATTTTAAGCTGGATTTGTAAGTGAAAGAAACAGACCGCTACTTCTTCTTATTTGTTTTTATTTTAAACCAACTATTTCGAGCTCCCTCTATAAAATGTTAAATTGTTATAACGTGCCTTGAAGAACATTAGTATATACTAGGGTGCAGCGTTTTACCACGTTTTTTTCTCAGAACGAAATGTAATACCTGGCAAAAGTGGCCAATCCACATGGATATTTCAGGTATAGATTTTTTTTTTTTTTAAATCAGATAATATCTTCTGTGAGAACTATTGCCTCACAGTTTCCAAATTTATCTGAAAATTGCAAAAAATACAAAAGTTGTTCATTAATTTTAGTTATGTTAAAGTAAACATATTTTTGGTTAAATGCATGTCAGTTGCTATGGAAACTGACATTCAAGTATAAAAATGCCAGTTATATGCACTTTGGGGGAATAGGGGTGCCTCCTCTGGGGCCAGAAAAGGGAGCAAATTCAGTATAGTTAAGCGGTTGTGTAGTTCCTTGCTCACCTGGCAATATAGCCTGGCCAAGTGACCTAGAGCCCACCATGTAGAGGTGGCTGCACCTAGGGCTTCTCCGCTAGGCCTATCCAATCAAACAACCATATATTGGGCCGGATAAACTGATTCGATTAGTCACAGTCAGGAAAAATTGTCACAAATTGGGACTTTGATTGAAATTTAGACGCAGCTTTCCTAGAAAGTAAGGCTGACCTGATTATTCCGCCTCTAACATCACTGCCACATACTCGGGAGGTTTCTTCAGTGAGCAATTTCACTATCCGTTCTACTGCCACCATGTGGCACGGATGGACGGTGAAAGACCATTCTGGCACAGTGTTGTCAGGAAGTGAAAGTTTGACCATGAGCTGTTTGTTTGGTATTGTCCATAGAACTTACTGGTAGTACAGTTATTGAAACATCACTGCTTTTCCAAACGGTCATTGCAGTGTAATCGTTTGCCTCAAAATTCAGTCTGGGAATGATGTTATATCTAATGAAGTTATGGAGATTCTCTGCTTCGTGTTCTCGAGCACTAAGAATCTTATGTAATGCATCTTGTCGGACTGCAAGTCGACCATCAGTCATCATGGCGAGAAGAAATTTTCTGGGAGTGCAAAGAATGCACTCGTCTGAATGGATGAACGGATTACAGCCTGGTATTTCCTTGGTAAGTATCTAGACCTATGAATGGTCTCAAAGACGTGAGAGGACCATCAGTAATGGAAGACTATGTTCTGATACTGTATTGCATAACCACACAGACTCTTAAGTATGAATGTCGCAATTTCTATTAATTTCTTGGTAGGTTTTCTGTTGCAATATACAATGTTAAAATTCTGTTTGCACTAGTGAACCAGCTAGCTTTGTTTGCCAGGGAACATAGAAACAACCTCTTCCGAGCATGCTCCGGAGTCAATGGCTTGAGATATCTGGAACAAGCATCTCAGGTCTTTACTGAGTTTTCTGTGCTCTTCTGGAATATGATGAGATAAATTACATTTTATTGGTTTGAATAGCCACACTGAAAGCTTTTCACAGTTAGATAGTTTTGAAACTATGGGACCTGTGTAAGAATAGGGGCTTGAATAAGCGCCGTGAATATGCGTGAAGAGAGCTCGGAACAGCCGTTTATTAAAATGCAAGAGACAGATAGCCCATTGCATAGGTTTTTCTGTTAGTTCCTCTAATTTTCGAAGAACAACTCCATTCCAACCAGTGTTAGTGTATGTTCCATCACACCCAAGAAACTCAACTTTATCAAAGCCAACTCTGAGTTGGTTCATGATGTATTCGAAAATAGCTGTGGTCTCGTCATGTGCAGAGCCAGAGGATGGCGTCACGTGGCCAACGTATTGAGATTTAGGTTCAGCCGCAAGTGATAAGTGCTCTTCTCTAACGATGTTTGTGTGTATTTTAGTGTCATCCCTTCAATCATCAAAGTATAGGCTTTTAATGGGATCATCATTTCTAGAATTTTCTTTTAAATTCCGAGGAAGCTTAAGTTTCGCAAGCCTTATTTTGTTCCTGTCTACAGTTAAAGCAGATGTTATGTCGCTAGATTTTTGAGAAGTTATGATTCCAGCCTTTGAAGCTGCCTGAAGCACAGTTGTTATATGTGCCGCAGCTCTCTCGCTTACATTGTATCTCTGAACACTCATAACAGTTTCAGTCAAATCTACGAAAATCGTTCCAAAATTAATGCATCTTCTTTTATGGAACCTAATGGAGATACATAACTAACAACAACACAACTAAACAGAACAATATTTCAGCTACAGACTCGTTTTTCCACATAGTTCCCACCATTTGTTATGCACTTTTGCCAACGATGAACCAGAGCCTGCATGTCGCGATTGCAAAAATCGGCATTCCATGGACTGTCTTTTGGATTCCGGCTCGTAGTGATAGCACCACGTATCATCTCCAGTGACGATGCTATCCAAAAAATTGTCACGTTCATCTTCATATTGGTCCAGCAGGTCCCGAAGGAAAAAGCAAAAAAGCTGTAGAAACGCTTAATTGTACTGAATTTACCCTCTTTTCCGGCCCCAGAGAAGGCACCCCTATCCCTCCCAAGCGCATATAACTGGCATTTTGAGACAGGAATTTCAGTTTTCATAGTGTCTGGCATGTATAAACCCAAAAATATGTTTACTTTAACATAACTGTACAAAAATGAACTTTTTTTTTTTTTTTTTTTTGCAATTTTCAGTGAAATTTTGAAACTTTGATGCAATAGTTCTCACAGAAGATATTAACTGATTTGAAAAAATCTATATCTGAATTGTCCATGTAGATTGGCCACTTTTGCCAGGTATTACATTTCGTTCCGAAGAAAAAGTGGTAAAACGACCCACCCTAGTATATACAGTATATTGTTCCCATGTGTCTCCAACATCAAAATTAAAAAAAAAGACACCCCTAACGAAAAGTTGAAACGTATTGGCAATTCTATCACTTTTATGTTTTTCGCGAGAGTGACAAGTACTTTTGCATGTCCCGGTAAGCGCCCCCTCCTCTGAGACCACCTGGTTTTTATTTAAACAAAACTCTTCGTCTTGGTCTGAGGCCTAGACCAAGGTACCCGTGACCAAATTTTGGCAACTCGGTCCACTCGTCTGATCTCCAGGCCGCAAACATACACAAAGAGAGACAAACACACAAACAAACTCAATTTTATTTATATTAGATTTTTCACTCAATAATTGTGCAGATGAAAGATTTGCAAAATACAAAAATCTGGTCTTTGTATAACTAATAAATTATAGAAAATTTGGTATATGCTAACAAATTCTTCCATACGGCAAACTGAATGACTTGATATCTACCTTTCCTAACACCTTTTGCTCATATCAGCTTAAAAATGAACTTATCAACTTATGTTCTGATAGTAACCAACACATTTCTCTTCCCGCATACTTGAGATACTGTATATTCTCAGTAATAAACTTCAAAGCGTATATCAGGGAGAGAACAAAGCTGCTAAATATGGTATTGAGCATTCCATCAACTTCAGTTTTTTTGAAAACATTCATTGAGTGCCCTGAAAAGAGTGAAAGCTTACTTAACGAACAGCATGACAAATTATGAAGACTTCCTGAATTACGGACATTCTCTGAATTACGGACACTTACAATAACGAACTTGGTGTGAAAGCATTGTAGGATACCTGAATCCAAAAAAGAGCTATTAACATTTTCGCCGAAATGAACAACAGGGTATGGAGTTCATTTACAAGACTGTAAGGTATTAGGTAAGGTAGGCCCTATTTGGTATTAGGTTAGATGTTGTAAGGTGTTTTACTTCTATCGTTGTTTTTTTTTTTTTTACTTTACAACTCATTTCTAAGGTATTTAGAAATGACTATCCCTAAAGAGGGTATGGGGAACTAATGCCCCATTTCTAGCAAATGTGGTACCATTCAGAAGTTTGTACTTCGGAAAAAAGAAATACTATACACCAAATGTCATTAATTATAAAATTTTATACTTAAAGGAAAAGAGTAAACATTTATTGCAAAGAATATTGAAAACTCAAATATCAATATTATCTATATTAATTATCAGGGATCATCTTACTTGGAATAGTGATTAGTGTATATCGGTATCCTTTATACAGTATGAAATATCAGAACTAAAAATAGAAGTAAAAAGCAAATACCCTATATATATATATATATATATATATATATATATATATATATATATGTGTGTGTGTGTGTGTGTGTGTGTGTGTGTGTGTTTGTTGTGTCTGTCTACCCAGTTTTTTACAGCACGCTTCCCCACTGCCCTAAAGTAGCCAAAATATAAGTCTTGATAGCAGTAAACACGGAATGCGTCAGTGAAAGGTTGGAAGTAGTAGGGAAGGCCAGCTTCATGGTTCGTCGTGTTCAGAATAACACATGGTGCGATGGGTTGTTCTATGGTATATTCCACTTTGTATTTTACACGTATAAGCATGACATAATACACCACAGCACACGCTATTAGTAACACTGAAACTGTGGAGCTGGCGTTTCGTAGCTTCGATTTCTCGAAGACGTATTCCATATTCACTCTGATAAGGTGTACTTTTGGCTACTTTGGACCCATTTTTGAGTCTGAGACTATCTTATAATTATGTTGGCAGCATATCTGGGAACTATACACTGTAAGGAATCACTTACACAGCCATTTCGCATTCCTGAAGTGTAGATTTTTGGGTGACATATATGCGACTTCCTTTACACTGATACGAACCGCCACTCCACGACTTCTTTTGCTCAAAATAGCGTGTATGGCAGCGTAGCTATTCCATACACTAAGCTTGATCAGAAAAGGGTTAGTTTCTCCTCGACGGGTAAATTAATTAGAAAAATGCGTTTGTGGTTGATGACAATCCGCATGTACCGCATTAGTATTCCATCCGCGTCCAAAAAAATTGGCGTATGGTGTGTCATGTCTCAAAAAAGAGTTCGCATTTTCTTCTTCAGAATAAACAGTAAGCGACGCATTCAACTGTTCAGGCAGTTTTTACTACTCTCGCCAATGAGGGTAGAAAAAAAAGATTGTATCAACTGAGCAGTATAACCTCTCATACAATTCATACGACCAAAGAGTAGTTGGAATCAGAGCGCATTATTTAGAAAACACTGTGGCCACTTCGATCTCCCGACCTCATTCCACAGACATTTCGTGTGGAGATATTTGGAGTATGCGAAGTAGCACAACCCATTATCATACTTTGGAGGAACTACATACCAACATTCAATGAAATGAAATGAAATGAAATCATTAAGTTTTACGTCAACATTCAATGAAGTGAGAACAACACTTCGCGTGGAAGGCTCCAGAACGTGTTCAAGAACAAGCTAAGAAATATATATGTGTGTATGAAGCAGTAAATTGGACTATTTCCAGCATATTTTGTAGTGTTTTGTGGCTCGGATGACTTTTGTTTCCCTGTATTAATATTGTTAAAAATGTGTATAACAACAATTTCTTTGCTTCTAAATACATTCAATTAAAAAAATCATGTTATCCATATTGCTCGTCAGCGAGGAAATGATAACAGTTGTAAAGTTATCGAGTAGTATTATTCTTTGTAAAATGTCCCAATTTCAGACTTTAATACAAACGCTTTAAAATGTTAGATATTTATTTAAAAAAAGAATAGTAGTTTTTTGAATCCATAATTCCAACATGGATAATTATCCCCAACTATTTTCCATGTGCAGTTCCTTGTTCCACCTATATCAAATATCTATAAATACTTCGAGCATGGTCATCATATTTAAATGGTCCATCGTTTATCTGAGTTGTGTACCCAATACGAATTTAGTAATGGAAAAATATCGACAGGTTTCTAAGTTGATTTGCATTAGCATTTTTCTTCATTCGATAGTGTAGTAGTTATATGCCATGTATACTGACGTAGTAAGTTGTGTAACTTTGAAATGTAGTTTAAAGCTTTTTTTTTTTTAAAAAATGTTTACATATTATGGTTATGTTGGATTGTTAGAAACTAATAATGAATAAAAGTTCAACAAATGTGTATTTTTTTATTCTTCTTGAGAAGTAATTGAAAAATGATTAATCTTTTAGCAAAGTTTGTGGTTTACTTTCCAAATACTACTGCACATCTGCCTTGCGAAGCTGTTCTCATAACTTTAGCAAAGAGTTTCGAACAGAGTGAGTTAATAGTCGTTCTTTCTCAATTATCTAAGGCAAAGTATGCTGCTTCATATGTGAAAACGTATATTGGAAGGGGGTGATTATTTTAAGTGAAAACTTTCACAATATGTAGAACATATATATTGTTTGATGCATTTACTCGGATTAATATTGTCATGTTACTTGTGATCATCTTGTATTAAACATATGTTGTATTTTTTTTCCGCCTAAAGTGTTTCTGCTGATTAATCGCACAGAATACAAAAGTGAACATTTCTCATCAAATCGTGAACAGAAGCAAACCCGAGATTTTTTAAAGGTAGTCAGACAAGTCGACAATGCAGCACGCTGACGTCCTGCCTATTCAAACTGTTGTGGCATTTGTTACTTTCCTTGACGCACCATTAAACAAAATTGTTTTAGTTTAGGTTCATTCATCTTCCTTTCTATTCGTACTCACTAACTCAGATGTGGAGTTGTAACTCATTGAAACAAGCGGATAAAATGTTGTTCTCCTCTGCGCCAAGGAATTTCATATTCTCCTTTCTCATTATTGCAGAACTCCCTTGTTGTATAACAAGTGGTACCGTTCACTGCAGAATCGATCAATTTTGTTTAAACTGCATAGACCGGGAGCTTTTCACGAAACTTCTCCCGTCATAAGTATATTGCTCATATCATAAGTATAAGTATATATAAACTTCACCTATTGAAAAGATGCATAAACGAAAGTAAGAAAACTAACTTTGTCTTAGGTCTATTGGCCAGTCAAAGTGTCAATGAATCACATACTGTGAAGAGTATGTGATGAAAATATTAGAAAGATAAAACCCATGGTGATTGGAACGAATGAGTTGGAGTCAAATATAGAAGCACGGGGGGAAAAAATAAAACAGTGTCTAATTTTCGATAGCTAGGAAGTATTATTAGTAATGATATGAAGTATGAACGTGATATAAAAGTAAGGATAGGAATGGCGAAGGGACTTTGAACAAAGAATTGAAAAAAACAAACATAAAATGCTTTGTGTAGAATATTCTGCCGTATGGGTCAGAAATATGGATATTCCGCAAAGCGATGAGAAACAACTGGAAACATTAGAATTGTGAATGTAGAGAATTAGCAGGGTCGAGTGGGAAACGAATGAGAAAGTGTTAGAAATGGTAGGAGGAAAAAAAACACTTTTGGATATTATTAAGAAGAGGAAGAAAAACTGTTTTTTACATTGGCTAAGGAGAAACTGTATCATGAGGAATGTTTTAGAGGGTATGGCCGCAGGAAAGAGAGGGAGCAATCGAAGGAGACTGCAATTAATGGACGATATCAAAACAGAAAACCGAACTTGAAGACGAAAATAGTTAGCGGAACACAGTGAGGATAGAAATTTATCAGTTGCAACAAGTGACCTGCCAATAATGGCAAAACACCTGTGATGATGACGGGGTAACCTTTTACCCCAAAATTGGTAAGAAAAAATGTCATAGCATATATAACTCCATTTGTCATATTGGTTGTGGAAATTATTGCTAATCACTATAGTAACAAGTAAAACAAATTAATGGAAATCATTTCTCAATAAGACACACCCCTCTCCTTCCAAATTTGACCAACATTTACGTCACAAGATACATGGGCTGAAATGTTACCTTATGTTTGTAGTCCTGAAATACTGTCAGCAATTCAGATAAATATGTAGTCTTTATAAAATAAGACAATAGTCAAAACGTAGCTCCGGGTACGATTATAAATAATTACACTAACAAGAATTTTAGGAATGATAAGAAAAATTGATCAAAAGATTGCGATCTTGGCTAAGAATTTTAGATACGATCCAAAATAATGCATCAAAAGACTGTGATTTTGGCCAATAATTAGTTTTTTTTGGATTAGGGTCCACACAATTTTTGAAGGGCAACTAGATCAAGTTTTCGTACGTTTTACGAAATAAGTATATCATGCTGAGTTAAGTGATAGCTTGGGTTTGGCTACACTATATGTAGTTCTCCAAATGTAAGGCCTACAAGAAAATTTTTGATTGAAATATATTGTATCTTTTGATGCATTTTTGGATCAGGATCCATAAAACTTTTGAACGGCCTGTAAATCGATTTTTTCTCGGAATAAGCACATCATACTGAGTTAAGTGATGGTTTGGTTTTAGCTACACTAAATGTAGTTCTCCAGATATAAAGCCTACAAGAAAATATTTGCCTGGAACATGTTGAATCTTTTGATTCAAAAAGTAAGAGAAAATAATCCGAAGCATCTCTGAGTAAAGCACGATCCCGCTCTCCTCAGATTTGTGAAAAAAATACGCCACAAGTTATATGGACTAAACCACACTGACATACTGAATGTTTCTGTAGTAATGAAATGCCATAAGTTTTTTAAAAAAAATGAAATTTCAAAATAAAAATAAACAAAGGTGTTTATCCGTTGAGGTTGTGATTGTGATTTTTATTTCTACTTTAGTAGTGCGATAAACAGAAAATTAGAAGTCATGGTGAGCAACACAGATAAAAGTTTAGAAATGAGTGTCAGGTAGATGGTTCTAGATTCGGAAAATCGACAAAGCGAGTTAAGGTATTATTTTTTTTGCTTCTGATGAAATGCAGGTGAAATGCATCAAAGCCCGTGGAATTATTAAAGAAATTAAGCTCACGAATAGGATAATTGCCATGGCGAAGAAACTAGATTTTGCTCAAATCCCTAAATTTAACCTCACTCCAATCCCATTATCGTTGGTGCATATACAAGCTTGTGCAAATTAGTGGCATCCAACTTCAATTTGCTACGTAACCGGATTATTGTATCTGCGAATCACTGTTATTCGTTATTATTTTGTTTCTTTCAGAAAACCGTAGATTCAATTGTGTTTCTAGTGTGTAGTTTTGTATTCAGATGTTGTGGTCGATACGTTTTAGTGCAATTCAGTATGTGAAAGATCATCTTCTTATTTTGTGGTAGGTTTTATATCTACAATGCAAGATGGCTATTAGAGCAAGAAAAAATGCAAAGTATTCTGACGTTGAAAGAAAGCAGTTCACTAATCCAAAGATATATTGCTGCAAAGTGTTTTACTGTAAGTAAAATTCTTAAGATCAAGAGAGATTTGGTTTAAGTTTCTCCAAGTAAGAAAGAAAATGTGGTAAACGTAGACAACAACTAATGGTAATAAATCTTATTGGCTACGGGCAAGTAAAATTTACCCACAGGAGAATAGTTTTGCTTTCCAAAGATCTTGCTCGTGGAGGAACTCGCATTCATTATTTAACTATCGTCGATGCTTATAACGGATGCTTATAACGAAACGGATGCTTATAACTATGCTTATATCGTCGATATGACCGTAACACAAGAAGGTCATTAAGAAAAAGAAACAATATTAACAAAGATCACGAAGAATATACGTCTCAAAGGGGCAAGAAAATACAAACATTGGACAAAGGAGAACTACTTGAATACCACTCATTCTAGCTTTGGAACTTCTTGTGTAAAATAACAGACAAATTCTGACCAAAACATATATTAACTAATAAATAATAGCGTTACAGTTTCGGCAAACTAACTTTGCCTTCATCAGACACATTATCTGATGAAGGCAAAGTTAATTTGCCGAAACTGTAACGCTATTATTTATTAGTTAATATATGCTTTCGTCAGAATTTGTCTGTTATTTTATACGAGAACTACTTATCTGACGAGAGTCACTTTCTGGCCCAATAAATGCGGATTCAACACACTCGTCGGGCGACTGGTGAGCGCATTTCATAGAAACGTGTTCCCCAAATAGTGAATTACCCAGAAAACACGATATTGTGGGGATCCTTTCCTGTATTGTACCAGGAGCACTTGTCCGTATTGAAGAGATTAAGAACAGCAACAAACTACAGCTACAGGTACAGAACAATGTGTTGTAGTTCAGCATAGTTCCAGAACTCAGTGATTTCAACAGACGAATCTGCAACTTTTCAGCAAGGCTTGGCACTGTATCACATATCTAAAAATGTCAAACAACTTTTCAAAGAGAACGAGGTAAACGTTTTACACTGGTCTGGAAACTCGCGTGATACAAATTCGATTGAAAATGTCTGATCTATTAGAAGAATAAAATCAGGATAATAGATTGCACACAATATGCAAACTTGTTTCCGTTCTAAATAAAATGTGGTTCCATAATGATGTATTCAGAGTAACGTAACAAAAAAAATGGACTCAATGCCACACCAATCTGTATAAATGCTAATTCATGATAATGATGTGCATACTAAATGACAAAACTCAACGGTACGCATGTAAACTCAACTCGATTAAATTATGATGATCCTTCATTTTAAAAAAAATGCTTTTATCGTCTGAGTCTGACATACTTCTACTACTTTAATAGACACTCTAGTTGTCTTTTAGTTCAATGCCTTGACAAAGTACAAATTGTAATAGAGAAAGTAAATTAGATATTTGGCAAGAAGTAGGAGAGAAGGAAATCGTTGATTTGTTCGTTTAGAGTTCAGCTCCTTGGAGCACCAAGGCTGTATGAGACGCGGACCTACAGCTTTGCATGGGCTCCGAACTACACGAGATCCCGCCGGGAGCCGAACCAGTATCTCTCACACTGAAGACCTGTACACTAACCATATAGCCACGAGGGAGGTAGAGAGTAAATTCATGTTTGTTCGAATTACACTAGCAGCTTCATACGTATTATCAGAGTGTATGACTACGTTCGTCGACTCTCTTTCTATGCGTGCCACCAGGCCAGTCCAGGTCATTGATCTGACAGTTTCCGCTTTTCTCGGGTCACAGATCACAAAATTTCGTTGCGTAGATGTGCTTGAGCTTCAAGATCGCATTAGAGCTGCAGCCCAAATCACTGCTACAGAACATATTGAAATGCATCTCGCAAGAAGTCTGATTGTTGTATTGGTAATTACAGAGTAACGTATGATGTACATATAGAACGTTCGTGAATGTTTTAATAATGACCATTGGTAAATATACTTTTACAACTATAATACACATAATCGATGCTTTCACGAACTGGTGAATATCATAACTACCATGCATTACTAACCAGCGAATGTGCAAAATTTGACATGTTAAGTTTTGTATCACTGTTTCAATATATATAATATCCTTACTGCGTAGTCTATCCATCGAATCCCAATGCTGCATTTTTGACTTGAAAAAATTTCCCATTTTTCTCACCTAAATAGCTGCCAAAATAACTCACAATAAGTATTACCATATCGATTTTACAGTAATTTTACAGAACATTTATATGGGGATTTAATAGTTTCCAGTTCGTAAAAACATGAACGGTGTGTAAGAATTAGTGCTTTATACTAACAATTTATAAGTAAAATATAACAACTTTAATTACTTCGACTTAACTGTTTTGAAATGTTCTTCAATTATTATCGAATTATATATTTGCTACTTACTAACAATAACCAAATAATAGAATGTCATTTATTTATCAGTACAAGCTTGTTGGGTATTGTGAAATAACTATTGAACTTCCGTTATCAACATTTGCAAGTAATTAGTAGTTACGATTTATAATGATTTTATATAGTGTTCACAATGGAAGGTGAAATAATATCCTTACTGCGCAGTCTACCCATCGAATCCCAATGCTGCATTTTTAACTTAAAGAAATTTCCCATTTTCGTCACATAAATAGCTGCCAAAAAGTCTCACAATAAGTATTTCCATTTTACAGTAATTTTACAGAACATTTACAGAAGTTTTACAGTACAGCTACTTATTATTTCTAGACAAGTAACTTGTTAAATTATTCACATGATGAATTAATAATAAACTTGTATTCTTACGGAAATTATATTTTATATATAAATTAGAGTGATACAGAATAAAATAAAATAAAATAAAATAAATAAAATAAAGTAAAATAAAATAAAATAATAAAATATGATAAACTCACATAAATTGGCATAAAACTAAATATGACTGATCCAGAATATAGTTACAACTAGAGTCCGGATTAAATATAAGTACATATATTTCCCCTTGCATGTAGTTCCGAAAAAAAGTTCAAATCTTCACGAAACGCGTGAACAAGATCATTATACCTAGATTTTATATTAAATATTATTACACATTTTACTCAATATTACATGTTTTCAGGCATTTTACATAAAATACAATATTTTAGCAGTTTCTTGTAATTCCTAACCATTCTCTACTTGTGGGTGTTATAAGTAATACAAAACAACTTACAGAAACGTTACTGGAATTTCCGAGAAACTTGCCTTGTCCTGCACTGCATTCCAAGCTTTGGGGGAGGAGAAAAAGGTTAAAAATAATTTTAGATGACTGGCATTGAAGATTTCACTGCTTGAAGAAGTTCATTCCGGTCACTCTTTTAGGGAAAATAACTCTGCCCTCTGTGCTGTCTGGCACAAAAGTAGCCGTACTGTGGAAAATTTCTTCATACAAACAAACGTTGTCTTATGGATGTGTTTATAGTAGATTGAGGTTTTGTATTGGATTTCGTTACATAAGCTGTTGCATCATCGCTAGCATCTAAGTTAAAATCGTTTGTTACTGTAGATGATGCTTTTACAATCGATGGTACGGTGGTGATTTGTACAGTATGTGACAAAAGGATAAGTTGCTCTATTAAATCGCAATTGGAACAACGTATACGAACCACGCTTCACACGAGAAAGAAACGGAAATGTTCTCACAAACAAGTTATTTTGACGCAGATTCGACGGGGATCGTCTTGATCGGAGAATTAATGTTTCGCGGACATGTGTAGTGTAATCGTAGCTGCAAACATTCCTTGGAGCAAGCATCAAGTGTCAGAATACTGGGATTTCTTGAAGAAGTATTGCAAGCGAAATATCCCGGACGAATCTGCACTGCGGAAAAACTACCTCGATGCTTGCTACAACAAAAGAGTCGAAGCAATGCGCGCTCAGATCGGTGATTCCTATATCTGGGTGACAGCGGGCAAAACCACCGACAGTTTGGGAGGGTTTAGAGCGAATTTAATATTTGGCAAACTAGATCCCAACTCGCCCTCCAAATCCTACTTGATATATTGTAAGGAGCTTGAATGTGTCAATCATTCTTTCGTGGCAAGGTTCGTAAATGATGGCCTGAGAGTGCTGTGGCCTCGTGGTGTTGAAGAGGAGAAAGCTCTTGTTTTCTAGCGACTCTGCAGCGTAGATGATAACGGCTGGTAACGCACTCAAAGTTTTCTAACCCCACTTAGCTCATTTAACTTGTGCTGCACATGCACTTCAATGTGTCGCAGATGAAGTAGTTTAAGAAGCAACTTCACTGACGTGAATAAAGTTATTTCCAGTGAAAAAAAAAGACGTTTATGAAAGCTCCTCAAAGAGTATACTCTTCGAAAGAACGTCTGCCAAATGTCTTCTCCCTCCCGTGCCGGTGTTACAACGAACATTTTAAGGGCGTCAAATCCGTTGTAGACTCTTTCACCGCCGACAGTGCAGTTTTCGTGCGTGAAGCGCAAGCTGCGTTTTCTGATCCCAAGATGTCTTATTTGCTTGCTTACATTACAAGCAGTTTTGGTTGGCCTCCAGAGAGCATCAAGATATTGAAAACTGCTGAACTCTTGCTTCAGGAATTCCTGAGCGTCCTGGAGGATGCGAAAAACAAGTTAGATGTTGTTCGAGGAGAGGCTGGTGTGAATGTTGCCGCTAGGTTCCAGAGGGTGCTGGAAAGGATACATGGATTCGTCACATTTCTGAGTGTGTAAAATCCTGAGTGCAGAAGTTACGGAAGATCTGTATATTTCCTCCGAGAAAATTTACTTAATGAAATACGCTCCAGTGACACACGTGACGTAGAAAGGTAATTCTCTTTGTATAGAATGTAATGTCAGACAAGCGTCTTTCTATGTTTTTTGAAAACATCTCTAAATATATCGTGATGCATTGTTTTTCTAAATAAGTGCCTCATATAGTGTCTGGATAGCAGAAAAAAATGTAAAATTTCTGAAACTGTCATACAATAAATGATTGTTTAGAAATAAACAACGAACTGCTTTAACTGAGTGCAATATATATATATAACTAGAGCTAGGATTATATGTAATATCATTTTGCCAAATATGTACATAAATATGTAAGGAAAAAGCTAATTATACGTAGTGAAATATGTAACATCATTCAAATATGTCATATCAAAATATCGCTAATATATATACTATATTGCTATATAATTTAGCTTTTTATGTAATTTGAATATTTCACATTGTATACATATACTCTATGTGTGATATTTAATTTAAATAAGCAAATTTTAAAATGAATATATATATTGCACTCAGTTAAAGCAGTTCGTTGTTTCTGTAATATTGCACTATATATATTAGTGATATGTTTCTAAATCCATGCGTGAATAGTTGTGGTAAGTACATTGTGAAAACTATCTATTATATTTGATATGCCCTCAACTAATATTCCATTTTGTTTTTTTTTCTGAGGTTGAACTGCGTTTTGGTTCATGTTTAATGACTGACCAAATTATTGGAAGCTTAGCAAATTCATTTTAAAATTTGCTTATTTAAATTAAATATCACACATAGAGTATATGTATACAATGTGAAATATTCAAATTGCATAAAAACCTAAATTATATAGCAATATAGTATACATATTAGCGATATTTTGATATTACATATTTGAATGATGTTACATATTTCACTACGTATAATTAGCTTTTTCCTTACATATTTATGTACATATTTGGCAAAATGATATTACATATAATCCGAGCTCTAGTTATAACACTGAACACTCTCTACTCTTGAGTTATAATGCTTATTTAAATTAAATATCACACATAGAGTATATGTATACAATGTGAAATATTCAAATTGCATAAAAAGCTAAATTATATAGCAATATAGTATACATATTAGCGATATTTTGATATGACATATTTGAATGATGTTACATATTTCACTACGTATAATTAGCTTTTTCCTTACATATTTATGTACATATTTGGCAAAATGATATTACATATAATCCGAGCTCTAGTTATAACACTGAACACTCTCTACTCTTGAGTTATAATGCTTATTTAAATTAAATATCACACATAGAGTATATGTATACAATGTGAAATATTCAAATTGCATAAAAAGCTAAATTATATAGCAATATAGTATACATATTAGCGATATTTTGATATGACATATTTGAATGATGTTACATATTTCACTACGTATAATTAGCTTTTTCCTTACATATTTATGTACATATTTGGCAAAATGATATTACATATAATCCGAGCTCTATTTATAACACTGAACACTCTCTACTCTTGAGTTATAATTTGAACAGAAATATTAAAACAGAGCTTCTTCGTGGCTAAGCAGTTAGCCTTCGACGTGAGAGACCCGGGTTAGATACCTGGCGGGAGCTCATGTGGATCGAATTTAACGTTAATTAGTAGGTCCCGTCTCAATTAGCCTCGCTACTGAAAGGCACGTTAAACTCAAAATCAAATCAACTCAAATACTAAAATAACAGTTGGATCATCATATATAGTTTAATGAGATTAGAAACTAGGAATTGACTCTCACTACATTATGATTGCTACGTAATGCTAAGCAACCTAACTGGCCCTTTCGTATTTCCAACTCAGTCAAAGTTTGCCTTTTCTTCTTTCGCCAAGGTAGCAACGAGCTCTTTGGCTCAGCACAAAAAAAAAAATAGAAAAGAAAAAAGAAGTCCTAACGCAGAGATCTCACGAAAAGTCTAACTTAAGGCATAGTTAGTTACAAAAGCATTCTTGAACTTCTTGTTCCATAAATGGATAACTAAAACTTTCATAATAGCTGTCGTGTACATGAGAAAATATCGCACAAGAAGAATATAAGACAAGTGAAACCAACTACTACACTATTGAAGACACGCATATTGTGTGGTGTCGTAACTTAACAAGTGTATGTATAACACTTCTGGCGTTTCCAGATAATAATAGAACGCTGGCTGCGCTGAAATGGAGGACGATCATTTGTGTCCTGGAAGAAAATTTCCAGGAATTGAGGAAGAGGTCACATGGAAACAATTGTAGACTAAGAGAACATATTATTATTATTATTATTATTATTATTATTATTATTATTATTATTATTATTATTATTATTATTATTATTATTATTATTATTATTATTGAGGAAGGAAGAAACATTTTAAATTAGCAATAGCCAAACGATCTTCATCTGGGGTATAAGATCAGTATATCAGCTCTCTTCGCCACTATGTACTATGACTTCTTAGATCAAAGTTTACTAGGATTCTGGAGGAAAGTGGAGTAATGACGTACCTAAGAGTGACATGGGAGGTGTGAAGCTATTTTGTAACATGTGAAGCTCAAAACTTTCTACACATATCTTGCGGTCATATCTCTCTATATAAAGCGTTTTTTTGTACTTTTTTTAGGATATAAGTAATGAAAAATATCATAGTTATTGCAAGGCGTGGACTTGCCAGTATATGTGAGTAATATTCCACACACCCGTGGGCAACGTTACACAGTTGACAACATATGTAAACACTTTAACAACTAGGTTTCAAATTGACATTGTATTGAAACAGAAATATATTGTTACAACTAGAAGTTACTTGAAACTAAAATGTGTAAATGAGAATGCATTCATAGAATTTACCACACTAACAAATAATTCACAATTAAACACATCATTATTCAAGGAAAGTAATACAAGTTATTTCAGTTTAAATTATAATTTTCTGCAATATAAGGGACATAAAAGAAAATGCATTTGCGTCCAATAACCAGACAATTCACTATAAACTATTTGAGTTTATTTCATACTGAAGTCACACATCTAATTCTCTAGCGAGTCCCATCCAGTGCATTTTGTGTAGGACTAGTTTGGACAAAGCATATTTTAGGATTGGATTCCAACCTCTTTTTTCAATTGTGACACACTTTACTCAACACCCACCACATCACTACATACTTGTTTTAGTACTACTACTACTACTACTACTACTACTACTACTACTACTACTAGTATAATAATAATAATAATAATAATAATAATAATAATAATAATAATAATAATAATAATAATAATAATAATAATAATAACAGAGCAATCCTGTAAGCTTTTATAAAGTACTGTTTCTTGTAGTATTGAGCATTACTGCTGCGGGTATAAGGGTTCGCTGGTACAGTTTGTCTCAGAATTGATTTTAAGTACTTATTCAATACTTCATGATTATATAAATTCTAAAATTTCGCAAGACACCAGTTGGAATTATTGTGCCATGATACAACAACTGTCCATATTTTTTGAAATCCTTAGAAATGCATAAATTTCCAGAATTTGATAGGTCAGGATCATCCAGTTCATCATCATTACACAACAATTGGAATTTGCTTTTTTTTAAATATATATTGCCCCAAAAAACATCGAGATTATTTTGACATATAAAATTATTTAGCATATAAAATAGTACTTAGATTGATTTTTACAACAAATCTTTAATTTCTTTTATACGTTTAAGTTAGTACTTGTCAAAATCCTTCTACTAACCACTATAAATGACCAGACTTCGTAGGAGTACCTTGTGAAATTACCCTACAATGACTGCGCGGCATTTCCCTCTAATCGTTTATTGAACTTAATGATTTATCAAATATCCTTTAGATTTAACATAAAACAAATATGTGTTTCGGTGATAGTTTGTTACTCAAATTTTAACTCTGCAGCAAATTATACAATGAAAGTTTACCAGTTTTCAGCTACTCTTCAATTTTCCCTATCAAAAGTGAGATAAAGATCAATTATGTTGAAAAGTAGACTACAATTACGCGTCAAATAAGGCGCGCACTAGCGTGATATATGTATATTTTTTTTTGACGATTCTTATCATTCCCACTACAACTACGAGGCACGAGTTTCCAACGTTTCCAATGCTTTCCAATTCTGCAGTACTTTTCTGCGTGGTATTCCAATTACATGGCATTTCCGGGGGCCGTGGTGGTTCATGGTAGAGCATTCATATCTGGTGCATAGGATCCCAGGTTCAATCCCAGCTCACACCAAGTGAACTTTCTGGTGAGCAAACGCGGTGTGCGTGGGTTTCCTTGGTGTCTCGTTTAATCTTGTTTCCTCACACTTTCTTCATTCCACCATTTCACTCATTTCTCATACCACCGTCTCATTTAGCCTAGCCGGCATAACCGTGGGACGTAAAAATCACAAATTCCATTTTATTTCATTTTATATGCCATTTCCGAATGTTAACATGTCTTTTAATTCAAATAGATCCCCAGCAACCACAAAATGCTAGGTTAACCGCGTAAGGTATGTCCTCTCACTATGAATTGAGCCCGGAACGTTGCATATAAAAGGCAGGAGGTATACATAAGCGCATAATTGTTTTAATATTCTGTCAACTTGAAGGTATAAACTCTACTGAAAGAAATTACAAATGGTAGAACCAAATTTAATGTTACCAGACGGGGAAAAAAAATCCCTTCCTCAATAGGTGCGTTTTAGTACTGTACGTAAATAATAGCATGATCCAATTTATGAAATAAATTTACTACTACTACTACTACTAACTAACTAACTAACTAACTAGCTAACTCTATGGCCTATGGAACCCGGAGATTCAATGCCGCGTTCACAAAAGCTCTCCACTGACTTCTATCCTTAGCCAACTGCATCTAGTTCCTACTTTGCATTCCAATCTCTGCGAGATCCATCTTAATATTGTCCTCCCATCTGCGCCTAGATCTTCCTAATGGTCGTTTTCCGATTGGTCTTCCTGTCAAGACTTTGAAAGCGTTTCTACTTTCTTCCATTCTAGCTACATGACCCGCCCACCTAAGCCTCCTAGACTTAACGACCCTAACAATGTTGGGTAAACCATATAAATTATGTAGTTTCTCGTTATGAAGTTTCCGCCATTCTCCATTCCCGTTCCTCTTGGGTCCGAATATTCGTCTCAGGAGCTTGTTCTCAAACACTTTCATTCTATGTTCTTCCCTCAGAGTAAGTGAGCATGTTTCGCAGCCATACAAAACAACAGGCATGATTATCGTTTTATATATTTTAAGCTTCAAATTCCTCGAGAGAATTCGCGACGACAAAAGATTTTGAACCGAATAGTAACACGAATTCCCTGCTTTTAGTCAACATTTAATTTCTTCGTGAATACTACTACTACTACTACTACTACTACTACTACTACTACTAATAATAATAATAATAATAATAATAATAATAATAATAAGAAGAAGAAGAAGAAGAAGAAGAAGAAATAGAAAGCGAGTTTCGTTTCATAGTGTGAAAAAGCGATAGCCTTCCAAACTATGGGAATAAAATACTCAAAATTGACGTAGTATATTCACAAATATTAGTTGCAATGTATTTTTAATATCAAACATTAAACTTGAGTCCATATCAAAAAGCCATTACTCGCTACGCCTTGCACTTTTTGTTCTATGACAACAAAGGTTGAAACCAAAATTCGTTAGTTTCAGCCACCTCAAGTTTGAATAGTGGTTTAAAGGAGAACACATAACTTATTCTTGGGACGCTGAAAATTTTGCAAAAAAAGAAAAAAGAAAAGAAAGAAAGAAAAGAATAATATTAATGATATATCTTGATTTTTTTTTGTGTCAATGAAAGTCAGCATTGAAGCTAAAAGTAGTGATAAATTTTAATCCTCTTTCGGTTTTGGTAGAGTATTTATTTATTTATTTATTTATTTTGAAGGTATGCTGTCTTGAGACCCAGAACTGGTTGCAGAAAACCGCTTATCGTTATCTAATACCAACCTCTTCTATGGCGATCAAGATTGAAACTAAAATGGTTACTTTGAACTACTTCCACTTTGAATGCAGGGTTAATGAACAAGATGCAACGTATTTTGGAACTCTTAATCAATTGCACGAAACCGTATACTGTATCTTCGTTTGGTACAGCGATTCGGATTTTGACGATATGCTCACTTGATGCACTACATCTACTGCAGAAAACCGCATGAGGATGGGTGTTGAAAACTGTAGACTGCTAATTTGAACCACTTTCGATTTGATTAGAGGATTAATGGAGAGAGTGGTTTTTACTTTTTGGACGCTGAATCGATTGCAAAACAACCTGCATCTGGTTATATCTTAATGTCTTTGCTCTGTGAAAATCAATATTGAAAGCGGATGTAATATCCAATTTTAATTACTTCTGGTTTTGATAAAGTGTTTGGAATAGCCATGGTACGTTACCTTGAGACGCTGAATCATTTTCAAATACCACTTGTTATTTTTTTACCATTTTTGTACAATGACAATAAACGTTGAAAACGGAAATTTCTAATTTGAGCCACTTTCGATTTGAATAGTGTTCCTATCCTTGGGACACTAAATCGACTGCGAAAAACCGCATCTCAATATCCCTTATTATTCTTGCTCTGATGCCTATCGATAGACGGACGGACGGACAAAACCATCCTATAAGATTTCCGTCACTACTCATGGCATAGTTTGGAAGTACAAAACTACGATAGTTTTAAGGATATAGTTCATACTTAATAAATCAGTATATTCAGTGCTAAAGTAATAGAACAGTAATATCTAGCATACTACATATAACCGAGCAAGTGTGTATGATTGTAAGCGTTCGTATTTCATAACCTGAGGGACGAAATTTTGAATCCTTTAACAGGCTAAACTGATTGAAGTGTACATGACTGATGAAAAATACTATAATGATGTCTTTACCAAATGGCCTCTGGTCGATTTTCTGTCCAAATTTCATAACTTTTTTTCCTTGTTTGAGTTTGAAGGTTAAAAGAACTTGCAGCTTTACCTAGAGCTTTCTAATTGCAAAATGAAATGAAATGTTTTTTTTTTTTTAATATCTAATCTAAAATCCAACCTAGGAACACGTGCACCAAAGGCGCATGTGCTAACCACTAGATTAACCACTAACCACTAGACTTTCTTATTAAGTTCTAACTACATACACATGGATTGATTGAATTTAAATACTTAAAACGGATATTTCGAACAAACAAAATACTTGAAAATACAAAAAAAGGAGAGCATTTATTGCTTTCAAGTAGTATTTCAATTCGAATTAACTTGCGAAGTTCAATAAATTCCTTGATGCGAAATAGATGCTTCTGGTAAACAAAAATGCAGGTAAACATAGTAACCAATTAAGCCAATCAGATACTTCGATGCTTGATTATTTTCCGGCTTTAATTTCTTATTGGTATGACTGTTCTCTGTTTAAAGATCCTTGATTGAAGCGTACAACAATCACATTTTTTTCACGTACAGTAGCATTTCTTGGAATCCTTGAATCACACATATCATGTGGAAGATGCAGTAACGGAAACATTGTGTGTGAAAATACACACTTTAAATTAGTATATGTCTTCAAATTGATATAGCTAGTGTGCGCCAGACTTAGATTTACGCACCCAGCAAAGTGATATGCCTACTATCTGGGACATTTAAAATAGCTCGAGCTGAAATTAATTCCAACGGAACAGCGATATGCTTTTAATGTAATCTTCCATTGCTTTTCTATGTTCTTAGAATTACTTCTTGTATCGAAAAAAAATGCAAATTCGGAAAATTTTAACTTTTCTATCATACGACATATTTACACAAGGCATTTACATCCATCCTTCCTTATTCTTATTATGATATTTTTTTGCAAAGCGAAATGGATTCAAGAAAACAAGTCGAACTTTCTTCCATCACCCCATGTTCATTTACGCTCAATTACTTTTTAGACTTCGGCTGTGAAACGAAATTCACTTGCTACCTTACAAAACGGGTAAATGTCATGCAGTGTATTTATAATGACTTGTGAATTATTATTGCGATATTACTTAAGCCAAGTTGCTGGAAGACCTATATATGCACATGGCATTAATAATATATATTGTTTATTATCATACTGATTAGCTAAGTCTAAACTGGGTAATACTGTCTACCTGGAGTATATATATATACATACATATATATATATATATATATATATATATATATATATATATATATATATATATATATATATATATATATATATATAAATCCTTAATCAAATTGCAACATCGATATCTCGGAATTCAGAAAAAAAGTTATTTATAGCATAGCTTAAAGAGAAATGAGAATGTATGATATTTAACCTTTAGAATTCGATACTTGATTAACTGCGAACATATTTAAAACTCAAGGGTTATATTATATTATTTTAGTAGCTGTGACATTCCTAAATTTAAATAATGCTATTTGGACTATCGCTTTTCACATGGGGAAAATAAGTTTACGGCAATTCAGTTACCGCGAACTCAATATAATGAAATTTATCAACCTAACCTAAAAATCATTTTAAAATGCCCTTTTTTTTGGTGGCATTTTAAACCTACAAATAATTTTTATATGTGTTATTAACCTAATCTATATTTCTTGTTATACATCATCTGCACTATTTTCACCCTAGATACGAGTAATGTTTGAATGTGTTCGAGCATCACCTCCGGCGTTGCCCCTGTTTGAGATAAAGAACTGAGTAGAATACATAACGACAGACAACACTTTCAGCTTTCTCCTGGTCGACTGTCTGGTCAGTTGACATATCCTTTATTGCCTAAACTAAGGCTTAAATATCATCGTCACTGACACAAATCAGCTTAGCAACCCCGAAAATATATTTGATACTAGTATTGGTATTTTTGACATTTATTTTTTCACCCTTCCTCACCCATTGCTGACGGGTGCTGAACTTAGACTTAAACAGCGTTAGAACTATCACTATTCATCTCAGCGACCTAGAAAATTGTGGATTCGAATGTATTAACGCTTAACATCGATTATTTTACTTTCCGCCTTTGCTGTCCCACCAAGGATGTTAACAAGTTATATTTAAACGGCATCAGGAGTGTTATTTGCCTCAGCTACCCTGAAAACTATAGATTCAACAGTAATATCGGCCGTTTTTTTATTACGTTTACATGTTACCCCTTTCTAATCCACTAAGAATCTTAAAGGGGATGAACTCACATTTAAACGGCACTATTCATTTCAGCTCTCCCGAAAACTATGGGTTGATATCGGCTGTTTTCCATTATTTATACGTGTTCTCTAGTCCGCCTTGCTAGGAATACTAAAAGTGTCTTAGCTCCACTTTTTTTTCTTTCTTTAATTATAAGTCGCATGTGTTCAAAATTTGGTTGTGAATTTCTTTACGTGTTCCAGAGTTGTGCTGGAGCATTCACACGTTCATCTCTCTATCTATTTATATCTATCTATCTATCTCTCTCTCTCTCTCTCTCTCTCTCTCTATATATATATATATATATATATATATATATATATATATATATATATATATATAGATAGATAGATAGATAGATAGATAGATACAGTGTTCTAAAATGACACAGACGGGCCACAGAGTGTTCTTGTTTAGGTAAAAATAAATTGAAATACTATACACTGCAGGAAACTCCTTCAGCCGCTATGGGGAATCAAAATTTTACTATGTTTAATAATCGCAGATTAACTTGTAGCCATTAACTTTGTTGCTTGAGCTCCCTCGTAGGTAAGCAGCTAGTTGAATTGAGTTAATTTTGAGTTTAACGCCCCTTTCAGCAGCGAGGCTATATGAAACAGTACCTACTTATTAACGTGGAATCCGAAACACATGGGCTCCTGCCGGGAATCGAACCCGGGTCCGCCATGTCAAACTGTGTTTCCTAACCGCTTAGCCACGAAGGAGCTCGTAAGCGGTTAACGTACGCTTCTTTAGCGTGAGAAACCCAGGTTCGATTCCGGTCAGAGCTCATATTGATCGGATCCAAAGTTAAATTGTACGTCCACGTTTAAATATAGCCTTGCTGCTGAACGAGATGCCAAACTCAAAATCAAATCAAATAATTAACATTGTTCCTTGAATCACTCAACCAGTTACACCGATTGATACACTTATAAGTAGTGGCAGCGTCAAGGTCTATCGACTTTAACTTCCATCTGAAAAGAATCGATCTAACTATTTGAAAAATTGGTAGATCTTCTGTGAGGTTCTGCAACGTTGCCACAGTGCATTTTTCGTCTCCAAACCAGGACCCGAGAGGTATACAATTATTATATGTTTCGCTTTATTTTGACTTACATAATAATGCTCTATAACCGTGGGCTCAATTTTCATGGTAGAAGTGATGTGTTACGAAAACGGCTAAGAAAGATATTTTTTTCTTAAATATCCATCCTAAAGGGGTAAATAGGGCATTTTCCCCCGTGAGTAGTACCTTACGAATCCCTGACATTAGAGAGATGAAACTCGACATTTGTCTCCTTCAGTAGAAACAAAGAAACAAGTGTTCCAACGTTTCTAAAAGTTCCACTTCAAAAGGAAAAGGAGACATTTATCAAATAATCAATTTTTTCCCCTTTTGTATTCATTTACAAATCGGATTTACAGTCTAGGTGGTGAAAATTTAAAGCAATTTTGAATAGAATGCGCAACACTCTTTTTCTTTAACTGATGGGTGAATTTAGTATATTAACTAACTCAAACCTGAAAGAGTATTAGAAAAGTTGTCGTCCGTAGACAATCGCGTGATGCATGCTATAACTGCCCCACTGTCATCTTCTTTTATATTTATGTATTTATTTATTTCATGATTTATCTTTTTATGAACCTTTTTTCCGAATTTACATAATATCCATCTCCATATATGTATTATTTAAGGTTGGCGTCACTGAAATGTCCGTTGGCGTATGTCACTGTTTAATCCCCTCAAAAATGTACAATCCTTGGTCAGTTTAGCAATATATCAGCCAATGACTGGATTCCACTACGAATTACATTTGGGGTGTCTGCGAACCGAAAATGTCCTCAGCAACATTGTCCGTTCATCATTCAAGTTTTCCAATGTCAAGAATTCAGCACGAGATATGTCAGAACTCCTTCAATAAGGAGGAAAGGATTTCATATTGCAACTCACGTAAAATATATACCTCCATATTAGCGACATATGAATGTGCATTTTAATATAATATGAGGATACCATGTCTATTTTCCTTTGTTGAGTACTTGAGGACAAGCTTGCGGTACATTCCGTGGTGTTCAGCATTGCATCGATCCGCAGTGATAGTTTTGCCTGGACGGAATTATACATGGAGTACCACCATAAACCACTATACCAGCAATACATTCTGCGGGTAGAGGAGTGGATTTGAAAATCGTTGATCCCGACGATCAGAGTTCAACATGTGTATACATGAATATTAACAAGATTACCTTCATACATCATGTGCTACTAAATTACGAAGTTGTAAAATGCTTTGGGAGATTATTTTATTTTATCCTTCATGTTAATTTGTATATGAGCGTACCTGAGCAAGCAATGCTTTGATAATGTACTACAGTAATATACTTTTTATTTCTTTGTGTGTGTGTGACAAGCAGAATAAATCCATAACACATCGCTCGTGTTGACAGCGCATCAAAAAAAGCTTCACCTTTCTCTATCGCCTTCACAAGGAGGTAAAAACGGAATATTTTATTCAGTCATTAAAAAAAAAATATGTGGTTACGTTGTACTTAAGGCGTTAAAAGAATGTTCTGTGAGGCAAGCGAACGATGTAAAGACTCACACCAAAACATGTGACATTGGCTTGCATACACTATCAGGGAATATCTCTCAACGAAATCAATCAGAAATTTAAACTGTATTTTAAAATAACTAAAATTTTTGTTCTGTCGTTTCATATTCGTATATAGAAATAAATGTGCATACTCTTCTGTTTGTTTTGTAATATTTTTTATCTATAACATTTGGAAGATACGTGAATTTGTGGCAATATTACAGAGCCGCTCGTGGTAAATAAATCACATACAATTGCTACGTTTACTTTAGGGCAATGTTTAACAAGTTCACAGCGTACCCATATGAATCATAGTACCATTAACAGGCCGAAACCGTATTACATTTTACGATTAATATCTGTGTAAGTGTAAGTTGGCCGAAAAACGAAATAAATAATAATAACAACCGGATCGTTTATTTAATCACTACTTTAATGTATAGCACGTAACTAGTCTAAGACTTCAGGGAAATAGCATCAAAATGAAACTATTCTTTATATGCAGCCTAATATTGGATACTTATTCAATAAGTAATAAACCATCGAAATAGTAATATCAAGGTAACCAAAAAAGTTCTGACGCTTTCTCACCGGCCAGCTTCGAACATCGATATGTCACCTAAGATGTACCTAGAAGATCAAAAATGTTCGCCATCAGTATCGGCAAACTTCTGCCAACGTTCTGGAAGGCCATAGATTACATCACTGTAGAACTTGGTGGGTCGTGAAGCGAAGAAAGTATCAAGTGAATTTTGCACATCTACTAGGGATTTGAACTGGCGTATTCTAAGGTGATTGTCCAAGGAATGGTACAGGTAATAATTGTACGATGCAGTGCCCGGGGAGTATGGCGAATGCAATAGTGTTCCCCATCCAAGACCTAGAATGGTGTCCAAGTTCATCCTAGCTAAGTGGGGCTTAGCATTGTCCTGCATACCTAACAGGAGGACCGCTTTGAGATTCAGAAGTGGTTTCTCCAGAGATTTGAATTTTTTCTTGAACACGCCTCAACTGCTGACAGTACACAGTTGCAATGATGCTCTGACCAGATGGTATCAGTTCCCGAATCACGATTCCACGAGCAGTTCACCAAACACAGAGGATGACCTTCTTCTGGTGCAGTGCTGGTTTCCGTTGTTTTGGAACCGGTTTATGGGACGATAACCAATTTGGACGGCGCCGTGGAGCTTTGTACAGGACCAACTTCTCATTATATGTCAACACCCTGTCCATAAATGACTCTTTCCTCAGACGACACAACAAAGAAAGGCAGGTGTCTTCTCGCGTTGCCTTCTTGCCCGGAGTAAAATCATGTGGGACCTATCGACCCAACTTGTGGTTCCTTCCAAGTTAACGGAGGTGCTGCCGAATGGTTTCTCCATTCACACTGAATTGTAGTCCTAGTTCCTCATATTTCTGGTCACTGTTCGCCTCAATTGCTGCCTGAATATCTTCATTTTGTACTTATGTTAGTCTTCCGGCACGTGGTGCGTCTTCGAGTGTGTCGTCTCGGTTCTTAAACTTGTTAAACCACTGCTGGACTGTCCAGGTAGTCACGACACCCACACCAAAGACTTGTTATACCTTTCGCTCTGTTGCAGCCGTGTTTAACCCCAGTTTGAACTCGTACAGTATATACGCCCTTATCACGCTCTGTGGAGGTCCCATGTTTACTCTGTCCTTATGCAAGTTCACGGTGTAACTGAACTGCCCCAACCAGGTAGTATGTTGGATATACCCATACCAACAACTGACCTAGCCTTATCTCCATTCGCATTCAACTCACGGTTTGAGGGCCAATTGAACACAGACCTCCACGAAAAGCGCCAGAACTTTATTTGTTTCCTTTATGATATTGCATTCATATACCACAGAGAATAACTCTTACATTTCGCTGAAAGAAACTTGCTTCAAGAATGACCTGATTGACTTAGAAGAGAGAAATATCGTTGGTCATCTGCTTGTTAAAATGCATCTTTCTCTACTTGTAAAATTATGGGAAGTCAGTTACAATAAACCGTAAAGTGCTTTAGATATAATATCAAATCGTTATGTACGAAATAAGTGTTCCTGAGTGAGTAACTGACTGATTGTCTTACAAATCAACGCCTAGGCAAAATCGCTCAAAATAGGAACTTTAATATTTTGAAAGTAAATTCTATTTGAAATGTAAGGTACCACTAACGAAGGATTGCTCTAAATTTGACGACGAAGGATGAATAGGGATGAGAATCATTATATTAAAATCCCTATATTTCGGAATCTCTGAGAGTTAGAGGTATAAAATGTGGTATATGGACTTTTCGTTAAAAAAAATAAAATAGAAAAGTGTTTCAGCATTACTATTATATTCTAAATAGAAGCTCTGGGAAAGCAATTATTATAATATGGCACCCTTGTCTCGAAGTCTTCTAAAATTAGAGACATGCAATTTGGTATTTGGACTTCTCATTTAAAATAATCAGGCAGGTGTTTAACCTAGGTTTGAAGGAAATGGGCAGCAAAAAGATGAGATGGCCATATCTCGGAATCAATTAACGTTAGAGGCATGACATTTGGGATTTACTAATTAAAAAAAAATACACATGTTTCAGTGTTCTGTTTTTTATTTTTAGAAAGAAAGAAAATATATGGGAAGAAATTATAGTAATAATTATAATATTATAATAAATTATTATAATAAATATCAATATAGCAAAATCCCTTAAGGTTAGATGCATGAAATTTAGAGTTTGTACTTTCCGTATAAAATTATTAAATACATGTTCAAGATTTTTTTAAAATATTTTTTTTATTTATTTTGCCTAGAAGAAAAAAAAAGAGGGATTCGGGGTGATTCATTAAGATGTCTGTACGAGATGTTTGAATGTTGTGTGTCTTCGAGTTCAAACGAATCATATATGAAATAAACAGAAAGTGGAACGCAAAATATTACCCAAAGTAATACATGGAGGCACTTACTAGTTTGTTATTAATAGACGTCGGGTTTTTATGCAAATGCATATTTTGTTTGCTTATATGCGTCTCTGTTAAACTTTGTAGGGATTTTTAATAAAAATAATCCAGCTAGAACTTGAAGTTTTGCAGTGCATATAAAAGCATACTTCAAACGTTAATGCATATATTCGTGCTTAAGAGCATATTCTGCAGGTTTTAACAAAATTTGCATCGAAAGAAATCTAGAAGTAGCTCACTATTTAAAAAGTCCATGCAAAACGATACAAGTTACGTCACAGATAAAATGAGTCTTCATACATATAATTTTAAGAATGTGTCGATATCAATTCAGAAACCAGAGATGCGAGGGATGATGCTCAACGAATGGTTAGCTCTAGTTGATAAAGTTCAGCACGAGCTCCAATTAACTCGTGGTAAATTTGGACACTCTTTGGAAAGTAAATTGACGGTTATTCTTGACTGCAAAACAACGGGAAAACATCTTCGAAAGTTAGATGCCAGCTTATCAGAAAAAAAATATAGGTAAATGCTAAACTAGATCGTTTCAATAAATATTGCCCGGTAACATGTAATGATGTCGAGAAATCATTTTCTGGATAAAAACTTATTCTAATGAACTGTTGTTAGAAAGTAACACCAGAAAATGTTGAAAAGCATCTCATGATGCATACTGTAAGTCTAATTACGAGAAGGAATATTTTTCTTTTCTTTTTTTCTTTTCTTTCTTATTTTTTGTACAGAGGAAACACATTGAAAAGTAATGCTTGTATTATTTCGTGTAAAGTAAATAGAAAAGAATAGAGATCATGTACTCATATCGCTTTATTCAATGCAATCTCATAATCTGTGAATTTAAAAAAAAAATGTAGAAACATACAAATTTTAAATATAACAACAACAAATTCTGAAGAGGGGTTCCTGAAAGGTAAGGGACACTTTTGATGTTATATTTCACCTACAAAACTTTTGGCACAACTTTGCTGCATGCTTAAAGTGATCCTTTTCTATTGTATTGTTAGTGCATATTAAGTGCATATTTCAACACATTTAACTCGATAATTGCATGCATATTTCATGGATTGTAAGTGCATAAAGCTCCGAAGTCTAGTTATTTGCATTGTCAACGGTTATGGCGATTTCTTTGAAGACATTAAACTTGGTTGACATTGCATTTCTTTGTGTATATATAATTTGATTATATATAACATTATGATTAGGAATATCAATTGAATTTCTGGGCTTTTGGCGAATATGACCATGCTAGCTCTTCGCGTATGAGAGATGACGTCTCTCAACGATCACTCTATTCGAGGAAAAGGAAGGAGGAAATGATTAAGGAAGGAAAGGAGAGGACTGGAACCAGTACTGAGGAAAACCCACGAAAACCTCGCTCAGGATGGCCGACCTTTAAAAGGTTTTACAATTTTTCGACCGAGTGTCCCTACAGGGAATCGAGTACAGGACTGCTCACATCAAAGACGAGAGCGTTTGTGGCAACGCTACGCGGGGCCACCGATTTCATATAGGAAAAAACATTAGAAATATATTTTAGTAATATATAATAATAATAATAATAATAATAATAATAATAATAATAATAATAATAATAATAATATAGTAACATTGTCAGGCAGATTCCGTTCTGCAGCTGAAGTAATGGAACCAAATTTATTTGTGTTCGTTGGTTGAAGTTGAGCATCCCTTTTCAGTGCTGAGACTATATGATTCGTTGATCTATATTTTAAGATATAATGAGAACCACCCACAGATGTATTCAATGCTCACCCACAGCATATCGAAGCCGGTGCCACATGCACGAAAGTTAGGTGTACTAAGCAATAAACCAGCGGCCAAGGCAACAGATTTATTGCGTTTAATTTTACACGAAAAAGAGAAAAAAATATAAACCGAATTTATAAATATTCAGAAGAATACAGATCTTAAGCTTGAGCTAAAACAGAACATGCATATATGAATGTCGAGAAGTAAATGTAGAACACACCCATCTGTAAATTTTATTGTTGCTGACAAGAAGATAAATAGAACATATGTAGCTGACAGTGTAATGAAACAACTACAATATACATACAACGTGCACAGAAACACTATGTAGTTCACATATGTAGTAGAACAAAACAAGAAAACGTAGACGTATCACAAAGTTGTAATTAGAACAAAAGAAGCAAGTTACCAAGCAACACATTGAAAATGAATGTAATTCGATGTACTGTAATATGGTTTGAGGTGTACATGTTCACAAGGTTTTGAGAGAATACACGTACACCTAATATCTAAACACTTCCACAAAGGGTAAGGTAAGAGGTAGTAAAAGGTGCCGGAGATATACATGTACACGCACACACAGACACACACACACACATTAGTATATATACAATAATTGACTAATTGGCCCATTAAATACATAGAATATGTGTGGTTGGCATATTTCATGCATACTTTTGTTCATAATTTTTTCTATGGTAAAGCTACTGCGTTGTTTGTGATATGTAAATACTGAAGGAAGACTACTGAATCATTGGATATTCGAGTCTTAAAAGTAGGACTTCTCATTACTCAGGAAAAGAAACAACTACACCATGCCAATCTTACAACAATATAGGGGTGACTTTGGCACCCTCTCTCTCTCTTTTTTTTTTTCAGAAATGAACAGAATGCATCATAAGGGTGCCAAAGTCAAAACTCCCATGTAATTATGATGGCTTACTGCAAAATTATAGAGATCTTCAAATTTACGGGTGACTTTGGCACCTTCAATTTCATATCATTTGTGACAATTAAAATACAACGTACGACATTGAGTGCTCTAGTGTGCTTCTAGACAAATGTAGAAATGCTACAAGATAGTACATTGTTCGGAAAAGAGAAATCCCAAGCACAAAATATGTGTAGAAATGTGAACTTGAAAAACAGTCACTTCTATCATCCCCTACAAAAACAAAAGTAGATAGAACCCAGAATACAAAAACAGTCACTTTTCTGCTGCATCAATGTCCACTTGAAATTCATATTTTTCGTGCCAATTCTTGGTCTTGTAGAACGGAGTCAAGTAATACTACCAGTATATAATGTAGTTCAACTGTAGATGGATCGGATTCAACAACACTGAAGACACTTTTAGTATTAAGGAATGTGGTCCTGCAACCCTAAATTATTCGTTCTCAGCGACCTCTCTGATGACACACTTACAGGTTTATGCATTTCTTTTAACTACTTTGAATGACACAGAACAAATATCCCAGGTAGTATTATAAATTCTGTTGGAGCTTTTTACTGGTATGTGTTCATGCTGGCACTGGCTTCATTTTCAGCATGAACACATACCAGAGAGAGAGAGAGAGTATGTTTTTACTTGCGTCCAATACGTCAACGTCCGCGAAATTTCAAACCAATAGGTGTGTAGTGTTCATACATATATCAATCTGCAAAACATTAAGTCAATCTGTCCATGGGAAGTGGATGCAAGGTTGCTTGCAAAAGTCGATTGGCATGACCTTCGGGCGACCACATTGGATTTATCCTTTGCTGTCGGCCCGGCATATTTCACCAGTATTCCTTCGTGGTATTCCTCAATCTAAATATATGCACAGCTTCCGGATCCCCGATTCTTGGGAGAGAACCTTTACTTGAAAGACAGAATCGAGACCAGGTGTGAGGAGGTGGAGAACAATATAGACTTGGGATCAGTCCGAAGAATCTATCCGAGTAGGAGTTGATCGAGGGCTGATATGAAGGTATTCGTTATATATCAAAAAGCCAGTTATGGCAGTCAGTACTGTCCGCATGTCAGTTAGGTCTTCTCGATCATTTTTGCACAAGAAAAACAAGATGTGTAAATGCAATACATGATTTTAAGATATATGCCTAGATATACAATGTTTATTGTAAAAGGCTGGCATTTCCTTATTTTATTCTAAGCAATGTTGAATTGAGTTGTGAAGAATCATAGATTTGCTTGCGGTGAAAAACTGAGTGTTAACACAAGAACTATCAGAGCGGTCTTTCTGACCTCGGCTACATTCAACTTTTCTATAAATATAAGTTATATTATAACATGCTCACCAAGTGACACTAATTTTCTTCTTTTCAATCCTAGTACTTGTACCATGCATGCCAGTTTTCAAATTTTCTTAGTTTTTATTTTCATTTTTACTTTTATTTAATAGAGAATTTTCCCGGAACTACCAGAGGAGTGATTTTGATCATACTGCTAAAGTTTCCTGACTGTTTATTGAGTTCGTGAGCACAAAGTAGGACAATGGTATGAAGTTTTAAATGTTTGTTGAAGTGAAGAATATATATATTTTAACTATTTATATGTAGGAAATGGTATACATATATATGTATTGCTTTTCATATGGTTGTAAAACATGCAACACGTATCACCTTTGCTACAAGTGACCCCGCGTAGCATAGTCGCTAACGCTTTCGCCTTCGGTGTGAGCGGTGCCGGGTTTGATTCCCGGTGTGGCATTCGGGTGAAAAAAATGTAAAAAAAAAGCTTTTTCAGGCCAGTCACCTTGAATGAGGTTTCCTTGTGTTCTCCTCATTCACACCAGGCAAATGCCGGGGTGGTACCTAATTTATAGGTCCCATGCCGCTTCCTTCCTTCCCCAATCCTTTCTTCCTTCCCTTTCCCCGGATTGTGTGCTCGTCGATGGATGTCATCCTTCATACGTGACGGGCTAAATGGCCATAGCTACTGAAAGCCCAGAAATCTAAATCCTAAAGCATGAAGCTCTGTAACTTGTGAAACATATTCTTACATTCTGGACTACTTGAGCACATGACAACTTCTTTACATCTCTAGAAATAACTAGATAATTAGAGAATAATAAAATAAGTTTGTTTGATACTATTCGAAACAACAGAATGAACATTCCAGCATCATTACATTTCAATAACCAGGATTTGTATACCAAAAATATACTCAAAACAATATCACACTTATAGCATGCCAATGTGAAAACGAATGTAGTGAAAATGCGGTCTTTTCACACTAACATACGTATTATGAGTAATCACAAACAAAGAACAAAAAAAAAAAACTCATAACAGTTTCGTTTCGCAATAAACATAAAGTGGAAAGAACATAAAATCGTAGATTAGATGACCCATAAATAATATATCAAGGCTGCTGGAAGATTATGGCCAATACAGTGCCTTTCTAAGAAGTTTCACGAGTAGCAATATTTCTGAACCATTTCTTATAGACGATGTGTGAAATCATGAAGTGTAAGGTAAACAAACTCTGGATTGCTTTTTCTATGCAAAGTTCTATGTAGATCACACACGAAAGTTGGAGCCGTGGTAGCTTTGTGTTAGAGTGATCACCTCTGGTGTATGGGGTCCTTGGTCCGATCCCAGTTCACGCCAAGTGAACTTTGTGATGGACGAAAACCTTGCGTTTCTTCAGGGTCTCCCGTTTCCCCCCACTTTCCTTATTCCACGATTTCATTCATTTCTCATTATCACCGTCCCCTTTATCCTAACGGGCATAGGCGCAGGACGTAAAACTCAAAGATTTCAGACACGATCAATCAGTTCCGAATAAACTGGAAGTTCTATCACTATAATGACTTCTGTTTTTGGTATAAACTATCAAAGTTGCAAGCATATTTCAGATTTTAATGCTAAACATACAATTTCAGCTAGAAAAACTGGATTTGTCAAAGAATTGTATTATATTTGTTTATATGTATATGTTGGACAACTAATCACAACAAAAGTGAAGCATTCTGTCAAAAGTCGAGCAAGAGTGGCATGTAAAGTGTTATGACATCACCAATAACCTGGACATCCATCACCTAAATGAAATAGTGCTAAATCAATTGGAAAAAAGTTTACTACAAGCTAAGCTTGAAGTTTAAGTGCCACATGATATAACTCTGAAACATTTATTCGAACGAATTTCTGTCAGCAAATCTCTGCAGAAACGTAACGAAATCGAATCATTTGTGAAGTGGTTGGTCTCAAGTAATAGAAGGTATATAACTTTCAACAATCTGCAAAAGCGATCATAGTCGAAGCGAGGAAAAGCTCTACAATCGGTGGTAAAGCCATGCTGACACCAGAAAGTTGCTCTGTACATTTGGTGGGATTGGAAGTGCAACCTGGTTCCTCTAGACAGAAAGATTGACTCACGCATGTACTGTTTACAACTAGGGCGAGTGTATCTACAAATTCAAAATAATCGGCCGGAAGTGGTCAGCAGGAAGGATGTCGTATACTACACTGACAACGCTAGACCGCATACATCTTTAACGACCCGTCAAAAGTTTTGAGAACCTGACATTTTGAGTTTTGAGTTTTGAAGTTTTGAGAACCTGAGCATGTTTTAATCCTTCCGCAGTACAACCTATACCTGGCAATCAGACTGTATTTTTTTTTTCGTCTCTGCAGATTTATCTAACTGGCGTTAAGTTGGCTTGAAACGAAGTCCGTAAGAACGATGTGTACTTTTTATATTACTGAACTAGAAACAAGTTCTGTACCAACGGGATTATAGTGTTGCCAGAATAATGCCAGATCATGAACATAATGATGCATGAATTCATAATTTTATTTTTAAATCACAACATGTGTGTACTGCATTTTGACCTCCAAAGGCTCAATAACTTTTAGACAACCAGCTATATATTGAGCTTGTTTTTCTTATTGACTATTGGTATGATATGTAACAATTTAGGGGTGAGATTCACAAAACCTCGAAAGTGTAAAACTATGGGCCACCCTAATATATATGGCATATGACTTACTCCTTACTTTCAAGAGCCTAATATGCAGTTAAATACATTGGTTACCAGCAAGTGATCTGTTCCTCATTTGAATCAATCGAAAGTGCTTTCTCTTGTTGTTCTGAATAAATCAGAATAAACTTTAGACTGCTATTTTATGCAAAAGAGAGATAAATTTGTAGACCAGCTTGATTAAAAGTTGTTGCGCTTTAGGCTAATTGATTTCTCTGTCTCTTCAGTAAAAGAAACCATCTCGTATCTTCTCCATCTATTAGAAAAAAATCATCTTTTTGGATGAGTTTTGTTTGAGTTTCCAATTATAAAGTTGTTTTCATTTTTTTATTATTGTATTTTACCTCAGCTATATATGCTAGTATTGTATGAAAGATGAAGATTGAAGCTCGTTTTCAGGTTTTGTTTATTATTGCTTTTTTCAAGACGCATTTCATTATTTTAACCTTATGTTTTGTGCATATTATATTTCAGTTTCTACTTCCTACTCCATTTCCCCTTAAATGCTATTTTGTAGATAGGTTCCGAATAAATATACAAGTATAGTTTTCAGTAACGTAAGAAAACGCGGTAGACAAATTATTCATTAAAAAATGGAAAGGGGTCCAAACGTTTTCAATAGTTCTGTCCCTAGGATTACAAGGGGAAGGAAACCGTATACATACACACACACATATATATATATATATATATATATATATATATATATATATATATATATATATATATATATATATATATATATATATATATATATATGGCTAATTCCATTTGTAACTTACACAACAGACGGCAGCATTATTATGTATTACAAAAATTATAAGATATTTTCATGGGCAAGTTTTTGGTTATAAATAAGGGGCAATAAGTCCTTCATTCATTCTTATTTGCAGCAGTTAAATATGTAAACAAAATGGCTGAAACAAGTCTCTAAATATATACGTGACTTACACGACAGTAGGAGACATCATGTTTTCAATAACGGTTAACTATATAAAAATTCTGTTCTTCTATTGCTGCAAGAATACTAAAACTTGTTACATATATTAAGTAGATACCAAGCTACAAGACATAGAAAAAAATATTATATTTTCTGTATTTATTTTAAAATATATGCCACAAATATAACGTGACATACACGACATAAATTTGTGACTTACACGACAAGTCTAGCATCATGTATTCGTTTAATTACACTTTCAAATCTATTGGCGGATAGAGTGGCACTAATGATTTAGAGAAATAAAAGGAAGTTAACAAACAAAACAAGAAGTTAACAGTTCTTTTATTGAAGCAAAATTTGTCAAATTCTAATTTATATCTGTGGTCGACGTCTGTTAATGCAACATAGGCCTAATCTTTTTATTGCGGCCAATACAATTCTTTATCTTGATGGTAATGGCGAAGAAATGTTACATACAGTTGTTCTGATTCTTTTCTCCACATCTAACAAATATTTAAGGGTAATAATACCCTGTCTCCAGTAGATTATTTCCATCACTTCTTCTCTGCGTTTATTCCCTTCACATGGGCCAATGAACAGTTCTGGATTGAAATCAAACTTCCTTCGTGGTAAAGAAATATCTTAGATGAGACAACATTCAATAGTATACGCTGAAACACAATGAAAGTAGTGCTAGTTTCGTGGTTTTTGTAATATTACATATTTCTTTTTTTTGTGTGTGTGTGTGTGTTTCCATTGGCGCACCAACTCAAATGTTTGAAGTAATACCCTTTACTACAGTATATTACATTAATGTTCGGACATAACTTGCGTGCTCTTTCAATAAATTTTAAAGCAGATTGAGGATCAATTTGTCTTTGAGAGCCTTTTCCATAGTTCGTAGCCGAAAAATGCCAAGAAATTTCAACTTTCTGCAATGTTATTGAACAAAGTGAATAATGTTGTGCACCATCATCCGACTGATAATTCACATTGTTGATCGGAAAACCCGGATGACGCTCTTCAAAATCTTCCATAAGTGTAGACTTGAAACAAGCAAATGGAAACATATCTTGATGCATACAATCATATATAATTACGCACGAATCATGTTCTGTGGTTTGCTTTTCTTCTGGAAAATATATTATTACAGCTTACATAGTACAACTGTGTGATATCCAGTGACCGGTTTGTATCTTTTCTTGGTACATAAAACAGTAATTTCCACTAAAAATCCATTTGATGTAATATCATTCTTTTCAACTTCTCTATCTATTCCCGCTATCATTCAACTTCTGAACTAGGCATATCTGAAAATGCAATAGACAAGACAAGTGCTACAGATCTGACATGTCTTAATTTCATAATCTTAAAGTAAACTTTGTTGTGACTTACGGTACATATTTCATTTGAGTAAGCATATTTTTTACCAAGGAAGCGTGACAGAGTAGTAGCGTGCTAGATTTAACTCGGTAGGTTACGGGTTTAAAACATATAGCTATCAATCCTTACTGATGTGTTCCTCATTCACACCATTCAAATGCCGAGATGATATCCTTTCAATAGATCTGAAAGAATCCTTTCCCACATGCACACCTCCATCCTATACCGGCCTGAGCTTTAGATGCATAAAGGCAATAAATACCAATTTACAAACATGTTTCCAAAACAACGAAAGAGTACGAGAAAACCAATAATAGTATTAAAAGTAGCTGAAGCTAGAAAATTCGGAACCACATATGCCGACATTGTTCCAGAGACAGTAGATACTTCGTGTCACGTTTTTTTAAAAGTTCTTTTTAGATCACATTGATTCATATTGTTTAACTTTTCATTCGTTTGTTACATTTATAGTCCAGTCAAGTACATTTTACACCCATACTTCGTAATATTGCTTTTATCCTCTTTATCTTTTAGTCTCTTACACTAAACATGACATTTAATACATTAATTGAGTTATCAATTCACTATTTATACGTTTTACTGCAGTTAGCTACTATTGGCAATGTGGTAACATTGCAACAAAATGTGTCTTACATGACACGCATAATGTGACTTACACGACAGGGAAAGAAATGTGACTTACACGACATATTATGTTTTGTATTTCAAAGAGTTACACATATTATTTCGGGACTTTCTGCACGGCCTTTGATTACCGTCTGTTCAAATGAAGAAAATTTAGAATAACAGCTTTTTTTCTTGTTTATGTATATACATACATAAACTTATTTATGTTTTCTTTTGACTTACACGACAGCCTACTTGAATAAATCAATTAGTATAATTTTCTTGCTATTATTAAATTATGTGCAAAACAATGTCACTGATGTAAATACAAACATTATCTTAATAAATACCATACACGATCTTCACTTACCTACAGGAATTAGCAGGGAAAATCTTTGTGTTAAAATCAAAATGTAGGTCCGATATTCTGCGACATGAAAGTGGCCATATTTTACCTCCTGCAGAGCCATCTACAAATCAACGTTCGTATCATCTTGTCCATGTATAAAAAATTCAGCATTCTTAAAAATGAATTTTAATACTTATGCAGGCCAAGGTGAAACTTCAAATTTTTCCTTCGTAGGGTCACTTACCGCGGAATTGACCATATATATATATATATATATATATATATATATATATATACAGGATGTTAATTAACTATACTGTAACAGGTGACTCCTCACATAAAAATAAGAGAAAAAAAGTTCATATGGACATAGTTTCAGAGCTATTGCTGCACAAAATCGCGAAAAAGCCAAATTTCAAGAGGCCCTATTTTGAATTCGAGAAACTGTGGATGATGGTCCTTATCAGCGTAAAAAAAGTCACACATACGAAATCCAAAAATGCATATTTCATCAATGTTCAATGGGTGTACAGAGTATTCCATACAGGGTGAAATTCCCAGACATGCCATTAACCGAATTTTGAGATATGCTCTGATTTTATGGTTGGTCCAAAGTAGGCAAACGATAAGCCTTGATAGCTGTGAACACGGAATCCTTTGGCACGATGTCGCAAGTGTTAAGGATAGTAAGCGGAACGGTCTCTCGTACTTGGCAAAACACATGCTGTAACGTTTTCTTTCACGCTTATAAGTGAACAAAACGTGAAATATACCGAGACAAAATACATCGCATCACACGTCGTTTCAAACACACGCACACACACAAAAAAAAAAAGAAAGAAAGAAACTGCTGGTTCTTAACACTTACGACTTCCCTCCGAAGCATTGGATGTCCATTGTTGTCAAGGCTTTCCTCCTGCCTACTTTGTACCCTCCTTGAAATCAGGTTATATCTGAAAACTCTATTGAGAGCATATGTGAGAATTACACCCTGTAAGAAATACCCCGTACACATGTTGGCGAAATATGCACTTTTAGATTATGTATGCGTGGCTTCATTTACGCTGATAAGGACCACCATCCACAGTGTCTGGAAATTGAAATAGGACATGCTGAAATTTGGCTTTTTGCGCGATTTTGGACAGCCCTAGCTCTGAAACTATACACTTTTCGCCATAGGTCCATATGAGCTTTTTTCCTGTTTTGATGTGAGGAATCACCTCTTACAGTTTGTCGGTATAGTCCACTAACACCTTATATATATATATATATATATATATATATATATATATATATATATATATATATATATATATATATATATATATATATATATAGGGTGAAAGGGAGAATTGGGAGCTGGGGCTAATTGGGAGTAATATATATATAGTGTCACAGGAATTATCAATTTTGGAGGATAGCATTGAGACAAGCTGGGCTGTGATTATTTTACTTTTATTGAAATGTACATTCTAGGCGGCGAGGATGATTGAAGTTCAAATATACTGTTGTGTCTTACAGTCACAACAAAACGGGTCAACTGTTTGAAGTAAATTTTGGAATATATTTATCACTTGGGATGAGCTAAATTATTATAATCCCACTATCACTGGAATACGAATCCAAAGGGTAAGGTTTTGAGATACAAATTTCATGTGTTTTCTTTCTTTTTTTTCTTATTGTCCAAAGAACTTTATTTCAGCTTGAACTAATATATATCTACAAAGGAAGAAGTCCTGAGTGAGTGAGGTATTTACCGGCTGACTGCTGATCAACGCCGAGGCCAAACCTCTTAAGTTAGAAATTTGAAAGTTTGACAGTACATAGGATTTGTGACGTAACGTACCACTTAGGAAATATTTCTGGAAATTCGACGTGAAAAGGGGTAATGTGACACTTACTATAATAAAATTTCCATATATCCGGATCCCCTTATTTCGGAAAGCAAAATATTGATGATAATGTTTTTAGTTTTGAGTTCCCTCTATCGTTTCGTTTGCTTTTTAAAGATTTGGGATCAAGATTTAGGATCAAAAATGGTTGAGAAATGAAAATACTGAAAGTGAACCCTGTTTGACAAGGCTTGTTATAAAATACAAGTAAAAAGATGTGTGGATAAATAAAATCCTTTCCCCCAGCAATACTTTCTTCTTCCGAACCATACGATCAGTTCAAAGATATGCGTTCTGCACATTATTAGATGAGTGATATTTTCCCATTTCTTAACTTTTTTCCTCCCCTACCAATTTTAGAAGATCAGTGAGGAACAATGGTGTGAATGGACCTGTACCTCAACGAGCAGGAAAAGAAACCCTGCTGATTCTCCAATACCTGACCGGCGTTGTCACATTTCCTTATAAAATTAATATTAATGAACTATAAGAGCTAGTTTAAGAATAAAAAAGTTAACATGTAGTATTGTGGTTAGGTAGGTTAACATCTGGAGAAATTTTGAACTGCATAACACAAATAGTTTTCATAATACTTTGGAAATAAGGTCACCATGTTATTATATAGGGATTGATGATCTCACCTGAAAACGTTAGACACGGTCTTAAGGGTAGAGTCATTGACTTGGGTAAATGGACTTCTTATTTAAAATAATTTAGACAGGTGTTTCACAGTCTGTTGATATGTATCTAAGAAAGGAATTAAAAAGGCAAGAAAAAAGCGTTTTGTTACTATTTTTATTACATGATGAGCATATCTCAAAATCCTTTAAGGATAGAGATATGAAATTTAGTATTTCAGCTTTTCGTTTAATATAATTCGACAAGTTCCAGCGTTTTACGATGTTTTCCCTGCGTGGAAAAAAGGAGGGAAGGAAAAAGAGTTAGGTTGTAATATTTAGAGTAAAATGTCAGAGTAAGATGTCATATTTCGAAATTCCTTAAGATTAGACATATGACATTTGATGACTTTTCATTTAAGATAGTTAAATACATGTTTCAGCATTTTTAGATAATTTCCCTACAAGGAAAGAAACTATATGTTTGTAAAGGTTGCAATATGTGGTTTCAGGAAGAAACATATATGGTTTGCAATTATTAAAATAATGTGGCAAAATCTCGAAATCCCTTAAGGTTAGATATAAAAAAAATTGCTACTTAGACCTTTAATCTAAAATAATAAATTATGTGTTTCAGCACTTCCTGATGCTTCCCTTGGAATGGGAAGAAAGCAGCCGATGGAGAAGAATGGAGGAAGTTGCAATTGTTATAATAAGATGGCCGTATCTCGAAATCCCTTAAGATTACAAGATGTATGTTAAGAATATTTAACTTGGCATGCAAATTCCTCATTCAAAACAAGTGGGAATATGTCAGAACATTTGCAAAAGATTTACTTAACGAATCAAAGGGAAACAATTTCTACTGTTTTCTTTTAAATATATATTTTCTTAGTATATACACTGATCACCAGTTGAATTAGAGACAGCAGAAACTATCCTGCAGAGGCTCCACCAGTGCATGTAAAAAATGCATCGCGCGTGTACTGCTTCCGTGTACTTCCTATCTCGGTATCCGTGTCAGTGCAGTGTGTGATGGGCAAGACGCAGGACCTGAATGAGTTTGACCGTGGTCAAATCGTAGTTATCAGACGACTGAGTGGCTCGGTTTCGGAAGTGGCTGTGGCAGTCGGATTTTCATAGGCAAATATGTTAAAGTTATATCGTGAGTACCTGGTTTCCAGTGAAACTGCACCAGTACGGGCAAACTGCCGTGGTCAGGGGCGTGTCAACGACAGGGGTAGGTGCTACTGGTCCGCATCATAACAGCCGATAGACAAGCCACAGTGCGTCAAATCGCAGAGAGATTCAATGCAGGATAACAACTCCGTGTTAGCAGCCACATAATCCACAACCACCTACTCGCCATGTGGTACAAAAGCCATCATTCCACGTGAGTATCCCTTCTAACCGTACAAGACAAGAAACAACGCCCAGCATGGGCAAAAGAACACGCCACTGGACCGTTGAAATGTATATAAAGGTCGCCCGGACAGATGAGTCACGCTTATGTCAACGTTCGTATCATGAGTGCATGCTGATGGACAGGTACAGGTACGTCACAACCACATGAGGAAATGGATCCATCGCTCCAGCAGGAAACTGTGGAGGCCGCTGGTGGTGCTATTCTTATCTGGGACATGTTACTTGGACTCAAATAGATTCCCCTAGGACGTGACACTACCCCACACAGGTGAACGCTACTGCAATCTTCTGGATGATAATGTCCTATCATTTCCTCGACTGTAACAACTGGATGTTGACCTCACCTTTCAGCAGGAGAATGCGGCTGCTTACCGCTCTAGGATGGCGGCAGACTGCTTAGCTGAACACTACCCTGATCTTGGAATAATTCCCTGGCCATCACAGTCACTGAACCTCAATCCCAACGAATACATCTGGAACGCCATGGAACGACGCCTTCGGGCTGTGGACCCTCTTTCGACCAACCAGCGTGCTTGTGGGAGACTTTGTAGCATATATGGATTCATATGCCACAACAACACCACAACTACTTCGTGGAGTCCATGCCGTGGCAGGTAGCTGTCGTTAGCAGAGCGAAAAATGTTGCTATACAGTATTACGTAGGTGTCTCTAATTCAACTGATGATCAGTGTAAAAGTAACTTGGAACTTGTCAGATTTATCATCAAGGAAAAAGGCGAACCACTTGAAATAAATTTTTGAACACAGTAATTGAAGCGAGATTGGCTTTTATTCTTTCACTTTGATCGAAATGGGTAAACGAAGGAAGAAAGGGGTATCATCTTTTCCGTAAATAATAATGCCATAAACGTATTTTCGCTGTGCAAAACGCAGAAGAAAAGGCTGAAACATAAGATGCGAGGTCATAGGATGAACAACTGCAGGGGTCTGATACCAAAGTCCTAAGGTATTAAAAGGCTAGTATAACATTTAAAAAATCAACGGACTTACCACTATATATAACTCCTGTCCAAAGTATCCTTTGTGCAGTTACAGAACAGTGTTGAGGGCTTCAGATATAGAAATTTTACATCTGAAAGAAATAGAGGTATTTCGTTAGAAAACTAAACTATTAAGGGAACAAAATGCGTATAATAATAATAATAATAATAATAATAATAATAATAATAATAATAATAATAATAATAATAATAATAATAATAATAATAATAGTTAATCCACTTTTTAATTTAAAATTTAGTAAACGGTTAAAACATAGTGGGGTAACACTAAGAGTGGATAATAAAATTCAATAAATATTGCAAATTAAGAACCTGTATTATATCTAGCGAAAAGCAAAAATATTTTTCGGCTTCCAAAAATCAATATAAGTCAGTGTCGTATGAAACATGCCATACTACTGTGTAAAGCGTTATTATCTAATGTAAGAGGTGATTGACCTTCAGAAGATCAAGCAACACTTCACAAAATTTGCTAACTTTTTTCCCGAATTCCGCAACACAAAATTAACCACCTGTGTTCAGATGGTTTCCCTCCTCTTTCAATTTTCACCAAAATGGATTTAAACGTTTGTGCATCGCTTGTGCCCATTCGTGCAAAAAATAATTTTAAGATATTTAAAAATTAATTTGGGTGGCTGTCTAAACAGTTCCCCGTCGCTGCCGATTGGCGCTAAACTACCCCTTTGCTGTCTTTATCAGAATTTATTTGTTTTATAAGACTAAGAAACGTGTACGCTACTTGTATTCTTACTGTTTACAAATCAAAGCTTCTGAAGATTGCTTTACAACTTTTCAGGTTAAAGATAAAAGTAAGGTAGAAAATCAAACAGTGTTCATAACTTAATAAATAAATAAATAAATAACTCTAGAATATAATACTTGTTTTGTACTGAGCAGATAAGAAAAGTCTTCAGTACAAGGTTAATTGATTGCATGTTGCAACACACATAATATACTATAATTTTACTGACATTTATAATCGTATGGTATATATTTATTTCGTAAATCAATGGGAGGAAATATAAGTTATTCGTTACTTTCCGTTACTACTACTGCTCCTAATTATTGGTGCCGAATGAATGTTTAATAGGGTGGCCCTTATTTAACAACATTTTATTTTATTTTTTTTTTTCGGGACACCCCTTCGTTTGGTGCCACTTGTCGAAATACTATCCTGTACAAAATTTCATTCCAATCGAATGAGGATAAATGGTGCCTCAATAGGTCTAAAGTTTTTGTTCAGTTATTGGGAGCTTTTGAATTATACAATAGATGGCAGCACCTATAAATATATAATAACATGCATTTATAAGCGACCTTTTCAAGCTTTCCCTTGTGATTTTCAAGAAAAAGTAGTAAGTGAAAGTTAATCAGGCTTTTACTCCAGCGAAAATGAATCACGGAAGAGTAAACTCTTCAAGGAATATATGACTTTTGCCATCCATCTGGTATGATGATAAGCTCCTGGGAAAAGTAATGATGTTCTTCTGGGTGGATCTCCCCCGAGAAAAATAACAAGTTTAGTAAGTTGAAAGCAGTCTTCTCTGGGTAAGTTATTCTAGATATTTTGTATAACAATCTGAAGAACGTCATTGGCACTGCCGTGTAGTTTTTCTTGAATGCGTTCATCTTGTATATCGGGCTTGTATTTAGGTTTGTTAATATCACTCTAAGCTTGTTGAAAATGGTTGAAAATAGATATGTTTCCGGAACGACCATTGATCTTTGACTTGACGACCATTGAACTTTTAAAACGAGTTCATAAATGTCTGTATAACAAATAAAAAATATCTCTTCCCAAATATTGGTCCAACATGATGAGGGCACGTTTTATTCGTCCAGTATTTGCAGAAGTTGCGTCATAGCAAAGAGCTTGAACTTTATCAACAAGACCACATTTTTTCAGAGTATTATGCACAGCAATCACTTGATGTTCTCCTGTGGCACATGATAATTTCGGAAGTGCTTGTCATCCTTCACTCTCATTCAAAGTAACAATAACCGGTAATTTGTCAACAAACACTGTCTTTGATAATGCAGGAAGCATTTTTTTTTCATCTCAATGCACGGTAACAGCATTATTTTTGAAAAAAAAATGACCTCCCAAAAAAACTTCTTGCAGGTTGCCAATTATAACTGACACAAGTGTTGTCGACAAAGGCAAATATATAATCTATTTATAACCAATGCATCTACATCAGCCCTGGCCACGGCGAGCAGATAGTGGAAACTCTTCTCGTGAACGCTCACGAGCATTCTACGAGCAAATACCGTTGTTCGTGCTTCGTGAATCTTCGGGTTTTGTCCTTAGAGGAGCGGAAGTGTTGTCAACCTTGGCGGTAATCACTAGCTTACCAAATAAAAAAAAGTATGTATGGTAACTGATTGCCATTTAGTGTATAGTGTTTTTTACAATGTGGTAACCGTTAACTATAGACAACACAAACTGGTAACAGCAATCAAACGATAAACTATGTACGTTCCTTTTCTTCTTTTTTCTTTCCTTTTGTTAAAGAAGGATGTGGTGGAACCAAACCATCGCTTACATTTATAAAAATTTGCCAGTTTGCCCAATGGAAAACCAGTTTTCAATATATATATATATATATATATATATATATATATATTATTAAGTTCTTAATCCGAGTGTGGGTATGTTGTTTCGCTTTTTAGGAAAAGAGATAATCTGTTGATACGAAAAATAATACTGTAGCACTTGTTTGTAATTATCTAAGTATTATCTCCAGAAAATTAGCTTATGCATGTATGTGTGTACGAATAGGCTTAGCAAGGGGTTGGTTGTGGAGATTAGAAGCCACTATTACACTATCAATAGGAAGAATAGTATTTCTTACTCCACTTTTAAAGTGGGGCCGCGGTGGCTCAGTGGTAGAACGTTCACATCTGGTGCTTGGGGTCCCGGGTTCGATCCCAGCCCCCGCCAAGTGAACTTTGCGGTGGACAAACACCGTGTGCGTGGGTTTTCTCGGGGTTCTCCCATTTCCTCCCACTTTCTTCATTCTATCATTTCATTCATTACTCATCATCACCGTCTCCTTTAGCCTAACCGGTATAACCGTGGGACGTAAAACCCAAAGATTTCATTTCATTTTTTCCACTTTTAATGTTACTTTGATCGCAAAGAATCAAACAAAATATTAAGAGAGCCAAAGAGATTTTCCATTTTTAAGAGTGACCATTAGTGGGTACCATTAGTTTTTTTTTTTTTTTTTTTTTTAACAAGGAGTGTCTTTTTAATAAGGAAAAATACATTGTCCCTGACTGGTTGCTTGCCGGTAGCTTGTTAAAAGTGAAAAAGAATGTTAAATCATATCAACGACTGAAGCTACACGCTTGTCTTTCTTCGATAGTTACTGACTGGTTTTGAAAGTCACGATGTTGTAGGCCTACTGTAACAGCGTAAACTTGGAAGAGAACGTTCCAACTGAATGATACGAACAATTATTCCCAATGTCTTGAACATGAAACGTGGATTGCACGGATAACGCTTAAAGTGGGCTGGACTGCACTGGAATTTCCTTCCGGCAAATTAGTGTTTGGTCGGAACTCAGTTCTTCTGTGTAATTGTCTCTTAACAACATTTGAACATTTCTTTTAGATAATAATATCTAACTAACTCTATGGCCTATGGAACCCGAAGGTTCAATGCGGCGTTTACAACATATTTCCACTAACTTCTGTCCTTAGCCAACTGGATCCAGTTTCTACTTACAAAGAGATACTTTGTATCGTTTAATAATTATCTGTATCTTGGGCAGAAAGTGCTTCTATACAAGCACTATACTTGATATAATGCTAATTAAAAAAATAACAAAAGAAGAATGTTTTTAAGATATGTAAGAAATATACATTATTGTATAATTGGTTGCTATGTAGTTGTTTATAGATACCTAATCAACATGTATGTTTGCAAGACAGTTTGTGTGAAAATACGTTAAAAGAGAATCAACTAATAAATTATTTAATACTCATCATCGACTTGTAATTTCGATAGAAAAGGTGAGAATACTAGTGGATATAATTACTGAAGATATTTTAATGTGTAAACAATTACTGCCACTAAAGATTTACTTATATTATTAGCCGAACCAGGTTGACGACTACCTTTGGTGAGTCGTTGTATACTCTGTACTCTTATTTCTGCAAGATCCATCTTAATATTGTCTTCCCATCTACGTCTAGGTATTCCTAGTGGTCTTCTTCCAATTGGGTTTTCAGTTAAAATTATGAAAGCGTTTCTAATTTCTTCCATTCTGGCTGCACGGAATGGCCACCTGAGCCTTCTACACTTAATGACCCTAACAATGTTAAGTGAGCAGTATAAACTATGCAATTCCTCGTTATGAATTTCCTCCAATCCCCATTTTCATCCGTCTTTGGTCCGAATACTCCTACTCCTACTACTACTACTACTACTACTACTACTACTACTACTACTACTACTAATAATAATAATAATAATAATAATAATAATAATAATAATAATAATACGCATTATTATTATTATTATTATTATTATTATTATTATTATTATTATTATTATTATTATTATTATTATTATTATTATTATTATTATTATTATTATTTTCAACATCCCGTTGTTCTGCTATCAATCTAGCAACGAAAGGCGTTCACAACTTAGCAAACGTGAAGCGAGTGACAAGTTACAGACCGAGTGCTAATGTAATACAATGTCACGAATTGTATAAGCAAGCTAAAAAAGGCCTGAAACAATTCGTTTCCGATTTTTGCAGTCGTTTTTACGTCTGTAAGCTGACATGTTTAATATTAGTTTCTTTCTTTCTTTCTTTCTTTTTCATTTGTTAGTTACTTCAACGCTAACTGTAACCTCTATCATGCGTCTTCCTCGATCAAAAATCGTACCAATATTATTTCCTATAGTGTTTTCGCGTCACTGCTTTCGAAATGGGGAGGGGGAGAGCACACCTGCACATTTCACGTTTGCGTCTGCTCAATGCTTCAACATCGTGCGAATTTGTGACCAGGCTTGGCCGTAGGTTTTTTACCATCATGTGTGGTTGGCAACACTTATCGGATGCAGTGGAAGGGGCGGAGCTACTAACACCTGTGCTCACCTGTTCTTATCTCCGCTCGTTGTCGCTCACGCTTCGGCTCCGGGAGCCAATTCATGGGCAGGCCTGATCTACATCCTAATTCAATACTTCGGCAACAGTTAAAATATTTATCACATCTTTGTAACTAAATTTGCATTTATCCAAAACTCCAAGTTCCGATCTCTCTTTTTCCAGTAGGACAAAGTCAGCTCAAATCATGCATCCAGGTCGTCCTTTTTTTCCTCTACCTAAGAAGATCTATTTTATTTTCATCGCACCAAGACGCAATTTTTACTGTTTTAAGGTTGTAAAATGACACCCTGAGCATTTGTGCATTTGATGTAACGTGGAACCTACAATTTGGATATTGCCCTACTTTAAAAGATAAATCTCATCAGTGCTTCTAGTTTTGATTGAAGTAAGATATTCGCTTTTACTTCATTGGCCCTCAACTAACATTTCTTTTTACAATGCTGAACGCACGCTAGCCCCTTACAAGGGTTACGCCCTTTTCTCGGGAAGACAAGGAATATTAATATGGAAGGGAGGCAGCAGGGATGGCCTAAGTGATTTAATAATTTATATAAACTTTATTGATCTTAAATTATATAGCATTCACGTACCATAGCAGACATTATGGCGTTTAGCCATAATCATTAGGACAGGCGATGAGATGGAGATGAGGGTGAGGTGCACTGAACGCCACAATACAGTAAAGGGAAGGGTTAGTTAGACGAATGCATGTTATCTTCCAATCCTGGGGTTGCTCAGGATCATGATGAGAGACACAATGAGCCCTGTTAGAAGAGATGGATTACTGTGCATATGATGGGAAAATGCAGTGCGAGTCTGAATGAATGGCAAAGGCGGATGCAATGTCTTCATCAGGATGATTTGGTGGGAGTGAATAACGATATAAAGTAAAGAGGAGGGAGAGTGGCGTGTGGCGGGTGGCGGACAGGATGTTGTGGAGCGTAGTAGATATCACTGTGTAGAATATGAAGGGAAAAGGGATGCTTCTGAGTCAGTCTATTGGTGGTGTAGGAAAGTCGAAATTTTTCAATATGGTAAAGGATGTGAGGAAAGGAGATGCGATCATACAGATCTTGTGTAGGGCTGGGTAGCTTGATACGATATGCAATACGCAGGACGTGTCTTTCTAGGATCTAGAGCTTTCTGTAAAAGGTTAAATGTGCAACGATCCAAGCTGTAAACCCATAGGTGGAGACGGGTCGTAGGAATGCCTTATATGTTGTGAGAATGGTATCTGCTTGTAGGTCCCAGGTTGTACCAGTGAGTCGGCGAAGAAAATTCAGTCTATTGTAGGCTTTAGTGATAATCTGAGCTAAGTGAGGTCGCCATGTGAGGTATCAAATGCAACACCTCGGTACTTAACATGTTTGGTAGGTTTGATGGGAGTATCAAGAACAGATAGGTGCATGCGTGTTGGGTTTCTATGGATGCGGGACCATCTTTTAGGGTCAAGAAAAACTATTGATTGATTCTTCTCAGAATTTAAGCGTAATCGCCATTTCGAGCACCAATTAACAAATATATCTAAGGTATATTGTAGTGCTGTGTTCAATTGATGGATCGTTTTGCCGATTGCAAGGATGGCTGTGTCGTCTGCAAACTTAAAGAGATGTACATTTGGAGGAAGTGGAGGAAGATCGCCAATGAAGAGCAGATACAGAAGTGGTGATAATGCTGAGCACTGTGGAAAGCCGGAATGAATACAGACAGGATGTGATAAGGAGTTGTTTATAGATATATATGTAATGCGACATGATAGAAATTTGATAATGAATCGAATGTAGCACATTGGTAGTTTATAGGAGAGAAGCTTAAAGAAGAGCGCAAGATGCCATTCTTTATCGAAAGCTTTCTCAAGGTCGAATAGAAGCAAGCATGAAGGCTGTATGCGGTTGAAGTGATTTGTCATGAAATTGGTGAGGCGTAAAAGCTGGTCGTGAACACCAATGCGAGGACGGAAACCTGCTTGATGGAGTGGGATGATACGATGGCGAGAGAAATGTGGATGAAGTCTGTTTACAAGAATGCGTTCAAGCATTTTGCAGAAAACAGTGGTTAATTGGATTGGACGGTTAGATGATACGGACGTAGCTGGCTTGTTAGGTTTTAGAAATATTAAAGACTTGGAGGTTTTCAAATCGGCGAGAATGATAACGGTACGTAAAACGAAAGCAAAAATATGGGCTAACAGAAGCAGTAAACAGAAAGGACTCTCTTTAATGTGACGGTAGGTGATAGGGTCCATGCCTGGAACAGTGTTACGTTTGCGAGCTGTGACTTCACGAATTTCTGGAACTGTGATAGGTGTGGTAAGTTCATGATGAGCTGGAAATTTATGCTTTGTACTGGGTTGAAGATGAGGAGAATCAACAATAAATGTATATGCAGGATGGCGTCGTTCAGATCTTTCAGGAGGAAATGGCGTGAAGATGGTTTGGAGATGATTCGCAAAGGCATCAGTTTGGCACTATCTGAGGTGACTGGATGATCCCCTTCAAGGAGAGGTTAATCAACTAACTTTTTTGCTGGTCGAGGCTAGCTACCCGCCTGTGGGCTACGCCATCCGTGGGGAAAGAGAAGCTTAGCAATTGAGAGGAAAGGACTGGGAGATGGTCTAGGGAATTTTTCATTATTTTATTATCTCTTTATTTCATAATATCTAGTATATAGAAGGTAGCTTTTGCTATCTTTACCATAGCAATCGTAAGGTAGGGGGTGTCGACATTGTTTGATAGATTGATTACAGTGCACTGTAGGATTGGACAATATTTCTTTATGGAGGAGAAAAGAGGAATGAGATGACTATGAGATGAGGTGTACTTGACAACACAACACGACGGTGATATTTAGAGGACAGATGCAAGTTAATCTTCTCGCTTGGGGCTGCTCCAAGCGTTGATGAGAGACAAGGGGAAGCCCTGTTAGTAACAGAGCACTACTATGCGGTATATGACGGTATGATGTGGGGTGGAGTATGGTCGATGAAAAAAGTACGAGTGAGTGGAAGTTCAGGGTGGTCGGGTAGTAGAGAATAATGGTACAATGTGAAAGGAAGGTAAAGAGGAGAATGTGTGATGATATGTAAAAGATCAAAGTTGATATGAGCGTTAATAGTATCACGGAGGAGCGGGCGATGAAAATTGAGACGTTTCTGAAAGTATTTAATGCGAAGCTTTTCGAGATAGAATAAGATGTGAGGAAAAGGCATTCGATCGTATAGAATCTGAGTTGGACTCGGAAGTTTGATGCTGTAGGCTATACGAAGGGCGTGTCGTTCTAGGTCTTTTCGTTTGTTATAATAGGAAGGGGGAGCTGCAATCCAGGCAGGGTGGCCATAGGTCAGCACCATGCGAAGAAATACTTTATATTTGTTTAAAAGAAGTTCGGAATGAAGAATTCAAGTTGTACCAGTCAGGCGTTTAAGTAAGTTAAGTCGACGGTAAGCTTTTGCTGTGACATCCTGTAGACGTGCTTTCCAAGTAAGGTGCCTGTCCAATGTAAGTCCCAGGTATTTGGCTGTTTTAGAAAGCTGAAGAGGAGTGTCGTTAACGGTGAGATTTAATAAAGATGGATTGCGGTGAACTTTGGAGCGTTTATTTGGTGGTAGAAATACTGTGGTTTGAGTTTTACTGTCATTGATCTTAAGTCTCAATTTAACACACAAGATGACAAATGTATTTATCGCCTCTTGTAATGCTGTGTTCAATTGGTGAACAGTGCGGCCCACGGCAAGAAAGGCCGTGTCGTCAGCATATTGAACTAGATGGACGTGGGCAGGAAGTGGAGGCATGTCTGCGACATACAGCAGGCAGAGTAGAGGAGAAAGAGAGAAAAGCCTGAGGCACACCGGAATGTAGGAAAATGGGATGTGATGATTGCCGATTGATGAAACGTAAGCAAGGCGTCCAGATAGGAAATTATAAATGAATCGTATTCATGGAAGGGGAAGGGAAAATTGAGTAACTTAGAGAGAAGTCCCTGATGTCAAACTTTATCAAATGCCTTTTCCATATCACAAAAGGACCAGGCAGGATGTTTTTAGCCGTATTGTAGTGATTAGTGATATAGTTAATAAGACGCATGAGCTGATCATTAATACTGAATTGTGGGCGAAATCCTGCTTGGTGTGGATGAAGACGTTGGACTATGATTTTTTCCCAGAATTTTAGTGAAAACCGGGATGAGCTGAATTGAACTGTAAGAGGATACTTAGGCGGGAGGTTTCTCTGGTGTAAGAAACATAAGAACTTTAGAAGTTTTCCATGTAATGAATATATAATCGGTAGGAAGAATAAAAGTATAGATCAGCGCAAGAATAGTTATCAGAACTTGTGGGCTTTCTTTCACATGGCAATACGAGATGTTATCGATGACTCGATCGGTGTTGCGTTTGCTGGTAATTACATTCGTGATCTCGGTAGGGGTGATAGGGGCAGTGAGTGCTTTGTGAGAAGAGACTGTGTGATTGACATTAGGTTGAAGATGTGGGGACCAGAAGTTAAAGTGCTCTGGGATGATGACGAAAATGGCGTGTAGCTGATAAAGGATTAAAGATATCTTGTAAATGTGTAGCGAAGGCATTAGCTTTATCTTGGTCTGAGTGGAGTGCTTGATCATGATTAATGAGTGGATATGACGTTCTGGTGTATTTTCCGGTGAGTGCGTTGAAACCCTTCCAATTTTTGTAGAATGGGATGTATCAGAGAGTGAATTGCAAGCCTTGATCCATTGCCTTAAAGCTTTAACGTAGTTGGAGACTGTACGGTGAACGGCTTGATGATGTTGAAGAGCTTCACAGTTTCCAGATCGTATGTATTCTTTATGAAACTGTCGAGAGCGCTGTATGAGAGTAATATATTGTGGGGGTAGTTTAGGTTTGTGGGGGGAATATGTAGATTGAGGAATGAACTGTTCGGATGCAACTTGTATATGATTAGCGATATGATCCAGGACTGAGTATAACTCATCTTCCGTAGTGGGAGGAACGCATTGCTCAAGAAAGTGACTTAAATAAGTTCGATATTTCGACCAATCTGCTTTATCATAACGGGGGATGAGCCTTGGAGGGGACGGTGTGTTGGCGATAGAGGTAGGAGATACTCGGAGGCTGAGTTTAATTGGGACATGATCGCTGCGTATTGGATCTAAGATATCTATGAGAATACGGTCTGATAAAGAGGATGAAGTTATGGCGATGTCTGGAGTAGTATTTGATTCTGGGCGGATGCTTTTAGGTAAAGGATGAAGTACACCGGTCGTAGTTGTGGCAATGAAATTTGTGAAAGTTATCTTATCTCTATCACAGCGGCTGTGAATGTTAATGTCTGCTAAAATGATGTAGTGACGGAAGTTGTTAGAGATGTAGTGAAAGAATGATAGTGGAATTGAGTGACCGGGACGAACATAAATGGTGGCTACTGTTACACATAATGACTTATAATATAAAATAATAATGAGATGTTCTGGTAGATTTTGGATCGATGTAGAATGAATACAGTGAGGTATATAAGGTGAAAAACTTATGGCAACGCAACCATTGGCACGGCTGGCTGTTAAGGTATTACCATGGCAAAGAATGTGATATCCTGGAAGGCGGCAAGTGAGCTTGGGTGTGAGGTGCGTTTCATTCAGAAGGAAAGTACTGACTTTTTTCTTCTAGTAGAAGTCATTCAAACATAATTTTATGAGTAAAATATGAGCGGATGTTGAGAAATAAGAATATGAGAGCCATGATAAAAGCCATATTGAAGATGGATTTAAACAGCAGTTGTGACTGGAATTGCATGAAAATGTACGTAGGGGTCATTATAGGTAGCATGGAAATCAAGATGGAAAAGGTTGCGAACGGCATGTTGAACATGCTGTAGCATGAGTGGCCGTGCAAAAGGATGGACGTTCTGAAGTGCAAAGTGATGTATGCTAATAATTGATGAAGGGTGGCATATTGATCGGGTTTTAGTGGTGTATCCACTGTTTTATTCTGAGCGTCGTGAGTACGTAATGGTACTACTAGTTCTGGTTTAGTCTGTAACTGTAAGTTGGATGAGATCTTTCGTGGCAAGTATTACAAGTAGGAGCTTGTTGAAGATTAGTGCAGGTGCGAGTTGGATAAGGTCCAGAGCAATAGCCGCATTTGAATTGGTTTGTGCAGTGATCAGTGAAGTGCGTGTTTTATTCCTGGCATCTTTCGCATCTAAAAGGAAGTGGTGCTGGTGATCGTGATGGTTCTACACGATGTCGCTTTTTGAAGATGAAAAATCCATTATCTAGTAGATCGTTTATCGTTTCTTGTAAAGTGTCAAGATCTGGACCATGTAGGTATGCTCCTGATTATTCTGAATACGGATACATTTTTTTTTTTAAGGAATAGGCTTCCTCTAGTAGTTCATCTTCAAGATCTGCATCTGTTATCGACGGATCAACCCCGCGGACCACTACTGACATGGTAGGCGGTTGGCGTGGTGGTGGGCGCTGTTTCTGCCGATTATTAGTCAGTGGGGAAAGTGTTGCGGCTTTTCCGAAGATTTCAAAGCTATGTTTATCTCGGATGGGTGTAGCAAAGTTTCCTGATGATGATTTAATGATGAAGCCGTTCTTGGTTTTTACTATTTGTGATATCTCAGAGCGTGGTCGGTATTTCAGAATTTGTTCAAGAAGCAATTTCGAATTCCGGTACTTAGGATTGAAGTTTTGAAGAAGATAGCTATAAACTTCCGGTTGCAGCTTTGGAGGAGGTAGAGGAGGAAATTTCTCTCCGTCAATGATGAGACGGTCATCGTCTGAACTTGAGATGATGTGTGCATCTGTATGGCGTTTCTTGGATGGTAGCGATCTTGACGACGGTATTGGTCTGCTAAGAGGTGAGGGAGGTCTATCTGGGCTTGTTTCAGCTTTAGACATTTCCCTACGAGGCTTCCGCTTTTCTGTCTTCGTAGAGATAGTAGATGGTCTGGAAGCTGATAGTCCTGAAGCCTGCCTGTATCTATAGCCATATATCATAAGAGATTAGAAGTTTTACATAGCTAACAGTAAAGTGATGGAAGCGAAGCAAAAGGAAATAATAAGAAATGATTAACAAAAAATTCAAAATAATAGCAAACTTCAGAAGGTTTCCACTTGGGTGAAACCCTCGATCTCTCGTAACCTGTCGCCCGAAACTGAATTCCGATCGCCGTGTGTCCACACGTACACAAAAAAACAGTCTAGACTTCTTACGAAAGCTGTAGTGCACCAGCTGGTTAAGTATGCCATAAACTAACACAGTCACGGTCATGGTAACGGTAATTTTGTTGATATGTATAGAGTATCGGGCCGGAGCCCCTGACTCCATGAGCAATATGTTATAAAGAATATATCAAGATGTGCTGGGGGTTTGTTGGATGTTACTATTGTTTTGTTATGTATGGAAGACTACATCTGCAACTGTTGCAGAGTGGCGGATTATGACTTCTTTACCAGTTCTGGAGAGATTTTAAATGCGTGGTGTTCGATGGACGTTCCGCAGTGCGCATTCGGTGCCGATGTTAGCTATAGCTGGATTTATATGCCTGGGTAAAGTACGTCAGAACTTATTGTGGAGATGCCGTAGTACGTCTCTAACAGTGGGTAGCTCCAAGTCTTCCAGGATCTGGCTGTTTCGTGTATATCTGTTGTGACTAGTGGTTATATGACCAGCTCGAGTTTGTACACTTTCGAGAGTTTGTATGTGACTATGTGAGGCATGTTGCCAGGCAGGGCATACATAAGAGATTGTAGCCAGGATTATCACTTTGAAGATGTGAGCTCGGACCTCATGAGAAAGAGAGCTACAGCGCAAGATGGGGCACAACGCTGAGATTTTTCGTAATGCTTTCTGTTTTATGTCTCTGATGTGTGCGGGGAACGTTAGACCACGATCTATAGTTATACCCAAATATTTGGCGTAACTGAAGGAGGCCTCAGAGGACATTTCATCATATAACATTTTCGCTTTATTTTGAACTCTAGAATAGTGCTCTGTGGTCCGTGGGCGTCATTTTTAGAATATATATATAGCATCAATTACCCGCTCCGCAGGGTTAAATTAAGAAAAAAATAGTAATATGTTTCGTTAGTAAGTCACTTTTTACTATTGCTAAGCGGTCCTTGATATGGGTCATTTTCGATGACTTTTATATATCTCCCTCCCCTCCCACAATTTGCGAGGCTGAATTTGGATTAAAAGGCATAAGAAGTGTCACTGTTCATAAGTATTATATATCTCCCCCTCTTTCAAGAGTGAAGCCACTTTCATTTTTATTTTTCACACACATTTTTGCCTCCCCCTCCCCTACATTGCACCATCAAATTTAAATGATAAAATGTATCCAAAAGCCAGAATGTCATCTATGTTGAAGATTTGATCGAGATCGGTTGGGTGGTTCAAGAGTTAAGTTTTATTTATATTTATATATAAATCTCCCCTTCTCCTCCCCCTAGGTTATAACGTCAAAGTGAAAATATATTTTAACAAATATCAGGCCTGAACCTCATCTATGTCGGAAATTTGATCGATATCGGCCGGGTGGTTCAAAAGTTATTAAGATTTATTTATTTTTATATATCTTCCCTCCTTCAACTCACCTAAGTTCTACCGCCAAAGTGATACGATAAAAACCACCCCAGGTCCGAACCTCATCCACATTGAAAATTTGATTAAGATCAGTCTGGGGGTTCAAGAGTGAGGAAGTCACAAAGACAGTCACTTTTATTATCATTCTTTTTACATATATCTTACCCTCCCCTTCACTTAGCTTGCACCGTAAAAGTGAAATGACGAAACAATCCCAGGCCCGAAACAATCCAAACCCTTCGTTCCACTGTAAAAGTGAAACAGGCCCGAATCTTATCTATGTTGAAAGTTTGATCGAGATCGGATGGGTGGTCCAAGAGTTATTAAGTTTTATCCATTTTCATATATTTCCCCTCCTCCCCTCTCCCTGTCCTAAGATCTACTGTCAAGATAAAAAAAAATCTTTCTAGGTTCGAACTTCATATATGTTGAAAATTTGATTGAGATCAATCGGTTGACTCAAGAGTTACTAAATCGCAAACATAGTAACTTTCATTTTTATATTTATTGATTGTTGTATATCTCTCCCTCCACCCCCTTCCCTATGTTGCTCCGTCAAAGTGAAATGCTTAAAATCATCCCAGTCCGGAACCTCACCTACATTGAAAATTTGATCAAGATCGGTTGGATGGTTCAAGAGTTATTATGTTCTATTTATTTCTTCTATGTCCATCTCCTCCCCCTTTCCTAAGTTCTACCGTCAAAGTGAATAGCTAAAGGGTCTTATGAATAAAGTGGAGCAAGGTGAGCATGCTCCAGTATTTGTGGAGTTTACTCCTTTTGGTATGAATAAAGAGGAGCAAAGAGAGCATGCTCACAAAGAGGTTACTCAGTGCTGGAGCATGGTCTGAAAACTATCGAGCATGCTCACATTTCATATGAATAAAAACTAGTTAGTGCTCGCACTTCGGAGTACTGTCGCCAAAAATCTGGAGTCACCTCATTAGCTGACTCAAGCCGTGCAGTGAAGGTGTGTTGTGAAAATGGCTGCATTCATGAATTTACAACGACGTAAAATATACAAGGAGCGCAGAAACACGTGGGAAGTGGACTATAAAACTCTGATCGCTTTGATCAAGAAAACGTGGAGTGGTTAAGTGATTATTTCCTAGGTGCAACAAATGAAATTAGAGGTGGGGCACTTACTAACGAACAGAGAATGCGATTTTTTTTTTAGATGTTTGAGTGATCCAGGGTTTCAAAGTGGGGTAGGGGAGGATATAGGCGTGGATCAGAGTACGGTCTCCGTGACATTTGCAAATGTTCTAGACAAAATAATCGAAAAGGCTCCCCTGTGGATAAAGTTCCCAACAACTGTTGCTGAACAGCAGGCAGAAATGAATAAGTGGCGCCAAAATCCCTTTGCCATCGGGGTCATCGATTGCTCACATATGGAAATTAAACGAACTCATGTATACGCGGAGGAGTACATAAATCGTAAAGGACGTTTCACCTTGAATGTTCAAGCCACTTGTAACGAGGAATTCACGAGCGTTGATGCTTCCTGGCCAGGTTCGGTGCACGACTCCCGAATATGGATGAATTCAGCTGTTCGTGTGGTCATGACAGAAAACAGGTCAGGAGCCTTGCTTCTGGGCGATTCTGTATACGCCATTGCTCCTTGGCTTATGACTCCTTTCCAAAATCCAGCTACAGAAGGAGAAAGAGAATTCAACAACTGCTTCAAAGGAGAACGAGTTATAATAGAAAGATGCTTCGGTCAAGTCAAGCAGCGATTCCCTATACTGGAAAATAAAATACGATTGGCGACCAACAAAGTGCCTTCGGTGATTCTAGCCTGTTTTCTCCTTCATAATGTGGCTAAATATCTGAAAGACGGCGAGTTTTACATTGTTGAGAGAGCGTTTGAAGACGATGACGACATGGAAGAGGATAACGAGGGCATCTCGCGCGTGAGAAAAAGTGGGCAACAAAGGAGAAATGAAATTGCCAGGATATTGCCAGGAGCAACCTCTATGAGCATGCTCGGCTTCTGCAAGAGTAAGCTCTCAAAATTATTGATAGTTTTTATTCATACGAAATTTTTAGAGTTTGCTCACGAATAGAGCATGCTCATCTCAAGTGAGCAGAGTCTAGGCTCCATTTTATTCATACCACCCAAAATCACTCCCATGCCAGACTCGCATCTACGTTAAAAATTTGATCGAGATCGGTCGTGCGGTTCAAGACATTAAGAGTCACAAACATAGTCACTTTCAATTTGATAATATAGACTAGTCTTTGGCTAGATGGGGGCTCCAACCCCAGATCCCCGAGTCTGCTCGGTCTACGGCCTCGCATTTCTTATCTATCTCCCTTTTTCATCAACAGTGAATTTCGTGAACTTGCTCTTCATATTTCCTGAATCTGCTCATCCGGAGACTTTGCCCCCACATACTATTTTTCCTCGGCCTACAGCCTCGCATCTCTTCAACCCGCAATTCTAGCATTTATTTTCCTATTTCAACTATCTAAAATATAAGATTTTGTATTCCAAGAATACGCACATTTAAAATGCATGGGAATTTGTTCGTCCCCCATTAGACCCCTAAAAAATTAAAAATATTCACTTTTGGCAATTTTCCTGTATGTTAGTTCCGGAAAAATACAATCATACCAAATTTAATCATTGTAGTCGTACAGGAAGTGTTCAATAATTTATGTCAGCTGATGTAGTTTTATATGTAGTTAAGATAAGATATAGACCATTTTATTTGGTATGCATTTTATACCGTTACAACGAAATTGTTTATTTATAAACATATGACACCTTAGATAGACATCACATGCTATAGATAATAGGATAGTTTTGCATCTGGCAACAAAATAGTGAACTATAAGAGGGTTGAAATTCAATATAATACCTACCATGAAGGAACGCGGGAAAAATGAGTTGAAAGTTTCCTTATTCCTTGTGTTCTCTGTGCAAATTATGAAACCAAGTTGATTGTTTTACATTGTTAAATGATCAAACATCAACTTCCTGCAAAAATTTATTTCAAATAGTATTGTAGCACGCCACGATTATATGTTGAAAACCTTTGTCTATTGTAATGAACAATTTGAGCCAATTATATTGTTTGTCAGCTGCTGAATCATGGACTTCTGTCATGGTGTTTACATTTGTAGATTGTATTTGTTGAAAGTTTCATAAACAACAAGTACAATTTATGATAATGTATAATGTAATAATTGTTTATGAGAACTAAATAATTAATTTTAAATTGGTTTATGTAGTTTTTTTTTTTTTTTTTTGTAAGAACTCTGAATCATGAGAAAGATGCATATACCATTTTAGATCTATCAATGACCTGAAATACGTCTAATTTGTATTTGTATTAATAAGATTTAAGCTAATATTCACAACATATTAGAATAAGTACGTTCAAAAGTACTATTGCTTTATTTGAGAGTATTTAAGTTGAAAAATCCGTTTGCGTAGGACGTGTTGTTTTTCGTGGTTGTATCGTATTGTTAATTTTGATCTTAAATAGAATTTTTACAAGGAGAAATCACGATGTATATGAGTGTTTAATAATTTTAAACTTTTCATTGTTTAATGATTTTGGGAATATAATAATAGATGTCAATTAGCGTGAAGGTGACACAGCCACAACTTTTCAAAGTTAATTACTAGAGAAAACTTAGCGTTTCTTCGAAACAATTTACATTATAACTTATGTTTTATTATATATCTAAGGTTTTTGTATAATTAAAATTTAAGTAGCTTTCATGTGTTTTATTTATAATTATCTGTATTTAAGTTGTGATAATTTCTTATATCGACAATTTTACCAGCATCTCCTATTATGTTTCAGATGCTGAAACAGAAAAAAAAGACTAGGGTATGAATGGCAAGAGAAGGATATTATTAGTGATGAAGAAGCAATAGCTAGTACATCCAAAACAAGTAACAAACTATTGTGTATATATATAAAGAAACCCTTCGTCTCTCTAGATTTGAATATTTCAAAATACGTGTGGGATTCTTGTGTAGACAATATGTTTTAAATTGCCACTCAACCTATATACCTTGCAGTCAGGTAAATCATTCAAATCTGCAAATAAAACATAAATTTATTTTTCATTGTTCTTCATTTGATAACAAGTTGTCTGAAATGTCATGCTTTTAAGTTAACGTATAAACCACCACCTTGAACTAGGAATGCTTGTCAAAATTCTTAAAATTGTGACGTTAAAATCTACCATTGAGATTCTAAAATGTACTGGTGTTGTTAAAGAGAAGACCATACTGTCCAAGAAGTATTAATAATTTAATCTTATTTTCTTATAAAAAAAAATAATTCGTATTGGAGACATTCTATATGTTAATTCTAAGTTCTTGAAGATTATTAAACCTTATTTCTGTTTGTAATCATTTTATAAAACAAACCATAAATGTAACTTATGTTTTAAGTTTTGAGTTGATTTAGTTTATTTTGAGTTTAACGTCCTTTTCAGTAGCGAGGCTATATGACACGGAATCTACTGTTTAACGTGGAATCCGAACCACATGAGCTCCTGCCGGAAATCGAAGTTTTAATTTTTGCCTCAGATATTTTTTTGTTAATGTAGACGTTTTGTAGTTGTATGTTTTGATGTTAACATACACACACGTTTTATTGGACAGCATTATGTAAGTTATGTTGAATTGTAAATGATGGCATGATGCTCAATATTATAAAAGTATTGCTTAACTAAACTTTTTACATTAAAAAATCTCATATGTACAAGCATAGTTTTAACCCAAATTTTGAAGGATCCGGTCCGCCTCAGTGGTAGAAGCGTTCCCCCCTGGTGCGATCCCAGCCCGCGTCAAGTTAACTTAGTGGTGGACAAACACTGTGTGCGTGTTTTTTCTCGGGGTTCTTTCATTTTCTCGTACTTTCTTCATTTCATTTATTTCTCGTCATCGCTGTCTCTTTTACCTAGTTGACATAACTGTGGGACGTAAAACACAAAGCTTTCATTTTTTTTTTTTGCGTGTGCTTCCATGTGCCCCAGTATAACCCCTTTCCTTCCCATATAAATATTTAAGTTTACCTCGTTGTAGTCAAAATAGTAACTGAGGAAAAAAACAGAGGTCGACATAGAAACCGAAAAAGAATCCCGGAGGAAAATTAAATGAAATGAAATGAAATGAAATTTTGAGTTTTACGTCCCACGGTTATGCCGGTTGGGCTAAAGGAGACGGTGATAATGAGTAATGAATGAAATGGTGGAATGAAGAACGTGGGAGAAAACGGGATAACCCCGAGAAAACCCACGCACACGGTGTTTGTCCACCACAAAGTTCACTTGGCGGGGGCTGGGATCGAACCCGAGACCCCTAGCACCAGAGATGAACGCTCTACCACTGAGCCACCGTGGCCCGGAGAAAAATTAAGTAAATGCAAAGAGTATTTAGATAAACTAAGTGTGTACCATGCATTAAAGTAGTTTTACGCTGCTTGTAAACTTTACAAATTTTAAACAACATCATTATCTACCCAGAATATAAATCTGTAAACATTTTCTCTTTTATTCTAAGAAATACCAATCTAGGTAGAATAACGTAACATACATCAACTACACAGATACATGCATTTACACATAACATTTTATAAACAATATGCATGTTAACTATAGTATTATTTGTTGTTCTCTTTTACACACAAAGTTTTGTTCTGCTGTTTCAAAACAGTGGTGAAATTCCCGATTAATATCTCATTTATAAATCTCTCGCAAGTTACACTTGAATCACTGATTGGAAAAAGGGAATAAGTGCATCAGACCTAAGTTTTCAAAAACGCTAAAAAAAAACCTTCCCGAAGCGTTGTTTCTATTTGTTGCAAAAAATGTATAATTGATTACTTGTAGCAAAAGAACTAACAAACACTAAGACAAGAAGAAGAATCTTGTATTGCAGCACTGCAATTGGTTAGATAAGCTTAAAAACGGAAAAAAATATTCCCTTTTTTTCCAATCAATTAGAGTTGGACGCAATTGTAATTGTGTGTAGGGTATGTAACGTGCAATTTATGATAGAAAGCTATGAAAATGTACATGCTGAATACAATGTTGTATGTTAATCTTGGATATATATATCCGAACTATCACGAATGTTAGGCTTCTAACACTTTTATTGTCACCGTTTTTTTTTTTTTTTTTTTTGTACAACACATGTTATTCGTACAGCAAGAAAAGTAATACAATAGACAGCTGAACAAAATACGTAGCAAAATACGTTGTCACAATAGAATGGCTTTACATAGGGTCCTATCCGTGTGCATCTTCGTCTTCTACAGTTTCTTGGTCAGTGGTTTTCCATGAACAAATCATCCTATAAAACTGTTTGTATTGGTAAGGTATGCATTTGATGATTTGTGAAGAATCGTTGATCTTTTTCTGATTGATAGAGACTTGCCAATCGTATGCCTTTGACGTTGGCAGTGGAACGTTTGTGACATTACTTTTGAGTGATCGAAAAATATCAGTTCTTAGTCCATTGATAAACTTGTGATCTTGCACATAACCTGGAGATTCTGCTTTGTAAACAGTGTCTCTATTTACTTGGAATGTCACTGTTTTGTCCACAATGCTACCTGAAGATTTCTTGTAAAACGGTTGCCATCCATGTTTAGAATATAAGATTTCCTCATTGACAACTTCGTAAACCTGAAATGGAGAATTAGTATTTCTTGCATTCGCAATCATGTGATTATACTGTGCTGGTAAATAAATACGATTGTGTCGTTTTAGAGATGGTTTGATTACAGCAAAATTTCGGTCACATGGTAAAAACTGTGACCTCTGACAGGCAAATATTGCTGTATAGTGCTGAACCGTTATGACACGATCAGGCTGAAAAGCATTCATGCCATTGAACGATTGCAGTTTTGACCACCACTTGTATCACTGAAAACATGTAAATCTGTAACTGATTGGGGCAAAAAGTTCTCTATAGATTGTGCAATGCGAAAAGAAGGCGAAGTATCGTAACGACAGCACAGGGCTCTGGCGGTTGTCTACTTACACACAGTCTCACAGTTGTGGTGGTGTCCTGTAGTGACTGGAAGAAGGGAATAAGAAACGTAGTTATTCCCTTTTTCTAATCAGCGAGAGATTTTGTCTTCTACATTGGTCATATCGAGTTGCCCAAACATTCCTATTTTCTACTCAACGATGTAACTATCTTAAAGGAACACATCTGCTATCTCAGGTTAAAATCGCAAAAAAAATTGTACTTATTCCCTTTTTCCAATCAGAGGTTCACTTTTAAGTACGTATTTTCATATTAGGAACACAAGCTCGAGCTAATGCTATTAATCTAAAATTACTCCAAGCGATCTACATTTAAAAGGAGCTACACTCAAACATCAGTTTTAATTATCCAGGTTAACAATACCATAATTTGATTTGATATGAAGAATAACTTCTGCAATCCAAATTTATGAAAAATGAAATGTAAGTGAAACCATTCAGTTTAATATTATCCGCAAGGGTTACGCCCTTTAGAATAAAGGAAACAAAGAACTGAAGCAAGTGAATTATGATGAAAGAATTGATAAAATGAGAACGTAGGAAGAAACGGGAGTACCCCGAGTAAACCCACATACATGGCGCTGTCCACCACAAACTTACTCAACCAAGGGTCGAACTAGGGACCCCACGCAAACAAGATAAGCGCTCTACCACAGAGCGTCGTGCCCCCTACCGAATTTTGAAAATAAGGTACGTTAGGTATATACAGTAATTCGTTTCTTTATTACATAAAATTTTATTCGTGAAGAATGCAGGAACAAATCATGAATAAAATTAATTTACACCTGGACGAATACCAGAGAATGTTCCTTGGCCTGGAATAAATCGTACCTATGGAGATGTTCGTCATATGTTCCGAAAAATCAATATTTTCATCTTTCTGGCAACAATGCTTTGTTTTGAACCATAATCATTTTCAAGTGGCATTTAAAAAGAAATACTCCATTACTAAGGAGAACGTTCTCATTTATTTCATTTCTCTCCATGTCTCTGTCTTCATTTCGTTTCATGTTACTTTCACTGATAAGAGAAAATTATTATACATCTGAATTTCTCAAAAGTAAAAAAAAAGAAAAAAGAAAAAAAAAGTATTATCTAATTTCAAGAGAAGAAAAATCAACTGTAGAGTTTTCTGGTTAATCCTTAAGACAGAAAGCCGTGGACTGGAAAATACCTGTCTAAACCAGATCTAGATTCATTTCCTGAATTTAAAAGAATAAGTTTCGGAAATACGTATTTCTTGATCTTAGTTCTTTTTTTCTATTATCATTACTTAAAAAAGCACAGGATGAATTAAAATTAAATTTCATGAAAAACGGTAAAAACATAAAATTATTTAAAAAAAATATGCATAAAAGTAACAACAACGGAGGAAATGAAGGTCTTTTTTATGACTGAATCAGGAAGTTATTATTATTTTTAATGTATTTTTGGTGTACATGTTTAAGAAAAGAAATTTTGAATACAAGCAAATTGTATGATTAAAATTGAATTCGTATAATAGGTGTTCACAAAATAGAATACTAGTATTGCCAGCTATTGCTTAACGTGTTTCTCACAAATTACATTGAAAGCAAGACCTATACAATGTGCACCAAGATTACGTAATCTTTGCCGCGTTAAGTTTACAATATAATACATTTTGAACTCTGAAGTGTAATCTGTGTCCAACTCTGAGAAAATATATTTACTCCAACGACTTCTCTGGATCTTCACATGTTGAAGAAAATTCATAGGAACACAGTACGTTTCATGAACCGTGTTGTGAATGAATAACCTCCGTGACAGTATAACCACTGTAATGGGCTGTTCTAACCTTCACGTAAATAATATAGAAGAAACACGGTGAAACTCTTTAGAAATAGTGATTAGAATTGTGATAGACATGTGAATCATAAACAAAAGGCGTTAACCACTACAATGACGGCTCTTGATCTAAATATATTGAATAAAATTCAAAGGAATATGAAATGTTTGATTAAGTATTTAAAATGGACAATGGAATATAGAAAAGTTGCTGAAAATATTTAAAAAAAGAAAAGCATAGTTAAATAATTTTGAAATAGTGTTTAGAATAATTCTATTATTCTACACAATACTTGTGGTAGACATGTGTGTTTAAAAATAATAGAACAACTGCCACAACGACTGATATGGATCCGAACATGTTGAAGAGAATTCAAAGAAACGTAAAACGTTTATAAGAAGTATTGAAAATGAATAATATTCCGGAAGAGAATAACTACTAAAACGACTACTTTGGATCTTTACATGTTGAAGTCAATTCAAAGAAATGCTGTAAAATGTTTTGGAAAAGTAGGGCTTATAAGCAGATCTAATAAGGTATGTTTATTGCACTGATATTTTCATAAAACATACGCAAGGCATATAAAAATGCTTAAAAAAAACTTCCGTTATTGTCTTGTTACTTTTACGAATATAACATTCTGACATAAATTCGTACTCATAACTGTCGTAAGCTGAATGGATTATTGAGCTGGTGCTTTGAAATGACCCACCGAAGTGTGTTTGTTTTAAAGCCAAATAATAATAATAATAATAATAATAATAATAATAATAATAATAATAATAATAATAATAACTGCAATATATGTTTAGTCAAAGTAGCCTCCGAATGTTGAAAAGCCATATATATATATATATATATATATATATATATATATATATATATATATATATATATATATATATATATATATATATATATATATATATATATTTCTTGGCATATCTAGGCAATGGTAGGGTTCAATGACAATACAAGTCTGAAGTTTTCTATGAGGAATGTCCTGAACAGCACGTTGCACCACAAAGTTATTATGGAGGTTATTTCCTCCTAAGAACTGATCGAAACTTGAAAAATAGGTGGTAGTCGATAGGAGAGAGTGAAGATAATGAAATAAGTGAAGAAGGATTTCATGCTGTAGGTGAAGGAAAAGTCACCGTTCTTTCAACGATATGTGGACACGCACGTTATTGATATACAATGTCTATTAATCCTGGATAGATACTTTAGGAAAAAAATTGCGATGCATTTCATGGCACCCAGCAATGTACACTCACGTCCAAAATGATTGTCGCATATATATATAACTGTCTTCTTCTAAGAATAATATTTGATACTGATTCTGCAGGGTGCTTTTAATACTGATACTATGTATATAATCGAGAAATGTATATTTGTGGTAAATTTCATAGGAAAAAATAATTACAAATACGAAAATTAGAATGAGTAAAACAAAATGTTGCTAAAAGGTCAAGAAAGTTTTGTTTTCGTTATATTGTTCTTATTTACTGTTCTTTTGACATGAAATTTTCCACATACATGTCTTTGCCGATTATACACATATTAACATTATGAGAAATACCTTGCGAATTTGTTTTTAAATTATATTCCTACAACAACATATTTATAGACATGCGACAATAATTTTGGACATGAGTGTATCTATCAACACAAAAAGTTTTGCTTCGATGGAGAAACATTATTCACCATTCCTACAATGAACCTCTATACCACTGCGAGTAGGGAAGTTATTTCGGAAACCTTCATTGACGCTATCCTGATCTAACCACTCTCATGACTATTTACAATTGTTGTAACATATTCATTTTTCAACCGGAGTTCTTTTCTGTTCGCATTACCTAGTCCTACACCAAATTTGGTGCAATCATCTCTCAGCGACATCGTGGTCTTCCCTCGTAAGACAAAAGAAAAAAAAACTAAGTTCAAATCCAGCGCAATTCCTAAATGGGACATTCAGTGCACAGTGGATTTAAATTCACTTTTGGTTATTTTGGCGATATTTTATATTTAAGATCATTGTATGAAGCTCCCTTCAGTGCCCGAAAGATTCATACCTAGATATCGTAAATACTTCTTATATTGCAGAGAACAGTGTTCCTTTTTACATATACACAAACTTTATCGTTTTTTCGAACACCTTTGATAATTGAACTGGAATCTCTTGTGCTCTCAACACTCCAAATGATAGTAGAAACCGACATTTTCTTTGAGCTGAGATTTAAGCACGGATGTAAAACTCCGAAATTGTAATGCTGATGATGAAAAGAGAGCAAAAATCATTTTCACTGTATTTTTTTCTCAACGAAGTGTCGATTCCTTTAAATGACAGATTGAACTATATATATATATATAAGCTGGATGTAATAAATTATGCATAAGGAGAAATGTACAATGTATAAACAGTTTAAATATAAAGTTTGTACTAGCCATTATATATATACTGGCTAGTACAAACTTTATATTTAAACTATTTATAAATTGCACATTTCTCCTTATGCATAATTTATTACATCCAGCTGATGATATTTATTACTTTCCAAACTCATGTTTCGATTAGACAATTTCCTAATAATTTCTCAAATACCTTTAGTACTGACCATGTTTTACTCCGTACAGCACAGTAATTTAAACGAAACATTTGGCAAGTCTTTGGGTAACTTTTTACTGATCATTAGGCAAGATATGTATTTCATATTTTTAAAATCATATTTGTCCATTTTTACCTTTAAATAGAGTTTCCGTTCGCATTAAGTCTAGAACAATGAACTAATTTTCAATGTCTTAGTAGGATTTGTGAATACTTGAAATTCAAATGGGAAACACCAAAGCTAAGAATTGATAAGAAAGGCTTTAAGAAGATTGTTTTTTTTCAACGATCAATAAAGAGCTCCGGAAGAGACTCACCTATTGCTTCGTGCAAATTGTTCAGATTTTTTTTTTCCAAAATACCTGAAGTTATTTCAGTTTCATTCCTTCCCATCATATATTGCTTTCATTTTTTCCAGTGTGTATTTGTTTTGTTTCTTATTTACTTGTTATATATAACGTTAAAAATAAAGTTATCAAATCGAATGTCAGTGAATAACATATAGAACCATGTTGAAATAATTTATTGGTTTACATAGAAACTCTATATGCATAAAGAAAGCTACTTTACCTATAAAAAAATAATTGAATTATATTTAGCATTTTCCTTTGAAGGTACGTTGTAATATGCTTTTGACAACTACAGATCAATTCTTTCGAAAATATATATACAACTCAGATATATACAACTCAGAACACAGGAAGTGTATATACATTTGCATAAGATAATAGTGTTATCCACAAAATCAATTCCCTTGAGAAACACAAGGTAATTTTAAGTTTTACTTACAGTCTCTAAACAAATTTCGAAAAACTATTGAAAATAATAATAAAACAGATGAAAAACAAGAAAATTAATACAATAATAAGAAAATATGATATGCAAAGACTCAAATTACATCTGAGTGCATGGGAGGAAAACTAATATATATTATAATATGTTAACGCCTTCACTTAATTTAATATTCACGTAGTTGTCTCTATAGATAAATGTAATTCGTGTATGCCATTGACAAATCATTATCCGATGAACTCACAAAGGAATACGGTCGTAATTAATACCTTTACTTGCATGTTATCACATTCTGAAAAGCAGATTACTAGAAATGTGGAAATGATCTTGTTCAGTTTAATCTAATTAAGATAATTAACGCTCAATATAAAACCCTGTACTTCATACTTAAATTAAAGTAAAATTGAGCGGTGATGCATTTTGATGTACACAAAAACACCATTTGCATCGATGATAATTTTAGCATAACATTATGAACCTTCTGACGCGATTTTTCAAGAATGTTGCACATCATGCCATGCGGTGGCTCAGTAGTAGAGCGTTCGTCTCTGGTGCATGGTGTCCTTGGTTCGATCCCATCTCACGCCAAGTGAACTTTGTGATGGACAAATACCGTGTGCGTGGGTTTTCTCGGGATTCTCCTGTTTCCTTCCACTTTCTTCATTCCACCATTTCTCATCAGCACAGTATTTTTTAGCCTAGCCGGCATAACCGTGGGATTCAAAGATGGCGACCTAATGTTGTAAGAGAACGTTCTTGACTCCAGAATAATAATTGCCTCTTTATTAAAAGGGGAGAAGACATAGTATACATTGCCAGACTTCCGTAATTCTAACAGAAGTGCCGGAAAAAAACATGTGATTGTCCAATATGTTTTATTTATTTATTTATTTTTTTTTTGTTCAGTTTTATATCCAAAGGTTAAGTTCATAAACACAAAAGTGACGATAATGAAATCAATTGTCGCGATAAAGCAGTGCTACTTCATCCCTTTGAACTTAAAGCTCATTTAAAGTAGCCAGACTATAAAGAACAGAGCTACTGCTTCAACAGAAATCCGAAGAAGTACTGTAATTTGATCCGAGACAAATGAAAATCATCGGCCACTGAATTCGAAAAAAAAATCGTGTTTAGAAAATGAGGCACTTGGCCACTAAGAGACACAAGACGAGACTCGATCAACGGTCTAGTCTGTTTGCGCTAACCATTGTGAAAGTGATATGAAGTCTAAGGAAGCAATTTGGTAGTTTTGTGAGTGCTCTTGGTGAAAGAAGTGATGATATCCTTAGAAATGAAATGAAATGAAATCTTTAAGTTTTACGTCCCACGATTATGCCGGTTAGGCTAAAGGAGATGATGATGAGTGATGAATGAAATGGTGGAATGAAGAAAGTGGGAGGAAACGGGAGAACCCCGAGAAAACCCACGCACACGGTGTTTGTCCACCACAAAGCTCACTTGGCGGGGGCTGGGATCGAATCCGGTACCCCAAGCGCCAGAGGTAAACGCTCTACCACTGAGCCACCGCGGCCCCATGATATCCTTAGAATTAGAGCTTAGAGGATAAAGGTGTTATGCTACATTTTTCAAAACGTTGAATTCTGGCGGTTCATTCACGTGTTATATGTTAGTCATGCTACATATCGTTTTGTGCGTCCTTGTCCCAGTGAAGATATTTGTAAACGATTAAGGGTGTATGTTAAGATACATAGTTGTGAAAGTCAATTTTCCCGAAATGTGCAATTTCTTACATACCACTTTTATCCTCTAACCGCTTGAATTATTATATGAGTTCAAGTGTGATTCTCACTTTTGCTTTGATACTCTCTCCTGAATATAAGTGGGTGATTCAATTCGGTTCCAGGACCGTACTGATATGTTTCGGATCCAAATTTTGAGATGTTCCTCCATATCTCTTATAACATTGGTACTGAAAATAGATGTTCAAATATATATGAATTAATCTACTAAAGCTCTATAGAGTTCTTATCTATAGTATCACAGTATCACACAGCGTATTCTAAAATTCTCTCTATTTATGTAAGGTAGAGCAATTGTAGTACGCGGGAGATTGAACTTTCCCATCACCTTCTATTATAAAAGATCATCTTAAATACAGAAATATATCACAATAAGTAGTTTCCCTTAATATGTTTAGGTAAAAAAGTGGAAGGAACCCAATGACCAGGCGTCGTAGGGCTTTTTAGGAAATGTATCTCTCAATTGACCAAGCGTCATGCGAGGGTAAGGTGTTCCCAATGGCCAGGAGCCTTAGGGCTTTATGTGGTTTGATCAACCTGGAAAGATTGATGATTCTTGGGATGTGCTGCTGTATTTTATCCTAAAATGTCGGCCACCTTCATTTAACTCCGTCTTGCCGACTGCTGGCGATGGTGGGAGGCTCCTCTTCGGTACTGTCGTCTGCGCAGTATTTATTTAGTGCAAACACCTGTAATAAACACATGGCTACAGCCTGGTGTAAAGACACGGAAACTTACAGTATTATCTACCGATTTAAAATATAGAGATAAGTCGCAAGCCTTGTTAGTGTCCTGAATTTAAATGCACAAGTTTATGTTCCTTGAATACTAAAGACATAAAATTCTAAATAGGCCATTACCGTACCAACAAAATAGATTGATATCAGGTACCGGCTCAACACCTTAATGCATCATTTTGTCCATGATAAAAGTTAGATAACTTTGTTGTAATAACCAATAGGGACATCTCAAAATTTTAGTTGATATTAATACCGATACGTTATCTGATTTAATGAGAACTACTGATCCTGTAAGAAACTGTATGTATCATAGGTGACAAATACTTTATTCCTAAGATATTTAGTTAATAAGGCGGAGCGATTGGTAGATCTGGCGAAATCATATAAGACAGCAGTGTTAATTCAAAGTCGCAAATGTTGAAATGAAAAAAAGAATGCAATGTAATCTTTCAGTTTAACGTTCCACATTTATGCCCTTTAAGCTAAGGGAAAAGGATGATTAAAGCAACTGAATGGTGATGAAAGAAAAGTGGAATGAAAATGTGGGAGGAAACTAGAGTATCCCGAGAAAACACATGGACATGATGTTGTCTATTCAAATTTAGTTGGCTGGGGGTCGAACTAGAGACACCACACACCAAAAGTAACCGCTTTACCGCTTGACATCATGCCTCTATCGTAAATTTTGAGATACGTTTATTGTCTATTGCAACGACAATAAGCAGTAGCTTGTGGATTGTAGAAACAAACAAAAAAAAACTGTCTATGCACTTTTATTCTCATACGCAGCATCGGCGTCCGCAATGTCCCTCTTAACATCCACAGATGATGAGAACACGTTTATAAAGCTATTTTGTACTATAGCATTATGATTAAAAAAAAAGAAGAAGTTTCTAACGTAACAAGCCAGTTTCATTTCACAGTGTGGAACTACATTAGACTTACAAAATATAGTAATATAGTAAATATAGTAATATACAAACTTGAAGTAGTACATCTATAACTATTGGTTGCAATAAATTGATAAGATCAAAAATTGAACTTGCTCTTCAGATGCTGAATCCATACCTAAGAGCCATTACTCATTATCGGTTACTGTTTGTGTTCTACGGCTATAAAGGTTGAAACCAGAAATCGTTAATTTGAACCACTACCGTATTAAATAGATGTTTAAAGAGGAAATAGAATCTACTCTTGGGAAGCTGAATCGATTGCAAAAGAACTGCATCCGGATATGTCTTTACAGTTTTTGTTGTACATAAGTAAGTATAGAAATTGGAGGTAGTAGTAATTTTGAAGTACTTCCGGTTTTCGTAAAGTGTTGCTGGTTGTGATGGTAAGTTCTCCTGACAATGAGACTCCGAATAGTTTGCAGAAAAGCGCTTGTCGCTATATAATACCATTTTTTTTTGCTTTTTTTTCTGAATATACATGTTGAAACTGGAAGTTGTTAATTTGAGCCACTTTTACTTTGAATAAAGAGTTACAGGAGACGATGAAACCTACTCTTGAAACGATGAATCAATTACAAAATAAATAAATAAATAAATAAAAATAAAATATAAGTATACCGATATCTCTTATAATATTTTGTCCTATAAGAAATAAGTGTTGAAAACGGAAGTGGTAGTAAATATCAACAACTTCCGATTTGAATAGATTGTTAACGGAGGAGATGGAACATATTCTTGGGACAATCAATCAATTCAAGCGGCAGTGGTAGTGTTCATATTACTACTCTTGGTTCGAATACGATCACTTCAAAAAAAAAAAAAAAAAAAAGTAAAACATACTGAGCATTGGACTTCTGATATAGATTTGGTGTTCCAACAATGTGTTTTATCTGCGCTATTATCCCTCTATTGAAACCAAAAGAGGTGAAAATCTATAATTTCCAGTTTCATTTCAACGCAGATCACCAGAGTGAACAATGATAATAGATTGCGGAGCAGTTTTCTGCTATGGATTAAGTACCGTAAGTGTACTTGCAATCTCCGATCTTGCTCCTGTACTTCAACCGGATACGGTATAAGCATATTACTTCCTGTCTTAATATTGTAAAAAAAAAAAATACATTACTGAGGCAGCTTTGGTGGAGCAATAACGTACATGGGATTAATTTTTCAGCCATAACATTTTATTATTAAAACTTCCGTTGTATACAACATACGAGTAGCATAAGTGTCTCTAAAATTGAATCGTTGAGTTCGAAAACTGGCCATCTCCATCGAAGTAACAAACAAAATTAAACTAATCGATATGTATCTGATATATAGGGTTATTTTCATTTTTGGTAAGTAGACAAATATCAGATGTTAGATCCGAAAATTAAAACAAGTCTACATGTCACATGCATATTGACTAATTTAGTTTTGTTTGTCACTCCTCTCAAATTAGCTTTGATGGAGATGACTGGTTTTCGAACTCAACGATTCATTTGTGGTCTGGGGACCAAAAACAATGCTATCTATTGGTTTGTTCGTTAACGGATGATCGCAAGATCCAGGCAAACCCGGGAAAGGAAATTCCAGAGCCTGAGCAACCTCAGTAGTTGCAGTGAAGAGTTCCCAGTGTGCATGCAAGCAAAAGGGCAAGCAATGCGTGTAGTTAAGTACTCACAGAACCCCGGAAGCTAAAATATTTAAGATAGGTATGTCCTTCCCAAGCAGACAATGTAACAGAGAATTGTAGACACTAGCGCAAATCCTGGGGGGATGAGGGGAACATATCCATTCCAATCCTGGGACTGGTGGACTGTCCCCCAATAATCCGATTTGAAATGTGTCTTTTGGGGGAGAAATGTGATAGATTTGTGTCCGACTGTTACAAAGAAAAATGAGATAAAATTGATATCCCTTGGCTTTTGTTTTAGTTTTTTTTTTTTTTTAATAATTATATTTAATATTTCGCCTCCCTCTCAATGTTAAAGACAACTCTGCTCCCTTGATCTTCTACAGCATCGATTTTCAACTTTATAAATATTTTTGAAGATCGCTTACAAAAAAAGAAAGAAAGAAAGAAAGAAAGAAAAATAAAGAAAAATAAAAAATAATAAAATAAAAAAAAAATGAGAAAGGTCTTTCCTGAGCTCCGTCAATGTTGGAGGCAGGTTTGAGGCGATGAGTAGGTATAACCAACCAATGACTGATAAATTTTGTATTGGAGTAGCCACTTTTAAACCCAATCTTCGTCCTCGTGGAGGGGGTTCTATTCGTGTCATATTGATGACGGTGTGGTGGTTACATCGATTCTTGCCAGATGACAACTAAAGTCGATATAGATTGATACTAGTATCACGTATTAGTGCACCAATCGATGTAACTGTTTGATGTATTCTTAGAGTAATGCTAATTTTTCCAAGTTAATCTTCGACGTTGCCACAGTGTGAAATTTTGATTTCCCATAGCGGCTGAAGGAGGCCTCGGAGAGCATATCATCATATAACATTTTCGCTTTATTTTGGCCTGTAGAATGGTGTTCTGTGGTCCGTGGGAGCCATTTTAAGAACACCCGATATATATCATCAATAGCTATATCAATAGAAGTGGAATATATATGGATTCAGCATCAGATTAGTACAGTGGCTCTGTTTCTCACTTTGTGTATATATTAGAACTGTAATATATAAATTTATTTCAATATTGAATTCGCAATAGTTTGAAACTATACCCTACGTTTACAACTGTGGAACAAGGGTTACTTGTTTTAAATTTACTGCTGAATTGTTGCCTTGCTACTTCCAAGTTCTGCATATGAAATAGTTTCCTTATACAAGGTAGACCATTTATGATCGTTAAAAACAAACAAACAAAGTGACTATGGCGCTTGCCCTCAGTGAGCGTGATATTGGTTTCCGTTTCCAGTGGGAATACTTATCTCTGATACGAGTCCGAACATGTGGCCCAGCGTAGCATAGTCGCTAACGCTCTCGCCTTTGGTGCGAGCGGTCCAGGGCTCGATTCCTGGTGGGGTCACTCGGTCGAAATGTACGACACGTTTTTTTTCAGGCCAGTTACCCTGAATGAGTTTTTCCTGAGTTTTCCTCATTCACACCAAGGAAACGAAGGGGTGGTACCTAACTTATAGGTCCCAGGTCGCTTCCTTCCTTCCCCAATCCTTTCTTCCTTCCCTTTCCCGGGATTGTGTGATCGCCGAGGGACGTGATCCATCAAATCGTGAAGGGCTAAATGGCCTTAGATGCCGAAAGCCCAGAAATCTAAATCCTAAACCTATCCTGAATCCTAAACGAGTCCGAACATTTGTATAGATCACACTGTAAATTGCAATTCTCGCCTCACACAGTGTTGGTGCTCAAAGATTAAATTCCAAACAAGCGCACGCTCAATGTAAGAACTCTTTGACCCAAAAGTTTGAATAGTTGTGTATGTGTATTGGTTAGTTTCCGTTTAACTTAACCCACACCGAGCAAACAGTGGATACTTTATTTACTGATAAATATATTTAGCTTTAGCTAATCAGTATTTAGAACTAATTAGCAATAACTAAATAGCTTTATAGTTCGTTTAGACTAATGTGAAACAATAATGTTAATTGCGTACAGCCCTCTTCGTTGGTCTAGTGGACGACAGCGTGCATCAGTTGTGCACGTGGTACTGGGTTCGATTCCCGATGAAAAAACACTGACATTTGTATCTATTAGGCTTACGAAGGTTTGGATCTCACCTTAACTAAGGTCAACGTCTCATATTTAGCACCGACGCTGAAAATGTATTAACAAGATGAACTGTACTAACAAGATCTGTGCAATCAGAGGATATACAATAAAGCATTTCAGCGCATTTCAATCATATTTTCTGTAGCCTGGTTTCCTTTAATCAGTTTTTATTTGATTCCATTTAAAAGATGATCATGGACGACATCAGTATATCCACTTTTTTGTATTAAAAAAATACGCATACTTACGTAGTCAAGGTTACAGGCAAGATTCTAATTTCATTAATTAACAGTTTTTTTTTTAACAAAATTATATTTTTTTTTGCATTACAGATACAATTGTAATTAATGAACTACGCTAAATATTGAACTTAGCACTTTTTATAACAATATATATATATATATATATATATATATATATATATATATATATTATAAATAGTGTTTCATATGATTTTTAAGTCACACTTGTATTCCCTTATAAGATTTAATGCAAGCACATAGTTATGCGTTTTTTTGTGCTCAATATATATATATATATATATATATATATAACGGAATACATGCACGTTACTGAGCTTGTATGCATCCATATAAAGGCAAAACCACGATGTAACTGTAATGTGATTATTCTTTAATCTTCATCTAGTAAGGACGGTAATGACGAAAAAAAGCATTATCCAGTGGAAAGTGAATATTACCAACTAATAAAGAATTTACGACTTGTCTACTGCATGAGGGGAATATTAAAGTTCACAGAACGCACGTGAATTTCATGTTCTTGGAAGCCAGCGAATCTCCTATTCTCAGGAAAGGTCGAATAAGCTGTTGCCTGTAGTTGGTGTATATCTAATTATGCATATACATATGTTTGTTTACTTTAGATATATTAACAATTACTTTTCTTTAGTGACCAAACACATGCAGGAGAAGATGTGTGTAGTACGATGGATACATGTTTCAATCCCAGACCATGTGAGTTTGTGGTGAAAATATCGTGTTCGTGGGTTTTTCGATTTCCTCCCACATTTACATTCCAGTATTTCATAAATTTTTACTTTTGTTAATAATCTGTCTTCTCTAGCCTGAAATAAATAATCATGCATTGTTAACTTCAGGGTTTTATTTCATTGTTGAGTATATACTGTTGGATAGAAGTTGTTTTATTGGAAGACACAAACCTGACTACATGATTGTTTGATCTGTCTCTCGCCATTTTGTGGATGGCGAAAGAGCCTTTGGTGCAAGGGTCCCGGGTTCGATTTCCGGTGGGAGAATCTTGACAATTGAACATATTACTCTATTTCGAGTTTGACCATAAACTTTAGATCTCTGTCTTTTATAGCCTTGGTTTTGAAAAGAAACGCTAAACTTTAACAAATTAATGATTGTTAGGTTTAAGAATTCATTGGCTTTCTATGCAATAGTTTCCATATTGAAATATAGTACATTATAGAAGTGAAGTTTAGAGTAAACTAGAACGGTTAATATAGTCAATAGAGACCCTGCGGTTAAAAGTTACGCGTGTGTGTATGAGATTCATATCAAATAAGTTATGATCTATGAAATATTACATGTGCAATCAATGTTCGATATAGTGTTTTGTTTCTGAGCAAGCTGTACACAACTGTTGATTACTTTAGAGATTGCATTTCATTGTATTGCATTCAGCATCTATCACACATCCCAGCCACAGAATATATATATATATATATATATATATATATATATATATATATATATATATAGAGAGAGAGAGAGAGAGAGAGAGAGAGAGAGATACTTAAATTGACTTCTACATCTAAATTATACACTAATCGAAGATAGAAATAGTAGCAATTTTGTGCCAGCCAAATATAGGGTAGGGACATGCCGAAGATACCTCGCGATCGAGGTCGAGGTTTAAGTCGCGATCGATACCTCGATGTCTAGGTCGCGATGGACGAAGGGCGCACATAGCTAGGAGGTCGCACCCTCGCTGTTAAGTTCTCAGTTTAAGGAGAAACATTGCTTTGATGCACGTGAAATTATTCTGTCAGTGCATAAAAATCACTGCAAAACCACATTTTGAAATTGAAAGGACAAGTTTATAAATAGGGATGGACGCGAGACGAGATATGAGAAATACCAAAGTCTCACCTTTTGTTTCGCGAAAATATTTGAATCTCATCTCTTGTTCATCTCTATCGATATTCTAAATCAAAGACTTTTACCTTTTATTCAATGTTCTGTGAAGAAAATGTCTTCTTTCAGCACTCAGGCGAGAAACCGTTTCCTAGTAAAGTTTAATAAATAAATAAATAAATAAATAAATTAGGTATGTCTGAGGTTTCGAGGTGGAAGTGATATTAACTGCAGCAAATAAAGTTTCAGCACTGAAATCCCATTATTCGACGCTTCCTCCCCATGGATACATGTCATCCTTTACCGGTATTTATTTACCTTATGTCAATAAAGAATTTAGAAGAAACCGTTTTTATTAATATCAGAACTGGGGTGGTTGTGTAGTTTTTAAGCATATATATGATTAGCAGTACCTTCTTTTTTTTCTTTAAAAAAATCAATAATCTACGGACTTCAGCTCGGAAGCCCCCTCCCTGTGACGGCCACTGCCGTATATAATAATAAGCTACAGTATAATTCTCAAATAAATAACTTATCTGACATTCCCATTTCAGTTGCTATTTTCTTTCATTCTCTATTTAAAACGTGCCTATTATGATGTTGTTTGTGTTTCTTATTCCATATTGCTGAAACATTTCTCATTAGTTCTAATATATCTTTCATAATCAAATACAATAGTGCAGCAAAACCTCTCGAGCTTAGACACACACAATCCACTGCAGACAAAATTATAAACAATTGAATACTTTATTCCGTGCAGCGCGTCATGGAGAGCCAATGATAACACGAGCCACAGCGATGCTTACTCTGAACATCGATGTAAAAACAAACTCAGTTGTTCATCATATCGACCACTAATTCACCCTCGCGGTCGACCTCTAGGTGTCGATGTAGCGTGCATCTTCGGCATATGCTTACTCATTTGAATCCATGGGTTTGTGCTAGTATCGAGGGTGCGACCGCGACTTAAACCTCTACCTTGATCGCGATGTAACTTCGGCATGCATTTGCCCTAAGGGTACGAACATGCCGAAGAGACCTCGAGATCGAGGTCGAGGTCTAAGTCGCGGTCGCTACCTCGATGTCTAGGTCGTGGTGGATGAAGGATGCACATAGCGAGGAGGTCGCACCCTCGATGTAAGTTCTCAGTTTGAGGAGAAACATTACTGTGACGCGTGTGAAATTATTCCGTCACTACATGAAAATTACTGCGAAACCACATTTTGAAATTGAAATGACCAAACAGTTTATAAATAGAAATGGACGCGAGACAAGATATGAGAAATGCCGAAGTCTCGTCTCTTGTTTCGAAAAAAAAAATATGTGAGTCTAATCTCTTGTCCATCTCTATCAGTAAATCAGACTTTAACATTTTTTTTCAATTTTCTGTGAAGAAATGCCCCCTTTCAGCACTCAGGCTAGATATCATTTCCCAGTAAACTTACAAAAAAAAGTATGTCTTCAGGTTTCGATTTGGAGGGGGTATTAACTTCAGCAAATGAATATTCGTCACTGCGATTCCATTATTCAACATTTCCTCCCTACAGATACCTGCCTGTCTTTTCAAGTATTTCCTTACCTTATATCAGTAACGAATTTAGAAGTAAATCTTTTTATATTAATCTCGGAATTGGGGGGCGTGGAGTTTTTAAGCATAGATATGATTAACAGTAGTTTATTTTTCCTTTAGAAATCCCAAAATTTACGGACTCAGCCGGAAAGGTCCCTCCCTGTAACGGCTACTGCCTTATATAATAATAAGCTACAATATAATTCTCAAATAAATAACTTATCTGACATTCTCATTTCAGTTGCTATTTTCCTCCATGCTCTATTTAAACGTGCCTGTTATAATGTTTGTGTTTTTTATCCCATATTGCTGGAACATTCCTCACTAATTCTATTAATATGACTTTCATAATCAAATTTAATATGAAAATCATAATGAATTTAATGAGGCAACAAAGCCTCTCGAGCATAGACACACCTAATTCTCTGCAGACGAAATTCGAAACAAATGAAGACTTTATTCCATACAGCCCTTCGGGGAGAACCAATGGGTACACGAGCCACAGAAATGCTTACGCTGAACATCGATGTGAAAACAAATTCGGTTGTTCATCATCGCGACCAATAATTCACCCTCGCGGTTGACCTCTAGGTCGCGATGTAGCGTACACCTTCGGCATGCGCTTACTCATTTGAATCAATGGGTTTGTGCCAGTATTGAGGGTGCGACCGCGACCTCGATCGGGAGGTCTCTTCGGCATGTTCGTACCATTAGAAAGGGAGAAAATCAGTCTATCACAATCGAAAATATCACCAGATTAGAGTGTTACCATTTCAATATAAAGCTTCATTTTTTAAAATAATACTACGTTAGGTTATTGTATATTTCAAATCTGCATGTAAAACGAAACTTTAAAACACATTGTTGTTTCAGTGTTGGCAACTAAGGACTCTTCAGTATTACAAATATCCAATTTTCGGAGGGCTCTACAACAGTAATAAAACAACTGAGACGAACGAGGCGGTACACATCTACAGTAACTTAGTGTCGGATACTAAGACCATGATACGACGTATTTGGGATAAATGGGAACAAAGTTACAAGAACTTAAAAATCTACTTTTAATACATGTTTCATTTCAAAATTGAGTATTTATTTATTTATTTATTTAGTGTTCAATAAAACTTTGTATCTTTTATTATCATATATTTTTTTCTTGAAAGCGATAATAGGGAGCAAGAAAGTATGGAGATCGTGATTTTTTTTTTTATTTCAACGTATCTACACGTTTCATGATATATATCGGGTGTTGCAAAATAAGTGTTACAACTCTTGGGAGGTGAATTCTGCCACTGAGACAAGAAAAAAAGTTCTTTTGAACTTTCGGCTATCGGACATAGTTTCAGATCTACACGGTGCCGAAAGCGTGGGAAAATGACTTTCGGACGCCAATAGTTCGGAAACTATCCAACGTAAAGAGGGCGGGTAAAAAATTCACTGAAGAAATCATACCTGCTCTGTTGAATTTTGCATGTTTCACAATCCTACCATGCACGCGCAAGGGATTCCCCAAAGAACGTAGGGAGTCCCGGATAATCTGCTAAATCAAAGTAGGTCTAAATGGATATGAATTGATGGGGTTTCTACCAGGTAACAATAATTCGTTTGTATTAAGTCGATATCTGGAACAAATACAAAATGGCGGACACTTTCATGTTCGTTGTGTGTGGTTGCATAATCGCCAGGTACGCATGCTGGCCAACAGTGAAGTCCTGAGTATTAAGTGTAGCGAATTTGTACTCAGATGCTCTAGAAAGACATCTGGAGTGTCGGTAGAGCACAACAGATGGAGCAGGGTGATTCACATGTGTGGAAACACGTAACAAAAATGCCTAGAAATGCACTCACACTCAGTAAACGTGAATTCAAAGCGTCGGAAATGTAAGGATTAGCGTCAAGAACATGAAAGTCAATTCACCAATAATATTCCCTCAAACCGACGCAATATGATATGCACGGTTGCATACCAATAAGGATGCAACAACTGAGGCCAAGTTGAAATTGTGCAAAGGGACTCACTAAGAAACTGGGTAAACTAAATGAATGTCTCTAGTTGGATAACATGATCGATATTGAAATGCGGACAATTTGTATGTTGATATCGATAGTGGAGAAATGTCAACATGTGCCACTACTGCTGGGACACCGTCCCACGTGGGAAAAATAGGAAAATAACTACTCGGGTCTTGAATCTGAGGCCGTGGGCTCCCAGTAGAATTGGAAACTGCGACCACGCGAGCGAAAGCGAGCGCTCTAGCCCTGAGGCTCGAGGGAGCCTGACTTTTCTGTATACATTTCTTTGAAGAGTACCCACTTTGTTTCGCAAGCGCTTTTGTACAGCCTCCCGACATGCTTGTATGTTACATTTTGTTACTCCTACTGCACAGTTGTAAACAATCACAGCTTTAAGACGTTTCTTCCTATTTCTTATGCCGTTTTATTTTCCATATGAATGGTGTTCCAGCTGTAGTGTTACATGTGCCAAATTGGTTCATTTTCATCTTTGTCTTGGGATGTACTGTGTATAAGATACATATTTCTGGAGGTATTTTGATATCGAGTACGTCATATGTCCCAGAAGACGTGAGACATGATACAAGTTTGTTATTTTCACGCTTTATCACAATTTGAACCATGGATTAAGAGATTTCTTTTTATATGTGTCGACTGCGGGACAATGTCCCAAGCAAAGTGGGACATTGATACAATCTTGTTCTAGTTACGTTCTACCAAAAAGTGCACCAGATGTAATAGCAGAATGTACAACGTTATCTTCCTAGTTTTCGCATGTGAGACGGTGTCCCAGCAGCAGTGGGACATCTTGACATTTGTCCATTAGCTACATGTCGATATCAACACACACATTGGCCACATTTCAATATCGACCATGCGATCCCACTAGAGACATTCATTTAGTTTACCCAGTTTCTTAGTGAGTCCCTTTGCACAATTTCAACTTGGTCTCAGTTGTTGCATCCTTATTGATATGCAACCGTTCACATCATATTGCGTCGGTTTGAGGGAATATTATTGGTAAATTGGTTTTCATGTTCTTGACGCTAATCCTTACATTTCCGACGCTTTTAACTCACGTTTACTGAGTATGAGTGCATTTCTGGGCATTTTTCGTTACGTGTTTCCCACATGTGAATCACCCTGCTTCATCTGCTGTGCTCTACCGACACTCCAGATATCTTTCTAGAGCATCTGAGTACAAATTCGCTACACTTAATACTCAGGACTTCACTGTTGGCCAGCATGCGTACCTGGCGATTATGCAACCACACACAACGAACATGAAAGTGTCCGCCATTTTGTATTTGTTCCAGATATCGACTTAATACAAACGAATTATTGTTACCTGGTAGAAACCCCATCAATTCATATCCATTTAGACCTACTTTGATTTAGCAGATTATCCGGGACTCCCTACGTTCTTTGGGGAATCCCTTGCGCGTGCATGGTAGGATTGTGAAACATGCAAAATTCAATAGAGCAGGTATGATTTCTTCAGTGAATTTTTTACCCGCCCTCTTTACGTTGGATAGTTTCCGAACTATTGGCGTCCGAAAGTCATTTTCCCACGCTTTCGGCACCGTGTAGATCTGAAACTATGTCCGATAGCCGAAAGTTCAAGAGAACTTTTTTTCTTGTCTCAGTGGCAGAATTCACCTCCCAAGAGTTGTAACACTTATTTTGCAACACCCGATATATATATATATATATATATATATATATATATATATATATATATATATATATATATATATATATATATATATATATATATATATATATAGATAGATAGATAGATAGATAGATAGATAGATAGATAGATAGATAGAAAGGTATTTCTGGACATATATTTGTCTTTCCGTCCATCCGTTCGTTCGTCCCAATGTACACTCGCCTAGAGATCATATTGTTCAACATATCAGAACCAAATTTTAAACACAATTCTTTATAAGATTCTCTAGAATTTTGTTTTAATTTTCTTTCTTTATTTTTTTTTCGTATCTTTCTAGCACTAGAATAATTGTATTTACTGAACGGTGAAAATAAAAACATGCAATTTTCTCGAGGATAGTTCTAATATGAGTTTGTTTATTTTATATATCAATGTTTCATTCACTATCCTATATTGTAGAATGTTTTTTTTTTTTTGGAAAGAAAATCTTCGAAGAGTATTTTCGAAAAAGTTACTCACAAAACGAGTCCGGCAGTTTTGTTCATATTTCGTAAAGGAGTACGTCACTAATAACATGACAGTTCAGTTGATTTGTTCTGAAAAATATAGAGGAATAGTTTTTCCCGGCGGGAGCTCATGTGTTTCGGATTGCACGTTAATCAGTAGGTCCACGTCTCATATAGTCTCTCTGCTGAAAAGGGACGTTAAACTCATAATCAACTCAACTCAAGAAATATATATATTTGGATGGTGACGATTTTCTCAAAAACGTCTCCATTAACTTTATTCGTATTTCAAAAATGTACATTAATAATCTGGGAATATGACAATTATTTTTTTCCTGGAAAAAACACAAAGGACAGTTTACTACTTGTAAAAAAATATATTTTTGTCTATTTATTTATTGCACGTAGTTAGTGAGTACTTCAGATTATATGCCCGTAGCCAAACTCCCTCTATAAAAAATGTTGTGTGAGTACCTTAAGAATCTGAAACATGCATTTTTGGATAGCACACATAATAGTTCCTAAGTGAAGTCCTAACCCGACTACGGCAGGTTCACAGTTTTGGAGCTATGGATCTTTAAAGTTCATTTTTTTCCCATGTTTTCGGCAGCCTACAACTCCGAAAGAAGGCATTTGTGTACCCAGGTTCGTTCATACGTTTTGTCTTATCTTGGTGTCAGGAATCACCTCCCAAACGTTGTATGTGTTGTTTTGATACGCCCTGTATAAATAATTCCTTATGAAGAATCCACAAGGAGTAGTTTGCTCTTGGAGGTGAATTTTCTTCGGACGATATTCTCGAAAACGTCTCAGGTTTATTTTCTTAAATTTTCATAAATAAATATTTCATTAACAATTATATAATGTTGCGTAAATTACTTCTTACGAAATTATCTGCAAAAAATGTTTACGCTTAGAGGTTAATATCTTTTCAAACGATTTTCTCAGAAAAAAAGAAAAATTATTCAGGCAATGTTGTTCATTTATACTTTTATATAAAATAATAAAATATGTATTTCACGTTAAATGACCAAAAACATATTCGCAGAGAAATTAAATGTCGACTAAAAGATAGGAATTCATATTGTTATTCAGTTCAAAATCTCTTGTCGTCGCAAAATTATGTCAAGGAATTTGAAGCTTAAAATATATAAAACTATAATCATGCCTGTTGTGCTGTATAGTTCCGAAACATGGTCGCTTACTCTGAGAGAAGAACGTAGACAGATGATATTTTATAACAAGGCCCTGAGACGAATATTTTGGACCTAAGAGGAACGGGAATGGGGAATTGCGGAAACTTCATAACAAGGAACTGCATAATTTATTCGGTTTACCTAACATTGTTAGGGTCATCAGGTTTAGGAAGCTCAGGTGAGCAGGTCATGTAACCAGAAAGGAAAAAAGTAGGAACACTTGCAAAGTTTTAACTAGAAGTCGAATCGGAAAACGACCATTAGGAAGACCTAGGTGGAGATGGGAGGACAATATTAAGATGAATCTCGCAGAATTAAAAATACCAAGTAAAAACTGGATCCAGTTGGCTAAGGACAAAAGTCAATGGGGAGCTTTTGTGAATTCGGCATTGAATTTCCGGTTTCCATGGATCATATAATTAGTTTATAGTTAGTTAGTATATTTGTGTATTCCTACTCAGTCAGTTGTTAGATTTTCTCATAGAAATGAATCGCGTAAAGCCACCCAAGTTTAGTACACACATTGTATTCACAAGATCTATTTGCAAACGAAGCAATTTCTTTTCGATTTTCGGCTTGAGGAGAAATCGGAGGAAAGTCAGAATGGATGCATAAAATGAGAGGATAAATATCCAGAACGTCGGATATTAGTGATGGTAGATTGGAGTTTAACATCCTTTTCAGCTACAATACTATATTTGCTTAACAGAGATCGGAACCACATGCTTCCGCCGGGAAATCGAAAACAAGGCTCCCACGCGCTAAAGCCGCATACGCTAACAATATACCCACGAGGGAGCTTCCGACAGACGATTATTAGTGTCAAATGGATAGTTTTAGAGGTCGCTGAAATGAATAATGATTAGGGCCTGGAAGTTGAGGAAAAATCCTCTTTTTTACGAGTGCCTCAAGGCGAGGCTTGAGATAATATATGTTCATTTTGGGTCATTTTAGGCCAGAAAATGGAAGATTTTGTCTGTCCTTTTTTTGTCTTTTTTAGCGATTTTTTTGTTTATTGTTCTTATTTAAAGCTTTTTGTAGGTGGTAACGTCTTTATTTAGACTTCATCTTTCGACAATAAATTTACTGGCCATTCACCAGCTCTTAAACACCTTTTCTTTAGTAAAGAAAATTCAAAAGATAAGATATTATTCAACGACTGGGCTGATAAGTAAAGATATGAAACAATCTCAAGTTAGATAAGGAGACGTAACAATATTCTCCAGCAAAGGGGGTGAGGGTAGGGAAGTTTTCTTATTTTAGTATGTATTTCAGTTTGTGGAAAAAAGACAGACCCTTAACCTACCAGACGCTTGTATTACTTGAACATTATATTCATAAAATATGTAATTCTAATTAAATTGGGTCTTATTTTCACGTCCTTTTTTTTCCAGTTTTTATGTCCGTTTTAGATATTTTAGGTCTTTTTATATGTCCTTTTTTGGCAATTTTTAGGTCTTCAACTTCCGAGCCCTAATTATCATATTCCTGACACCATTCAAGTCCAAGTTTAGCTTTCATGGTCATGATGGTGACAAAAATATATGCAAAATGAATATAGTAGTTTCGAATCCGTAGTTTCTGAATCGTTAAACTGTTTCGTGACAGTCCTGATAATAGTTACGCGCAAGCTTAGACAAGAAGAACATTTTAGCTGGCCACAGACTTGGTTAGGGCTACACAAAAAACATGTATTTGTTATATATTTGTTACGTTCATATTCACAGGGACAACGCCGAAAGCGTTACTCTTCAATACTTATTTATTTGTTTATATCAACAGAGGCAATGCTAAAAGTGTTCCTCTTCCTTATGACTTTATTTCATTCGATTATTTCCATGTTTGTTTGTTTGTTTTTCGATTGTCGGCTTCGGTTTGGTATATTAGTAAAAATATATGCATAAAAGGAAAGTACAAATATCTGGGACGACGGATATCAGGTCGAATCCATAGCTTCGGGGTAGTTGAGATGAATACCAACACTCTGGAGGTCGTTCAAGTTTAACTTTAGACACCATCGTTACTGAGGGGCGGAGTGTAGAAAAGCATGTCTAAATGGCCGATATTAATGTTGAATCCATAGTTTTCGGGATAGTCAAGCAAATTGGTGACAATAATTTGACATTTAAGCCTAATTTTAGGCAGAAAGGGACATGCCAGCTAGCAGGAGAACTGACGTTGATAACACAGGAAGGGTTCATCTTCCTTATTCATTTATTTAACTCTAATGACAGGGACAACGTTGCAGGAGTTGCTGTTCTTTTTTATTATTATTATTTTACTCGTTTCTTTATTATCAAGGGTATTTCAGCTAGTATTTCTTAAACAAATATATCATTGATATTGTTATAATATTGCGTATATCACTTCCATGAATATAGCCACAAATGATGGTTGTCTTTGATTTTTGTTTTATTTTCTTCTTTATTTATTTATTTTTTTTACAATTTTCTCAAACATGACTCATACAATTTTGTCGACATGTTATAAATAAATATGTCATTTACCCTACTTTCGAGAATTCAAATTTGGTTTAATACTAGTTATATTTGTGTCATATAATCAAATACACTTCTCATAAACAAGTTTGGTAGTAAAATATTTATGTATATGGGCAACTATGAAATCTCTTAAAAGGAAACCACCATAGGAAAGTGTATTCACCAGCGTCGAAAGAAAAATCTCAGCAATACTTTATCCCCGAACAAGAGCATCTTAGTATTGAAGCCGTGATTTATTTAGAGAGAGAGAGAGAGCAAATAGAGATTGATTGTTTCCTACATCATTCACGTACAATTCAAACTCAATTTAGGGAATTGGAAACTCTTGCGTTTAACCCAATATTTCATGTGCCACTTCTATAAAAAAAAAAAAAATATATATACTGTCCGAACGAAAAGGTTTTTTTTTTCTTTTTTTTTTAAGTCAATTTATCAGAACAATTTGGAGTATCCAATAAGTAAAGACAACAAATTATAACTGTTTTGATTATGATCAAGAACATTCACAAAGTTGTAACATAGCTTATTCTATTATTGCTTGTAAACTTTCAAACTATGCTATGCATAAGTGTCAGAAATTTTATAGAACCGGTATGTCCGTCTGTTTGTGCGTATGTGTGCCTGTCTGTTTGAAAGATATTAGAACTGATGCTTTAAGAAATACCAAGTTTTTTTTTTTATTTATTTATTTATTCCAAATGTTTCACCGTCCCAAGAATATAATTCCATCTCCTCCGTTAACTGATTATTCAAACCGAAAATGACTGAAATTAACTAGTTCCCGTTTCAACGTTCCTCGCCATAGAACAAAAACGGCATTGGATGATTTGCATGATTGGTATTTGAGCCCAAATTAAGGCAAGAAGGGACGTGGCAGCTGAACTAGGAACTGACAGCGTAACGCCTCTGACGTTGCTTTTCGGTATTTATTTATTTCACTCATGGGAGGAAAACGCTGTAGGTGTCGCTATATTTTATTTATGCATTTACTTCACTCGTATTGATAGAGAAAACTCTAAAGGCGTTATTCTTCCTTATCTCTTTACTTCATTCATTTATTTACCTTCAAATATTATTGACTTTGGGTTTGATTTTAGAGTCCATTTCAGAAGCGAAGCTACATGTATGAGACATAGACCCACATTTAACTTGGGATCTGAATCACATGAGCTTCCACCGAGAATCAAACCCGAGTATCCCAGGTCAAAAATCGCATACGCATATAACGTTTTGCATAATGTGGAGAACGGGTATTTAAACTAGTAATAAATATCGGTAAATAAAGAAAGTTTAAAAGCACCTCTCTTGTTGTGAGTCGTACAATATGTCTTGCCTTATTCGATTAATTGAGAACTTAGAACGGTGCGTTTCTGCTTAATGGACAGGTATACGAAACCTTGAAGAAAAAAACAATGATAATGACTTGTTTTTGTTTACTTTTAGCTGCACTGTGAAAACACAATGACATTATATTTTCAACAGAAACCCATCCTCTGATGATAGGGGGAAAAATAGAAAGAGGGGAAAGTTTAATAGCAGTTTCAGATCATCAACTTTAAATTTACGTTTTCAATGGAAAAGAAAGTAGTATTCAGAAACTTAGAGTTTTCCTTAAATTTGTATATAGGGTGGCTCTTCAGTAGAGAACTCAAAACCACATGGGCTTTCATCGCGAATGAAATCAAGATAAGCCTGCACCGAAGACGTGTAAGTGAATTATATAGCGAAGACAAAGCTCTTTATGTCTGTGTGTGTCTTCTCACTTTGATTAATGGCAGACTTTACCTGAAATAATAATGAAACAGGTTGTACCTAACTTCTAATTTGTAATTCTAAGAGTTTAGAAAGTTTTTGTATTGACTACGTATTCCAATAAGTGAGACCATTGTTTAAAGTGGGACAGCAAACCACCATGAACATTATTGCCACAGCTATTATGTATGTGTTGAAATGTCATGGTAGTTTTTGCTTTTCAGGGTTTCCCGCAGGATATGTAAAATGCAAAGTATTGAATACGCTCTTGGGCTATCATAATCTATCATAATGTTACTAGCAATTTAGTTTTAGAACTTGTATTATTATTATTATTATTATTATTATTATTATTATTATTATTATTATTATTATTATTATTATTATTATTATTATTATTATTATTATTACTATTAGTGATTATAAAACTAGTATTTTCTTCGATACATGTGATATACGCGGAAAATCAATCTCATATTTGTGATAATTTTATAGACAAAACGTTAAGTGCGTGCCTCAGCATTCACCCTTGACTCAGATGTGTCCTACTCTAAATCTGAATTATCCTTACTGCTACAAAAACTGATACTGAGCTCTTTCGTGGCTAAGCGGTTAGAGTAGGTTCCTTTGTCGCGGAAGAACAGGGTTCGATTCCCGGCGGAAGCTCAAGTGTTTCGGAGTCCACGTTAATCAGTAGGTCCACGTCTCATATAGCCTCGCTGCAGAACGGGAAGTTAAACACAAAATCAATCAATCGATCAACAAATGCAGTTAATTGTTAGTACTGTAAGTGAAAATTAAGTAACAATTAATTAATGGAGAAAGCCATAATGGAGAAATCCTGCAGTACTTCCGTAACAATTTTTATAGAGGTAGTTAGTGTGTACTTCAGATTATATGCTCGTAACAGAACTGCCTGTACAAAAATTGTTGCGTGAGCACCTTAGGATTCTGAAACATGTATTTTTGGATAGAGCACATATTAGTTCCTTTGTAAAGTCTTGACCAGACTACGGTCGGTCCCATGGTTTTGGAGCTATGAACCTTTAAAGTTCATCTTTCATGTTATCGGAAGGCTATAACTCCGAAAGGGAGCATTTGTGCACCCAGGTTGGTCTATACTTTTTGTCTTACCTTGATGTCAGGAATCACCTCCCAAACGTTGTCGGTGTTGTTTTGAAATACCCTGTATATGCCTATGGAGAAAACTGGTGTAGCAACTGGTCTGTCCTTTGGATCATAAAATGGCGAATACCGAAAATACGGTATAATAAAAAAACAAAGGTGGAAAAATGAGCATTTAACTTGTTATTGCATAACCTAAACTAATGGTGAAAAGGGAAATGACAGTAGGAACATATAGCGATGTGTGTGACAACGTTAATGTATCGCAACGCACGAGAATACAAAATATCAATAATCTGAGCGTTGTAGGCAAGAAAATCTGGAAACTGCAAAGTTCTGAGCCCAGTTTAGATTCAGAATCCAGGAGTACACACACACACACATACACAAGCTGTGTTCCGCACTAAACCTGCTGCTTGGGAAGAGTAACAAATCATAGCAGAGCTTCCACATCCTTCTTTGGATTTTTGATTCTCGGTTTGGCTGGTTTCTTGAGGAATTAAAGAATGGTGCCCAATGGTGGTGCCTGTACTGAATAAGCTTTTCCTCCTACATCATTGTACGTTTACGAAACTGACACAGATCTATGTGGGGGGTTTCATTCCCTTCCCCCTTGCCCGATTTACAAGAAACTCCGAAAATCTGATTCGGATTAAATATCCGAATTAAAAATCATGACTTTTGATTTTCAAATCTGAAATCCAGATTTAAATCTGTATCCGGATATCCGGAATTCGAATTTTTTCAAAACCCGAATGTTTCAATATCGGGATTTCTTGACAGCACTGTTTAAATGTCCATATTAACACCGAAGAAAAAAACTGAATTTCGCCCAGATACAAGGGTTAAGCTCTTTTCTCGGGAAGAGAAAGAATACTAATATGGGAAGGAGGAAGCAGGGGTGATCTAAGTGATTTTATTTAATAATAATTTATATAAACTTTATTGATCTTAAATTATATAGCATTCACGTACCATAGCAGACATTATGGCGTTTAGCCATAATCATTAGGATAGGTGATGAGATGCAGATGAGGGTGAGGTGCACTGAACGCCACAATACAGTAAAGGGAAGGGTTAGTTAGAATAATGTATGTTATCTTCCAACCCAGGGGTTGCTCAAGATCATGATGAGAGACACAACTAGCCCTGTTAGAAGAGATGGATTACTGTGCATATGATGGGAAAATGCAGTGCAAATCTGAATGAATGGCAAAGGCGGATGCAATGTCTTCATCAGGATGATTTGGTGGGAGTGAATAACGATATAAAGTAAATAGGAGGGAGAGTGGCGTGTGGCGGACAGGATGTTGTGGAGCGTAGTAGATGTCACTGTGTAGAATATCAAGGGAAATTAGATGCTTCTGAGCCAGTCTATTGGTGATGTGGGAAACTCGAAGTTTTTCAATATGGTAAAGGATGTGAGGAAAGGAGATGCGATCATACAAATCTTGTGTAAGACAGGGTAGCTTGATACGATATGCAATACGCAGGACGTGTCTTTCTAGGATCTAGAGCTTGCTGTAAAAGGTTAAATGTGCAATGATCCAAGCTATAGACCCATAGGTGAGGACGGGTCGTAGGAACGCCTTATATGTTGTGAGAATTGTATCTGCTTGTAGGTCCCAGGTTGTACCAGTGAGTCGGCGAAGAAGATTCAGTCTATTGTAGGCTGTAGTGATAATCTGAGCTAAGTAAGGTCGCCATGTGATATATCGAATGTAACACCTAGGTACTTAACATGTTTGGTAGGTTTGATGGGAGTATCAGGAACAGAAAGGTGCAGGCGTGTTGGGTTTATATGGACGTGGAACCGTCTCTTAGGGTCAAGAAGAAACTATTGCTTGAGTCTTCTCAGAATTTAGGCGTAATCGCCATTTCGAGTACCAACTTACAAAGATATCTATGGCATAATGGAGTGCTGTGTTCAGTTGATAAATCGTTTTGCCGAGAGCAAGAAAGGCTATGTCGTCTGCAAACTGGAAGAGATGTACATTTGGAGGAATTGGAGGAAACCCGGCAACGAAGACCAGATACAGAAGTGGAGATAATGCTGAGTCCTGTGGAAAGCCAGAATGAATAAAGACAGTGTGTGATAAGGAGTTGTTTACAGATATATATGTAATGCGACATGATAGAAAGTTGAAAATGAATCGGATGTATCACATTGGTAGTTTACAGGACGGAATCTTAAAGAGCACAAGCTACCATACATTATCGCAAGCTTTCTCAAGGTCGAATAGAAGTAAACATGAAGGATGTGAGCGGTTGAAGTGATTCGTAATGAGATTGGTGAGGCGTAAGAGCTGATCGTGAACACCAATGCGAGGACGGAAACCTGCTTGATGGTGTGGACTTATACGATGGCGGGAGAACTGTGGATGAAATCTGTTTACAATAATGCGTTCGAGAATTTTGCAGAAAACAGTCGTTAATTGGATTGGACGGTAAGATGATACAGAGGTAGCTGGCTTGTTAGGTTTTAGAAACATTAAAGTCTTGAAGGTTTTCCAATCGGCGGGATTGATACCGGCACGTAAAATGAACGTGAAAATATGGGCTAACAGGAGAAGTAAACAGAAATGACTCTCTTCAATGTGACGGTAGGTGATAAGGTCCATGCCTGGAGCAGTGTTACGTTTGCTCTGTACTGGGTTGAGGATGAGAAGAATCAATTAAACGTATATGCAGGATGGTATCCTTCAGATCTTCAGAAGGAAATGGAGTAAAGATGGTTTGGAGATGATTGGCAAAGGCATCAGCTTTGGCACCTTCTGAGGTGACTGGATGATCACCGTCAATGAGAGGTTAAGGTGTTCGAGTAAGTTTGCCAGTCAATGCATTAAATCTCTTCCCGTATTTGGTAGGATGTGAAGTTGCGTCCAGTGTATTGCACGTTTTGACTCAGTTTCGAAGTTTATAGGCGAGAACGTAGTTACGAACCGTACGTTGGAGTTGTCAGTGATGGCGTAGAGCCTCTTCGTCCTTTGTGCGTACGTGATCTCGGTAAAATTGTCGAGAACGTCTGATCATGTGAAGGTACTGAGGTGGTAATCGAGGCCGCCATGGATGTACTTGCGAGGTAGATATATTCTCGGCAGATGCTGTATGAATGGAATAAGTGATAGCATCGAGCGCCGAGTATAGTTCATCCTCAGTATTTGGTGGCTCGAACTATACTTCTTTGCCACATTTTACGATTTATCATTCCCTTTCATCCCTTCCGCTTCTGTCATTCTGATTCGACAGCTTCGATTTTGTTCATTTCAAAACAAAATGGTCAAGTATGTTTCCGTACCAGTGCTTTCGCTTGAAAACAAAGTTACAGACACGTCGCGTTGCCTCCTCGCATCTTCCAGTACTTGCTTCACTAGCCGCACACAGCGACGCCATCTGTTATCCGCATTGGAAATCGGCGACTCGGTGGAGATGAATAGTGTTTTTCTCAGAACAGATGCTTCGAATATGCTCTAGAGGTGACGCAAAAGGAAATTAAGTCCACATGCCTTCTTTATCTATGTTTTACCAGAAATCGAGGTAACTCGAGTTTCTTATTGCAGAGGGTCTCTCAATTGTTAATACCCTGCTCGAAAGAGCTGTGCAAAATTTTGTGATAATCTATGCTTTCTACTTTGGATAATTTATTTCCGTTAACAGTTAAAAATGGTTTAACCTAGCAACCAGTTCAGTGTTCCAGCTACCTAAAGGTTTCTTTAAAAGAATCATTTACTATTCGGCCGCAAACTGGACTATTTTATCATAACTGACAAACCTTATTTACCTGTCAATTAGAGCTTATTGCTCAATGCATGGAATTTGAGTCGATCGCAAACTGGACTCATGCAAATTGAAATACTTGTATTTCAAGTTTTATTTGCATATACTATCCCCGCAGTACCTCCTTAGCTGTACGCCTTGCTACTTTAGGTAAATAGTTTAAAACTTGGCTTTGATTAAAAAAATACTTTCAAACAATTATTTATAAAGCTCTTTCCGCTATTCTAGTGGTTAGCGAGCCACTTTAATATTTTGCGAGATACAATATCTTAAAGTTTTGATTTTTTTTCACGTTTTCGTCATTTTATAATGCTGACTATCACACAAACGGTAAAGTTTGGAGCTGCGTGACAGATCAATGAGTCGCGATGGACCAATTGAGAACTACTTCCATAAAGTGCCAACCTTTGATTTGACTAATAGAAAATAAAATCATTTACTACAATAAGTCTGGAGCGTAATGTTTGTTATGAAGCTATATTGAGAAACTGATATAAAACACACTATGGAAAAAATGTAGGTGGCGCACTTAGAAAAGTAGGTTACGTGCGTAATTACTGCAGTTTATGGACTTACCGTACAGTTGACGTATAACTGGATATGCATGTTTTATAATACTTTCCGTATAAGTGTTCCATCTATACATACTTTCCGTATGGAACAATATAGATGGTCAGGATCTCACATACAAATGGACGTATATAACATATAGCTGAGAAATGTAACATAAGTATATGCATGCGATATACTGAAAATTGTTAGATGTCAGACATCCTGCAAAGGCATGATTTAAATCTAAGGGCAGTGCGTATGTAGCGTATGGATAACGCATGCCCCATACTGATTTCTGTAGTGAGCAAGAGGATGCCGTATATTTGTACAATATACCGCTGTCCGGAGAACGGATTTTTTTTCAGTGCATATATTTATGGTGTCTGTTGAAAACTATTGCCCTCTGTTTGAATGAAGTCAAGGCAATGAAAGTTTCAGATTTTATATTTCAAGAAAATAAAATATAAAGATAGCACTTACTGTATATAATGGAATTCCACACTTACCTGAAACGGTGGAGGAATCTCAATTAGGATATTAACCAGCTATCGAACCCGAAACCTCTCCAATGCTAGCATGATCTACCAACAGAATGAACTGCAGCTGGTATAAGGGTAAATGAAACGGACGATTAATGCAAGTAAGTAATTGTGAAAATATTTGCTGTGGTCTTCTATCGGGAATCGAACCCGAGATCATGTGCTAGCCATTAGATCAGCAGCGAGATTGCGTATATAATGCTCTGCGATCTCTGAGCGGCATTTTTAGAACACCCGATATAGTGTCCCCCTCATCACTACTCTCCCTTAAAAAATCTCTGCTACGCGACAATATGGTATGGAGTTCCCTCGTGGCTACAGTGTTAGCATGGGTGCTTTCGCTGTGGGAGAGCCGGGTTAGATTCCCAGTTGGAACTGATGTGACTCGGGTCCTAACTTAAGCTATAGGTGACGTCTCATGTAGAATAGGTGCAGAACGACACGCTAAACACGAATTCAGTCAAACCTGCAGTACTCACAAACACGTAAGGGAATATGCTTAAACAATATAAATGAGTAATTGAGATTGCTGAAATTGGAGAAGAAAAAAAAAACGCACACGCATACACGTAAGTGTCATATGACATTTCCTGCAGTAAACTCCATATAGGTTGTGGAAAGCTCCACTAGTAAGATTGCACTGAATATCACTCCAGAAAGTCGTCGCTTCTAATTGTTCTTAAAAAAATAAATAAATAAATAAAATAAATAAAAATAAAAATAAATAAAAGATCTGAAACCAGAAGCAGCAAACAGTGACAGTGACAGTGACAGTGACAAACAGTGACAGGAACAGCCTTATTGACAATGTTTAAGACGATATTTCTACTTGCATTCAATACTTAATCTCAAAGTGGAAAGAAAACTTTTACATATTATTACACCCCATAAAAATGAAAGTTTCCAACTTTCAAAACGACAATTAAATAAAAAAAAAAGAGCATAAAAATTGAAGCATTACACTCTTCGTTATCGGAATAAACTTTCGCTTACAATTTCCCTTTTTTTCTTTCTTGCAAAATTACAAAAAAAAATTACAAAATCAATTTGCAACTTTCTCCAGAAGTTTGCAGGAACTACAAGAAATGAAAATGTGATTGATCTGGAACAGTAAATTCAGGAACATAAATTGTTTTCCAAGTAATGTAGTTGAACATAATTTATTGAAACGAAAATTAAGTGACCTTAAAGATGGTCTATCAAGAAAGTGATTTGAATATTGAAAATCTTATTTGCTTCCAATACTAAGAAAATTAAAAAAAAAAAGCTTGATGGAAAAGTCGGTGGTCTAGTAGCTTCAATATTGCTTTCAGCTTTATTTTCTGCTTAAGTGTTTCCAAAATTATGTCCAAGCGCTCAGTTCGAGAGAAGCAAATTTTGGAATCGTCAATAAATGGTATTGATGTGTGTCTCAGTGGGCACGATAGTGCAGTGGCAAAACACTCATCTGTAGTATGAGGGATCTTTAGTTATGTTCCAGAACATAGAGGTTTACGGTCGACAACATTGTGTTTTGTGAATTTTCTTCAAAGTTCTCCTGTTTTCTTGTACATTTCCATTTTATATTTCATAGTCTTTAATTTTCATAAATAATCCGCCTCTTTTATCCTAAGCAAAAGAGCATAAACGTCTTGCGTTAAATTTAACATGTTGAAACAATACATACTCTCTTTTTTTCTGTACAACTCTAGATCAAATGCATAAAAGTTTGGACAGCTTTCTTTGATTTGAATTTCATGCTAATAGAAAACCATTTTTTTATTGTTTTCATTCGTATCGAATTTGTCGATAACATTAGCTGAAATACCGATCATTGTCAGGAAAGAATGTGTTTATCGAAAGTATTTGAAACGCATGTTTAATTCCCTTTACCCCTTTAGGTTTGGTTTAGTTTAACGCCCCACGATTATGGCTGGTAGGCTAAAGAATACATTGGCCTACTGATTATGGTGGAATCCGAAACATTTCGATCCTTCAACTGTACCCCCCTTCCCCAAGATTCAAACCTGGGACCACGCGAACCGAATTCAAGCGTGCTAGCCACTAGAACAAGCAGGTTTGCATCCTTAGGATGTGCACTTAAATCAACACGAAATTATGAATATCAAACTCCAATCAAGTGTCAAATAGGTTCAAAAATGGATTCCACACTTTGCAGCCGTTATTCTGTATGAAAAAAAAAATAAAAATAAAACCCTCTTTTGCCTTAGAATATGCATTTGAAAGTGTGCTGATAAAACTCAAGTGGACATAAGTACTAGCTGTTTCAAAACATTACTATTAAACGCTTAACTCATTCTTTTATTTTTCTCATTTCTCGAAAATCGCATGGGAAGAAAAATGTTGTATAAATTGTCCCACTTCTGCTTTAGAACCGGAATTTCCAAAACGGGTTCGGCCATGCATTCAATTACTTCTAATCATAAATGTAAAGAACAAGCTTCATCTCCTTAGTTTAAGGCTCTTGATTTATCCTATTTTTGGAATAAATTTCGAATCTGCCGTTTAGGAGACGAATTTTAATAAAATTGATATAAAAACTTACTTCCATGTAAGTACTATGTACCAAAATTCATTTCAAATGGATCAAAGTTGTGGATCTCTGGAGCGAACAAACAAACAAACAAGTGTTAAAGGATCTTAATATTTTCGTGAGTATTTGATCCACATTATCTAAGGGGGCGCGGTGGCTCAGTGGTAGAGCGTTCGCCTCTGGTGCTTGGGGTCCAGGGTTCGATCCCAGCCTCCGCCAAGTGAACTTTGTGGGGGACAAACACTGTGCTCGTGGGTTTTCTCGGGGTTCTCCCGTTTCCTCCCACTTTCTTCATTCCACAATTTCACTCATCTCTCATCATCACCGTCTCCTTTAGCCTAACCGTGGGACGTAAATCTTAAAGATTTCATTTCATTTTCCATATTATTTGATTTAACATGTACTCGTCGGTTATTTGCCAAACTTCGATAATTCATAATTAGTGGGTTTTATGTATGGAAAGTGCTATTTTTTTCTACAAACAACGTGTGTGCAAACTTTATTATGGACAAAAGATACGTCGTCTAACATTGATTGGCTGATACCACGACTGATACCAATAAATTTAAACTAATATTTCTTCCAACCATTATTCTTTATTTTATTTTGCGATCTTGTTGTGTGTATGGACAAGCAAATTATGGACTTTTCATGTGTATGAGCTGCAGTCTTCTGCAACAAGAAATGTTTACACATTCCCCCTTTTTTTTTCGTTTCTAGCATATGTTTTTTTGTTTCATAGTACTGTTGTATAATCTTTAACAAATCAGAGATGTATCCTATTTATCAACCCACTTAACCTAATTACTGATACTTCATGGCCAGTTTTTGACAACTGCTTCCATCCAGCGAGTCTAGATACTCTCTTCAAAATCCCAGGATTTTTGATCCTCGGGAAAGATGGCATAATGTTAGGGATATATTATCAGTGCTAATTCTTGAAGGTGCTGGAGCCCTGTCTTGTGGCCAACAACAATTACACTGCCACACTGAAATAAATAAATAAAAAAATAAATAAATAAATAATAAAAGTTCCGTGCACCGGTCTCCAGGTTACGGATTCGATATATTTTGTTACACAGAATCCAAATTTCGAAACTCCAGAACGGTTGACTGGCCACAAAAAGTAACACGGACGATTGTCTTAGAGTTTCGAAATTTGGATTCTGTGTAACAAAATAAATCGAATCCATTCCCTGGGGTCCACTGCACAGAACATTTATTTATTTATTTATTTGTGTGTTTTGTTGTGTTATTAGGAGACTGTCTGAGATCTGAAGCTGATTAGGATCTATTAATACGTGCATATCTGAGGAGGTACCGGCTCTGAACGTGATCGTTGAGATAATGAGGCTTTTAGCAGAAGTACTATAGTGCTGTCGAAGCGTGTAATCAAATTAAATAGGTTAGAAGAAGGTAAGGATCCGATCGTTGATCAAGACTACGGTGGTTACACGTTTTTCTACAGAAAGTTTTAGCTAGAGAACGCTGCTCGACGTTCTACCATGATTTAGAAGGCTACGAAGCGCCAGGGCAACAAGGAACGTAATCAAGGTACATACTATTTTCTCCTAACGCTATTTTGTTTCCTTTCCCACAACGCATCTCTTATCTACACATTAAAATGCTAGGTATATGTGTTTGTCCCCAGTCCTTTCGACATGAGATCTCGAAAACCACATGCACTAGAAACGTGCCGTTTTTGTTGGTCGATTCCAAATTTTGCGAATAAAGATTTCCAGTTCTCATTCAAATTTTCAAAAGTCGTGTCGTTATTTTTCTATTCAACATTTTCGGGGCCGTTTTGAGCCCTAAGATTAACATTATTGCAGGCCGAAACTACGGTGTTAGGCAACCAGTAGATAAGTTACGTTTGGCGGGTTGACGGACATTGCAGGAGCTTTGCTTAAATCTGAATGACGAAACCTATTGCATGTTGGCAACTTCAAAGGCTTCAAGAGACGCAATGTGGCGTACTCAGACGGATATGGATTTATTTAAAAATATATTTCCACTTGATATAGTGCTACTTCTACAAATTTGCTACAAACTCACTCCAAAATCTATACATAGCAATTAACTTATTTTTGAGCCTCCTATCCTTTACTTGTATGAGTAAGGAGACATGGCAGTGGGAAGGAGATTCATGGTCATAACAGAACGATGCGCTGAGTAGACAGCGCAGGTTCAGCTTGTTCTCTTAGAAATATGAGTTACACTTTAATTTATTGTCTTTTTTTTTATCTGCAATCCGGGATCTTAGTCAATTCTGTTACAAGACTGTCTCTAACTCAGTACTGTCTCCTAAGCATTCCACGACATTCACTCTTAGCGGCACAGATAAATACTTATTTTTTATCTCTATATTGCACGGGAAGCATTATTTTTTATGTTAAAATTAACTGGATGAATTTCTGGACAGAAGTCAATCACTCGGTTATACGACGAATCATTGAAAGTATTTCGGCGTGTCATCTAGGAACAAAAACCTAAACTACGTCGACTAAGTGGTTCAAAAAATGAATCGCTGTGAACGAACCAGCAGACCGTCTACCAGAGTGACGCGAATTTTGCACCATTATGCAGAACCATCGTATAAAATTGGATCTTGGATTACATTTGGTTTAAACGATTCAAAGACGGCAAATTCGTCCTCAGACATACATCGCACAGAAAGTTATGTTCAGTTCTATGAGGATCCACTGAATCATTTACCAAGATCCACACCAAACAACGATGGAATTGGCAGATAAAATTAAATGCTCCCACGAGCCTGGCCTTCATTCGATGGCAAACCTAAACTTTAAAAAAGGACAGAACTTATGGATAAATCTAATATTATAATTAAAGAGATGTGCCTATACCTACTGTTGCCTTGCTATATTCTCTGTAATTAACTGTTATATTTGGAGTAGAAATAAACAATGTTTATTTTGTTTAGTTTAAAAATTAACATTGTATAAGTAATATAATAGTAGTTTAATTCTGCAGTAAATAAAAGTGTTTGCCGCCCGAATGTGGTTTATTATTTTATTACGAATCAGGTAATTAATTATCATAAGGATCGACTTTAAAATTGCTGCCCTGACAGAGAAGGTGACGTGATAGCAAGTTAAAATTTCTCCTCCTGTTGGAATCTACTTTTCCAAGCGGTGTCCCAGTTCCTGTAACCCAATGCAAAAGAATTTATTTATCGGTGTGTAAACAGCGGTCAGAATTCATAACACCATCGAACGTGCGAAAATGCTTGTCATTTAAACATGTTTCCACGTTAGGGAATAGACGCCAATTTAAAGGTGCTAACTGAGGTGAACAGGAGTTGGATGAATTCAAAGCCACAGACATGCCATTGCTGGAATGCCTGGCGAGCAATGTGGTACCGCGCGTTGTCATGAAGAAAGAAAACACTGCATTCCAGCTTGTCAGCACGCTTCAACTAAATCAGTCGTTGCAGATACTAAACAGGTTTGGATAAGTCTGCCTCAAATGCCTGTTCTTTGGACAGGAAATCGAAGACAAGAACACATTGTATGTTTCAAACTGGCAACATCACTTTTCTGGCAGTCATTTTCTACGAAATACGAAAAAGAAATCAGATTCAAGAGGGACCTATCGAGGATTATACAAATGAAGAATGCTTTTCTTCAGATTCGGAAGGCAATTAACAGGTGATTTTGTAGAGCCATTTCCGACTTTCCAGAACAAACAAATAAATATTTACAATCTATAAAATAAAAAGAAATACGAGTCAAGTTGTTAAAACTATTGGAAAATATATACATGACTACTACTGAATTGTTATATACCTTTATTCTTAATCTGTACCAACTGCACTCAGCTAATTATCTCACAATATTCCACAATTACACTAACATGTCACAATATTACTCTAATAAACAAACCATACTATATCTTCAGTACATAATCTTTTCTGATCTTCAACCAATATCTAGTGATTTAATATTCCTACTCTTTACAGCCATTTTGTATAAACAAATCGATCAATATATAATACAAATTGTGATTATAAATTTTTCACATAAATCTAGATTTCACTCAATCCATTAGAATCTATATTCATTTTATGAACTAACTGTTTACACCGTGTATTCCCTAGCAACATAATAATATGGATATATGTCATTATATCAAGACCTTGCAAGCCCGTGGCCTCATTCCATACCTAGCAACACAAATGTAATTAATGTTTCAAGTCTGGATTCGCTATGATTCTTAAATATAATAGAACTCAAGACTCTACACAGAACTATTCAAAGTTTCCAAATGCAAGGATAATCCCAGAGGTAAGACCTATGTTTCTAGGAATACAAAGAAATGTTTATTTTCAATAACGTTTACATCGTTTTAAAGCTTCTATATTTAGCTACATTTTCTACATAAACGCCATTTTGGTTTATAAACGTTTGTAGGAGCTATGGTAGTTTTTTTTTTTTTTTTTTTTTTTTTTTGTATGCCCATGTCATTCCAGCTCCTCTCCATGTGTTTGAGGAAGCGTTTAAGATAATATTTCACCTTGTCATTGTTGCTGAAGCGCGTCCTTGTCAAATGGTCTTTGAACTTAGGGAAAATGAGCTACTCTTTGGTTTGCTGAACCTTCGCGACTGTCTGTTTGAGAATTGACGTCCTCTGCTCCTTTATTTCTTCGTCGTGAATTTCAGTACTACCAGTTGCAAACTCCCTACACTACTTGCAAACATTTTTGACATCTATGCACGGCTCTCCATGCACTTCCGTCAATTGGTGATGAGTGTCAATCAGTTAAATTTTGCGTTCAAAAACCGAAAAACTGAACCTTGTAGCGTCAAGCGGGAGTTCCATTATAAATGGCTATCAAGCCAAGACTGGGTGTCCCAGTGAGGTGTGCGCAAGCTTGTTTAAGAGTGGGAAAAACAATAAACACAACAGTATTACTAACAGTTGCATGAACAATTTATCGGCGTTTCCACTGCTTTGGAGACCTTATTTTGGGATTACCCTTATACCTTCTTCCTTTGTATGGTTTGTGCAATCCAAATATCATGTGAACGGCATTTTTCAAAGCTTGAATGTAGCACACTCAAACACCAGGCTCCATTTACGACTTACTGAAGAACACCTGGAACCTTTATTCTGCATAAATTCAGATGTATTTTGGGCTGCGGACAGACGAAATCCCAGTAAGCATAAAATGAAGCTTACATGCAGAATTCTGAGAGAAAAGGAGATGTTAAGAAAGATGAATGGCTTCAGGTCCTACAGGCTTTTACCTTGTCCATACTGCTGGGCTATCCTGGTTTATTGCTGTGGTGTAGTTTCGATGTTAGTCGTTGACTAGCTATATGTGTAAATGTGTATATATGACTAGCTAAAAAGAAACAAAATCATTCCAGGGTCTCAGTGTTCAAGAACACTGAATTTACTCCCATTTGTCCAGCACACAGTTCATAGTACTTCTGCCAAGAACGCACTATTCCTTTGGGTTAATGTCTGTACCTTCCGGGTTCACCCACATCTTAACAGAGCCTAAAAGCTTGTTAAACAACCATGAGGACAAGAAATGCACCGTATATAAATGTAGCTAACCGTATCTAGGTTAGCTAGACAGGCACTGCCGTCGAAAATCAACCAAGAGAAAGGATATTTTGATGGAGTGGGTGGAGTTGTGGGAAGTTTCTCTACTTCAGATTAAATAATACACATATACACTAATAACATTGATAAGAAATATAAATATAACCATTTTGCACATAACAGTTCACTGATTATCGGTTATCGGTGATTGGTGAAGTCAATCGATACGTGATTGTTGAGTTGATGTGGACCAAATGTTCACATCTATTCACGATCTGTAAATAACATGACGCCGATCAATTGCTATAACGTCCTCCGAAGGTCTATGCCAACGCCCTTTTATGATCCAAGTCCACGCCCTGCTGCTATAAATATCCCATCATTTTCAAGGGCACATTTTTTTAGGTAAAAAGGTTTGCCCCTGGGTCTCCCGCAAGATCCCGGGTATAATGCAACTCAAAGTTTTCGAACGGCAAAGAAGGGTAAGTAGCACATCGTTTGAAAACTGTTGTTAAATAAAATAAGATGGAGCAAGCCACGATTCTCTACGATAACCCTGTGCAAAATGATTGAGGGTTTAAATGTACACAGAAACTTAATTGAAAAGTCTATTGCCACCTTGAATATAAAATGACCGCTTAAAACCTATGTCGTGAGTATAGACACTCCAAACCGCTGAAACTGGGAAAACAGATTTGGCATGAATGTTGATCAGTAAATATAGGTTATACAAAATATTCAAAAACGCGACATCTTGAGTTCAAAATGCAGCACTATGTATCACCAGGGGTGTAGCCAGCAGGTTTATGTTGGACGGGCCCGTCATTTTTGAGGGGGGACAGCTACAATGTACAAAGCCTAAAACATTGTGTTATAGATGGTGTTTTGAGATCTGAAAAAAAAAAAAAAACAGAAAATGTTGGTTTCCTTCCGTTTTTTTAGCTTATTATTAATATTATTATTATTTATTTATTTATTTTGCTTTTTCTCCATAAATTATCTTCCATGTAGTTTTTATCATGTCTAACCCTAGAAATGACAAGGTGAGTCTTTCAGTCTGATGACTACCATTTTTAGTAAGAACCTGCTTTAATGAGAGTTGAAGATTTTTAATATTTTATGAATTCTCACAGCGTCTTCTGTGTATTCATTCGTGATATGCCTCATTCAGCTTGAACGATATTTTAATTACTTGTTTCCGATTTTTTTATATTTAATCATGACAAAGTGAGCCTCTGAGGCTAAAATGAAAGGTCAGTACTTTTCTTTTAAATTCTTCATTATTACAATATTCAGTGGTCACTAGATGGCAGCATTGGCAGGTGGACTTATTGCAGTGAATGTATTTTTTATGTGCATTTTATTTAAAATTCAGGTTATTTCTCACTAGTTTACTGTTCAGTATATTTTTCTCACCTAAAGGATTATGGCCATATTTTATGCAACACAGAGAGCCTCCCACATCTTTATTCATGTACACGTATAATGACAGGACTTCGGATTTTTATGCAAATGCATATTTAGTTTCCATATATGCGTTTCTGTTAAACTTGGTATTGCTTTTTAACAACAATAATGCAGCTCGAATTTGAAATTTTGTAATGCATGTAAATGCATATTTCAAAGGTTAGAGTATATATTAGTGCTTAAGAGCATATTTTGCATATTCTAGAAGTTTTTCATATATATGTTTATAGCATGGAATAAATCCAGTTTTAGTTTCTATTTTCAATGCATTTATATGTCTATGCAACAGAACGTCGTTTTGCATAGGAAAATGGAAGAGTGCATGGTTTATGGAAGACCAATATTGTTAGTGACCGATCAGAAGAGCAAAGACTATTACAGTTGCTAAGACGTTAAGAGAGATCCGATTATAATAAAGACGTTGTAATATCATGCCATCAGTTCAGAAACAAAAGACGCGAGGAACGCTGCTAAGTGAATGGCTAACTTTAGTTGATGAAGTTCGGCACGAGCTCCAGTCAGTTCCTGGTAAAATCAGGCGTTCTATGAAAAAGATATTGACGGATGTTATTGCTAGAAACTCCGACTACAAAACAGTTGAAACTATGGGAAATACCTTGAAAGGTTAAATTTCAACTTACCAGAAAATATAGATACTAACCTTGCTCCTTTCTAAAATATTGTCCAGTAATATCTCTTAATGTTAACAGGTCATTTTGAGGCTACAAATGTCACAAACTGACACCAAAAAATGAATAGGAGCATCTTGTGATATACTGTAAGGCTAATTACGGGAAGATATAAATCATATATATATATAATGAAAGGTGTAGAAAAGTGAGGCTTGTATTATTTCGTGTAAAGTAAATGCACTCTAAAATACAAAGGAGAAGTACAACTAGAGATCGTTTTCTTATATCAGTGTGTTATTTTAATCTCATAGTTTGTGTGTTTTAAAATGTTAGTAGTATGTAAAACTGTAACTGTCTATCCCTGAAAGGTAAAGTACACTTTTGATGTTATATTTCACCTAAAAAAAATGTCACAACATTGCTGCATGTTTGAAAATGTTCTCTTTTCTTGCATTGTTAGTGCATATTTTAACATATTTAACAGCATAGTTCCTTGCATATTTCATGAATTTTAAGTGCACAAAAATACGTCTAATAATGGCAAATTCACATTTATATCTTATGTTCCGAAGGAAATATCTTAAGTTGTACTTTTATCCAGTATGCATCACAACAATAAATTTCATCCACACAAGAATAATAAGCCAGATATTATCATTCTTTACTTTTTCGGCTGTTTCTAAACAGAGCCGGCAACGTTTGGGAGGTGATTCCTGACACCAAGATAAGACGAAAGTACAGACAAATCTGGGTTAACAAATGCTTCCTTTTGGAGTTATTGGCTGCCGAAAATATGAAAAAGAATGAAGTTTAAAGGTCCATAATTCCAAAACTATGGGACCTACCGTACTCGGTTCATAACATCTAGCAAATCTAATTATGAGTAGAACCATACCTGTGACACCTTGATGTACAGCGTTGCCAACATTTGAGGATATGCCTATATGAATTCCTATATGAACCTTGGATGTAGAAGAGTACATACAGTACACGAATCGAACTAGTTAAAACCAAAATATGAAGCCACACACAAGAAAGTACGAAAATAAGAGACGAAGCGAAGTGTCGCAGCAGTTTTGCCCAAGTGGAAAATCAGGATATTATCAAACAACACACAAAACTTCATATAGGAATTCATATAGGACTATCTTTAAACGTCGGCAACAATGTACATCACGACTTCACAGGTATGGTTCTACTCATAATTAGATTTTCTAGATGTTATAATTTGTGTTCCGTGCCATTTAACAAAACTTTATTTTGTACTCAGTTGGCAACACTATACTACCTATGATGTTATTAAGCATGTCTGTGGGTACAATGTTTGCTTACTATACTGTTGTGTAAATGTCATTTTGATTACTTTAATCATTTTGAAGTTCTTTCTGTGTCAGTGTATTTTTTTACATTGCTATCTTCACATGATTCTATATTTTTCTGTCCTCTGTATCTCCTTTGTATCTGGGTGTCGGCCCGTAAAACTTTTGATGTCTCACTTTTCTCCACTCCTCTATCGATTGCGCATTGTTTGATTGGGCAGCGCTAATATCAATATAAAATATTCCCTTGTAAGATAAATGTCTGCAAACAGCTCAAAAAGATGAGTAGAATTTGTGTACGTTGTCAAAAGAAGTGAACCGTTCTCTGTGAGTTATTAACTTTAGGTTATTCTAAAGTATATACCAAAAACATGTATACTACCAAAACATTATTCATTATTTTATGTGACGTATTGCTAACTTTTATCATTTACCATTAAAAGTGAAGTTTAATCAAAGAAACGAGTAAACACTATTTATAACGGTGGTAATCAGGAATAGAGTTATTAACAAGTACGTACGCACAATTATAATAAAACAGAAACATTTACATGTAGGTATCCGCGTACATAGTAAATGGAAACACATTTGAGCCTCATAACCTAATCTTGTCATAAAATATTGCAAGCTTATTAGTTATGAAATAAGCTTGTTATTTCAAGGGTTAACCAAAAACTACAGCCCCGGACCAAAGTAATACATTTGTGAATAACTATTTCAGTTTAAGCCCTTGGACACAGAACTTATCCACATAAGATTGATTTTGTTTGAAATTGCACTTAATTTCTTTAAGATTTCTTGACAAAAGTATTTATTAATTATTCGTGACTAAAAAAAAAGAAAGAAAAAGAAAGAAAGAAACAAACTATTTTAATAACAACTGCATCTCACTTCCTGTTTTACGCTAGATAAGTAGATAAAAATGCTAAAGAAATCCAAACTGAACAAGAACGTTGTTTTTCAGCAAATTTTCCATATGATAATATTTAAAAAAAACACTAGTTGCAGTATTTAAAAATATAATGTACTTACAGGTTAGTTTAGTAGTATTGCTTTATGGTAGTATTTATAGTACCTTGGTTGTCTTCAAATTGTCAAATATAAATCGCAGTAAATTGTGTAATCTGCTGTCACAAAAAAGTATACCATGCTATTTTCCGATCGGTATAAGGAAGAGATACCATACTATTTTTCGATCGATATGTTAACATCTTAGTTTTCCATACTATTTTTCCGTGAGTTATTAATTGTATGTAAACTTTGTTATTTTCAAATGACTGAAGCAAGGTCATCTTACGATGATGTTCTAAAACCTCGTCATTTGGGGTCTCTGACCCTGGTGCCCCCCGTGGCTATACCCCTGTTTATCACACACATGTCCAGCTAAAATCGCTGGAGCTGGAGAAGTAAAATGTAGTATTTACGTTTATTGTCAATAGTAGATATCCATAAAAATTCAAAGACGTATCATCTACAATCCAATATGGATGCCATCGTGAAAAAAGAGTTTGTATTTAAATACTGACAATTGTGTTGTTTCTTCATTCATTCGATCCGTTCAAATAAAGAGATCTACGAGTGAACCGTTCGAAGTACAGAAATTGTTGCTACCAGGCGGCAGGTCTAACCGTGACAGCAGACAATTGGAAGCAGCATAGAATGGATGATGCTATGTTTTTTTTTTTTTAATTGATTTATCTTCCATTTAGATTATGTCTTTGTTATTCTCACTTTCAATTTCTATCGTGTTTGCATCATAGATAAATTAGTCCGTTATTGTGAACTTATATTTAATTCCACAACAGCTTTTAAATGATGTGCTACTTAACCCTCCTTACCCTAGAAACTTTTGAGTTGAGCCCCACCTGGGACCCTGCGCGGGCCCTGGGACAAAACGTTTGTACTTTAAATCGCTGTACTTTGTTTTTGCGTGGTCCTGTGCTAAGATTTAGCTAATGTCCCAACTAGTTTCTCTTCCTCTTCCCAATATCTATTTTCCTCCTCCACCATTTCTAACACCCCACTCATTCTTTTTCCGCTCGACCCAGCTAATTTTCTCTATTCTTCTCCACACCCAATGTTCGAATTATTCCAGATTTTCATATTTTTTATGTAATATCAATGTTTTTTACCCATACAGTACTATACTCCACACGAAGTATTTTATGAGTCTTTTTTTCTCAACTTTTCATTCAAAGACCCACAAAATAGACTCTACTTCACCCTAAATGTTTCTATCGCCATTAGTATTCTTCCTTTTGTTTCACGTTCACACTTCATGTTATCACTAATAATACCACCCAGGTATCGAAAACTAGTCAACTTGTTATATTTTCACCCCTCCTACTTTTAAATTTGACACCGACAGCTTTGTTCTGATCACTATGACTTTGTCTTTCTACCATTATTTCACCTCATATTATCCACAGCATTTTCTCACGTTTTCTACCACATTATTGATTTTATTTTCACATTCCGCAACAAGCGTATGAGTAACATTATTTGGTAATATGAAGCACAATTGAAAGTTAGTGGAACTGAATTTTAAGTTGTGTGGATTAAGCTGAAGATAATGCTTACATTACTGTTGAAAACACTTTGAATTTAGCTGGGGTAAAAGTATGGTGTAGTTTGGTTCCTAGTGAACTCGGTGATTCCTCCCGTTTTGATGGTATTATAAACTGGAGAAAAGTACATAACAATGCTTGTTGATTCAATTTTACCTTTCATTCATACAATGTTTAGTAAATAATGGTTTTATTACCAACAAGAGACAACCCACCGCACTATTATAGAGATGTGCGAGCTTACCTAAATCAAAATGTACCAAAGCAACGAGTTTCCTGCACGCTCCCCAGATGTTACACCTTCATTTTTCTATTCTTTATCTCTCTCTCTCTCTCTCTCTCTCTCTCTCTCTCTATATATATATATATATATATATATATATATATATATATATATATATATATATATATCATTTAGCTTGATACCAACTTGTAATTTTTAAAGTAATAGATGCACAACCGAGAAGACCATATATGCCATGCAAAAATATCAAGAGATAAACATCATTTAACACATTATGCATTACAACCAGATCAACAGTGTCAAACAGAACACAAAGTTGCCTTTTTAATGCCATTACGTTAACTTATTAGTTACATATTTCAAGTCCAAATGCAAAATGAAAACTTACAGTACAAGACCACATTTATTCTGCTGTGTTCTAAATTAAGGATGATAGAGTATCATTAACGATAAAACTGCCAAAACTTAAGGTTGGGTCTACATACAGTAATAAGTGGAGCTGACGGTGTAGTGTACATCGAAATTACCTTACTGTTAGTGACAAATACTACATTCATAATACAATTTGAGCTAGTAACACAAAATTACAAGGAATAGAATATTTTGCTTTATTCATAGGGCTTTATTTCAAAAGTGCTGAGATACTTATAATTTGATACTCCATTACGCAGATGGTTTTAATAAGCATACAGATCATAACGCTGTTCACAGCAATTTGATATCTCAAACCGTTCTAGAGATATAAAAATAGTTAAACTTTATATATTACTTAAAATAGTGTATTTGTGGGCTTCTTCAAGCATTTTTTGTTTACTTTGCTTCTGCATTGTAACTTTTCTTGTGAGAGTAACTACAAAATAACTCTCCCAATTACATAATTTTAAGCGGTGTTAAAAACTTTATCACTATTTGCCATACATTTAGAATGATTTGAGATATCAAATTGCTGTAAACAATATTCTTATCTTCATATCCATTGGAAGTTACTTATGCAATTAGATGAAGGCACGTATCCAAGCATTTCCATTTTAAATAAAGACTTTTTAAAAATATCAAATTTTCAATCTTTTGTATCTTTGTTTCTTTTCATCAAAATGCATGATCATACTTTTGTATTAGACTCTAAAGTGCTTTAGGTGTGCATTGGCTCGTCCGTCTCACTTGCGTTTGAAATGCTACAGAGACCTCCAAAATTTAGATGTTGTTGATACTGTAGCGTCCTTACTTTGCAACACTAAATAATAATTATAATAGTGTACGCGTCCGTTTAGTGTGTAGATTTGAAATATAGCTATATAATAACCTGACGTAGTGCCATTCGAAAAGAAAGAAAATGTATTGGGTTGGTAACAGAGTTAATGGTGGTATTACAGAATATGACAAACAATGCACCTCTGCTAAACTTTAGACGTTAATTTTTATATAAGCGCATACCAATACAAATGGTCCAACCTGTGTACCTTAAGGCTGTAAATTTGGCCCGGATACTTTAAATTGTGTCGCTTCCAGCCGTGTGTTCATATAAAGAAGAACAGACACATAGCATTCAAGAAACCCATTTTCGGTATGTAGGGACCTTAAATTTTTAAAATCCGTTGAACTATTTAATTCATTTCTTTCACATTATCATATTGTTTACTATTATTCCAGCTCGGAAGTTATAAAAAAAAAACTGACTAGAACAGTGTTCAAAAAATAATTACGTACTGTACAGCTAGAAGAAAATGACCTCCAAAACGAAAAGTGGGTGAGTTGTTTATTTTGAACAAGACTCTACCTTTTGTTGTAGTGTAATTTCTCAACACATCAACGAGCGAATGGCCTAGAGTCAATTTCACAGTGTCAAATTTAGGGATTGAGTGAACAGGGAGTCAGGAAAGATGCACCCAATAAAATTTGCATTTTTCACTGCGTTGGAAACTGAAAACAACAACAAAAAAGTAATGTTAAAGAATTATTTATGTCAGAAAAACAAAAGGAATTATGTATAGTAACATAGTCACGGATAGAACTTACAAATTAATTCAGAAATACTGGAAGCTTAGAATTTTAAATGTTCTATGTTCCCTTTCTAACTTTTTGAAAAATCAAGATAACAAAAAGAAAGGAAAGTAGTAGGAGAAAACTGTGAGAAGAATAATAGAATATTTAGTTCCTTTTCTTTAAATATTTAAATACGTTCCGCCATTTATTGATTTGTAAGCAGTGAAACGCGCTTCTTTTGTTCATCACTGTAAGGAAAAGAGAAAATAGAATTATCCCCGTAGGAAGTTGCCGACTCTTTCTTCCCTTTGTTAATTTGCTCACAAACGGCAAATCAACAGCATTAATTAGCACTTCGCATCAGGTCATTTGTGGTTTTTACGATGCCTTTTACGTCTTTTTGCAACTTACGGCAATTATTCCCTATCTTTATTCTATCTTCCTCTTTGTCCTTAATCCTGTAGTTTCAGCAACAAAGAAACGTTGAAGGCTCCTTTCTCAACAAAGGGACGGTGATATTCCTAATGCGTAACTTCAATTAATTCTTTGTCTTTAACGTTTTTGTCCATTTACTATTAAACAAAAATGTTTTCAAATCCGAACAAGGGTTAATCTTTCAGTTTTATACAGATGAAATTGATATAAGCAAGATTGCTTTATCAAAGGTTAATATTATCTGTTTCAAACTTTGTTTTTTACATTTGTAAGTTTTTTTTTTTTAAATCAACGTAATGTATAATTCAAACTTTGCATCTTCAAACGACAAGGCAATATCTGTGTATTTTTTTTTATCAAGGTTTCAATTCATACGAAGATATTTTATTTTTAAAATGTTTTATAAATATTACCGTATCACTTTATTACCATGTCATTTATGGTATGATATTACCATATCATTTTCAGCAAAAAAAAAAAAAACTTTAAAAAAATCTAGCCCGTTTGTAAATCGAGGTCATTTTTATTGAGTAATGCGTACCAATTGGTAACTTTGCAGATCATATCTCAAACTGTTATATCTTAGTACTGGATTATTCAAAAACATTGCAAAGAACACAATTTTCTTCAGTACTTTCTCTTCTTTAATTTTGTATCTTAGTATGAAAACCCTTAATTGAATTATAATAGGTGGAAATTACTCTCTAATTTTAATATCGACATTTAACATATTCCACTCGTTAGAGCAGAAGTTAATGATGAAGGGGTGAAATATCAAAGTTGATTTTCTTTTTAAATTGTAAATGCATATGGTACTATACTCACTATAACTATAGTAACAACATTAATCTTTCCTACATATTTTTATAATTTGTTTTGCATTGAAAGTTTGTAATTTTGGCAAAACTTGAAGTACGTCCCTTCTAGGATTATACCTCTATACGTAACAAGAAATACTAACCTATTAATCTTAATTGTAAAATTTACAAAAAAAAAAAAAAAGTGTGTCATTCATTTTAATTTGAATGATTTTCAAAACAAGCACGCTTATTTCTTCAGAGAGGTTTCCTGGAATTATGTACAATCTACCTGTTACCATTTCAAGAGGTGATAGTTTTAGAATAGTTTTAATAGAAGCTCACATACGAGCACTAGTAGAGTTTTTAAATGGCGTTCTAGCTACTGTAGGATTATAAAATCTTGCATGTACATCACTGTTCTTTAAGCTGAGTTATTCAAACTCTGTCAACCAATATAATCCATCATAAACCCTAGCCAGTGTGTCATTTGTTTGTGAAGTCAAGGGCACAAGTCCTAAAATATAACGTCTTTTTAAAAGTCCGATTTTGATGTTGCATAGCATATCATTAAGTATTCTGAGACACCATGAAATTTATAATGTTTGCTTCTCCCTCCCCCCCCTTTGACTTCCACATCATTTATTTCTGGTTTTAAGTATTTCAATCATTAACATTTTTTTTCTTGGTTACGAGAAGTAGGTAATAATTTTAATATTTTGTTTTAGAAACGATTTATTTTCTTTATACTAAGGATATGATGTGTTGTTGTTTGCAAGGTGGCTTTACTTATTTAAGATATTCTTACAAAAACAACAACGAAAAAAACTCAATTTTTAAACTAAAATATGTTTGGTGGTTGCAAATTTTGAAAATGTATTTATATTCTTATATTAGCTGCCAGTTCCATCCGAAAACTAAACAATCATTCCATCTTTAGGCAAAATATATTATACAATTTTTGCTATGAGTTTGAAATATATGATCAACTTATGTGCTATGATCTAAATAGTCACTTAGAATATAAACTGAGTAGCTTGTTCCTTTACTTCTGCACTTATTCTCAATTCAATTACTACAATCTGTTTCGTGTTACAACTTCATTTTCTTATTTCTCTGTACTTTTAATACTTTATCCTATTTTTATTTGTCATTGGCTATCATTTTTAATTAATTTTCAAAATTATTTCTTTTCGTGTTTGAATGTTGTAAGCATATTCTTATGATGTAAGCCATCCAATTTTAAAATACAAATAGCAAATTAAACAATGAGTTCTATAATTTGAACTGGTAAAATATTTAGTTTCGAAACAAATATTTGAGTGGCTTAAACATGCATTTTTTTTCTTTCTTTAAAAAAATCCATGATTTGTTTCACAGTCAAATATAAAAGTTCAAATTGTATAATTAAAAGTGTATAATTCTCAAATATGTTCAGGGTATAATTCTCAAATATTCTCTCAATAGAGATTTTAGATATACCCTGTTTTCAAGGAGTGTCCAAAGTAGGCAGGAGGTAAGCCTTGACAACAATCCACATCCAGTGCTTTGAAGGGAAATTGTAGTACGTCTGGCTGCTAAAACAGAAGTATGCGTTCAAGAAGGTAGACGGTAGTGATGCAGTGTGAGAGACATATATGAATGTCAAAGAGAACTAATTGTGGGCAGATGGAAAATTCGAACAAGTGCGGTCTCCATTGTTAAGGATAATTACCAAAAACATACAGTCAATGAGACAAAAGTGATTCCGGGCCTCCATCGGCGCTTGGGAAGCCTATTGCGATAATCATAGTCCAGCACGAGTTGCATAACAGAACGTCTGCGGCCAGGTTGTATTTTGGGATGTGCTTATCAATACCAACAACACTTTAGTTCGAAGAAAATTATACCAACAACATACAAAATGGATCACTGGTGATTGGAAATGAATATCATGGTCCGATGAGCCACATTTCACCTTATTCCCAATTACAGTCGAAGTTTATGTGTAACAGCCACCCAAAGAAGATTATGTTTCAAGTTATATCCTTTCTACTATGGAACATGGTGGCTGTTTGGCGATGCTTTGGCGCGCAGTTCCCTAACAGTAAAAGGTTATATTTTGTAGGACCTGTGATTACCTCACAGAATGCATTATTCACAACAGCAGCCACTTACATGCAAAGGTTCCAATGTTGCTTCTCGCCTATGACGTATCTCTTTCGGGATGATATTGCACCAATTTACCCTACTGAATTTGTTTAAACGTTGCTTCATGAATACCGGTGTGAATTGCAAATTTCATAGCATGCGCAATCTCCGGAACTCAATATTATTGCACACATGTGATCAGTTTTTGATCTCAAACTCCTGAGATATTATTCTCCTCCTCCGTTGCTAACGGAACTGGGCAATTCAGTGCATAACGAATAGTACGTAATTTTTCTAGAAAACAGTCATGACTTATATGCCTCCATTTCATGGCGATTCAAAGTTGTTCTGCTCGGTAAAAGTAGTTCAACATCATATTACACTTGCATTTTATTTAAGTGCTTCGAATATTTTGATAACTAACTCTTTTTTCTCTTTCTTTATTTCACGTTGGTGAACGAGGAGAAAACCAGGATGAGTTCGTACTTTAGAAAATTAAAGTGTTTAATTATTGATTGATAAATTGGTTTGTGATTAATTAATAGCTAATATGGCAAGAAGAGCAATTAATCTTTGAAAATGTACACGATGAAATTATATCAAGGAACATATATGATTCTGGGCCGGGTTGTGCATAAATTATTAACAATAAACAGAAAATTTGAGTTATACTGTGGTTATAAATCTTTGTGTTCAGTGACAAAGACGCGGGTTTATCTTCCGGGTCTGACATGTGTATGGGTTGGGTCCTATGGTAAACTGTAAGGTCATATTTCATATATTCTTAATGTTGAAATGAACGTTACATTTGAACAAACAAACACGTATTCAGTAAATATTTTAAAGGGGAAAACGAAAGAATAAAACAAACAGGCCTTTCATCATTTCTAATGCTTTTCTACTACTCCCACCAATTGAATGGCATTATAGTATTCCATAAAGTATGGCCTCCGAATGACACTAACATAGATTATTTCTATTCCACAATGTTATTTTTTATCATTATAAATTGGTTTCTGAGCTGAACCTGAAACAGTTTTAACATATATATGAGCCACCGGTAAGCTCAAATTTCTGAAAGTATGTAATGGAAAACCACGAAACAGCAAAATAAACATCGTCCAACTTACAACCGTGTGATGTGCAACCGTAATACTGACCGTATCCATTAGAGACTGAATTCTTTAGAGTTGAGATACCATTATTTCTTTTCAAGTCTGTCTACTTGCGACTGAAGTGCGATTTGCAACAAATCAGTTATGATTTTATTTTATATACAAGGTGTTAACGAACTAGACCGAAAAACTGTAAGAGGTGATCTGTAACTATGCACTTTTCCCCATAAGTCTATATGAACTTTTTTTCTCTTATTTTAATGTGAGGCATCATTTCTTACTGTTTTTCGGTATAGTTCATTAACACCCTGTATATTACTTTTGAGTAACGCTCATTGTAAACGAAATATAGGCAAGCAATTTATTGATAACGTGTCGACATAAACATTATTATCAGACGAATTTGCAATGTTTATATGAACATTTTAAATAACCAAGTGCAGCATATGTTACAAATATCATTTCTTAACAACGATATAGTCTTTCAAGGTAGCAATGTACCAACACATACAGCAAGACCTACTCAGACGTTGTTTGGAGAGGATCAGGATTAACTCAAATATCTATCAAGGCTCACTTAATTCCCCAACTTCCATAATCGCTGAGGCTACAATGATCAAATATATCTGAAAATAATTCACCGGGGAAATACCTCCATTCGGTGACAAATGTGAGATGTAAGCAGGCTAACAGAAATACAATACTGTATTAATTATCTAAGTTGCTACTTTGTTAAAATGATTCCAGAATCATATTTTGATAACTATCGATTTGTACTAGGGTGAGTCCGAAAATAAGTTTCCAGGTTTTTTTTTTTTCAGAAAAGCGAACAGCAGTGTGATAAAGAAGAGAGCGGTTACACGCGTAACACATCCAGACACAAGTGTGTATCGTTTGCCTGCGATCCTGCAGATGGTACCGTCGCAGCGCCTGCACAAAGCGGAGACGAGTCTCCAAGTCTCAACCTGGTAGCTATTGTGAGAAGGCCCGTTTTGACGTCGCGGTCAAAGGAGGAATTGCGAGCAATTGTCTGCTATGAATGGACACGCTGGGTATCGGGAGCAGAAATCCATAACTGCTTGGTATTCTGATGTTGGATGACAATGGGATGCCACACTCAGCGACGGAAACCATAATCATATTGTAACTCTTGGGTGGGAGCTTCTTGCCCTTCCTTTGCTTTGAAGAAGACTTTCGGCGGCAGGCGCTTTGGAAGCCATGCTGAAATCATTTGAGGCTGTTCGAAGTTTCTACTGTACGCAGAGCCCTGCATTTTTCCTGGAAAGTTTTTTGAAGCTTATAGATCGATATGACAAATGTCTCAATGTACGTGGTGCATATGTGGAAATATAAAGGTACGTCTGATCGTTAATATCACATGCTGCTTTGGTCTAGCATCCCCAGCTCTGTCCACACTCTCCTACGGAAACTGATTTTGGGACTCCTCCTCGTATATTGGGAGTGGAAATGGCTCAGTGGCAGGACACTCAAATTCTTGTGTGTGGTCCCTACCTAGACTTCAGGTCGTGCCAAGTGGACGTAATATGGATAGGCACGGTGTCCAATGATTTTCTTGAGATAGCTTTCATACCACTATTTAATTCAGTACCATCATCGCCATCTCCCTTAGAATTGATATAATAATAATAATAATAATAATAATAATAATAATAATAATAATAATAATAATAATAATAATAATAATAATAATAATAATAATAATAATAATAATAATCGCGGGATGTCAGACTTAAAAAAGAATGTACCGTAGATCGTTCGACTCAGTACACCACTGAAAACCTTACTATACGAATTTTAATGAATTTTAGTCTGGTTGAAGAGTTGGCCCAAGTTTTGTGTTCTTCCGCCTTATTCACAGGCCAGAGAAAAATGAGGTAAAGAAACCTCGCAACATCAGGTAATTTATGCTGTTTTTCGTAATTGGGATCTTGTTTCAGGATTCTTACCGATTGTGAGGACCAGTGTTGAAATTGTCAACTGGTTGACTAGCTAGTACATGTATGTGTGTGTCTTTCAAGTTGATCAGGGACAATGTTGTTCCATGCTGAGCATCACTATATTCTAACGGAACTTATGCGATAGCTATGTCAAAACCAACATTTAACCTTAGTCTGTTATAATAATAATACTAATACTAATACTAATACTAATAATAATAATAATTATTATTATTATTATTATTATTATTAGTAGTAGTAGTAGTAGTAGTAGTAGTAGTAGTAGTAGTAGTAGTAGTAGTAGTAGTAGTAGTAGTAGTATGCTTTTTTGTTAAAGCAAATATTTACAACATATTTCATAGAGATATCACGATGAAGTTCAAAGTTCGAATTTGTCAGAGTGTCATTAATCTCCCCATATCTTCTGCTAATTACATTCCAAAAAAATGTGAATAGATGAGAATCCTACAGAGATATCGATACAGAACGTAATTGTGAAAGGAAAGATGGATGTCATTACAGATAGCATAACGACAAATATTATGTAGTTGTGGTTGTAATTACAATAGTTTGTTAAAATACACATCAATCTATTTAGTACTCTTTTGGAAAGCCCTGAATGTGTAAACTTTTTTATTTGTTAGTTTTTTTTTAACTATTGTTACTTCTTTGCTTTATACTTATTGACAGAACATACCTGTATGACGGCAGATCGAAACAAGATAATTATCAAAATATCCAGTCATAAACTAATACATGAATGATAATACGAGTATTTACCTGCTTTTTAAGTATATTTTTAATATGTAATCACAAATCGGATGAAATCCTGAACTTCCTAACTTCATTCAATCGCAGACACATAAACGTAGATCCTGAAACGCAAGGACGGTCACTAACATCTGGGGAACCCAACGTTTCTTTCTTCATCTATAATTCATCGCGGCCATCCAACCAAATTTGTTTGGTAAAGTACTTACATGCACGATGAAACGAGAAAGTCTGACGCCCTTTTGCGTTCAGTTTCTGGTTAGTTTATGCTTTGGCTAGAGGATTACTTGTCTCCCTCTGTTGCTATAGAAACCGAATACCAATTATTTCTCTGTTTAGGAATTTCCATCTTGTCACTTCGTAGACTAGCCTAACACACGATGTTTTGTCAGACCACTGTGGTTTAGTAATATACAATACGATTTGAGAACAGCGTACATCAAATATCAATATGGAATAATATTATCTAAGGTCATTCTAGCATCCTACAATTAAAATTATTTTTTTTTAATATGTTTGCATTTCTAGTACTTGTTTTAATTGAAAACAGCAACCCAACTAATTTGTCGCACTCAGATCCGGATTTAGACTTGATGAATCCCTGCACTATTGAATGTAGTTGGGCCTTTTATAGTCCAGCTGTTCTTCGTGAATAATAAATTGTAGTAGTTATATATATATATATATATATATATATATATATATATATATATATATATATATATATATAACTACTACATATATATGCTACATGTCAGGATTAGAAAAATATTTTTTTTTAAAAAAAAGAGAACAAAACATGTGTTTAAAACATGAAAAAGATGTTCAAAAAGGAACATGTTATAAATATTTTGAACAATTTAAAACATGATTTTAAACATATATTTCAAAATTGTATAATAACTTATTTAACACTTTTTGCTCCTTACTTCCAACCGATATTACAGATTCATTCTGTACATACCGTTTAGTGCAATATTGATGATAGAAATAAAATCGTTTGACTAAAAATGGCTTTTATCTAGTTTTCTTAATGAATTTTTGCTGACCATATTGGATTCAAGATGATTTTCTAAATAATAATAATAATAATAATAATAATAATAATAATAATAATAATAATAATAATAATAATAATAATAATAATAATAATATTTTCGTAGTCCACTAGTGTTAATGCACCTTAATATAACAAGTTTCGTTTTTGTAGCACCAGCGGTTGTGGAAGTGATTTTTGAGTGTCCATATCAGATTCAAAACGCTTCCTTTCTATTTCCGAAAGCTGCCACTGATGGCGCACCTTTTTTCCCTAATTTCATTTATGGAGTGTATTTCCAAAACATGCTAAATCCAAAAAAATGTCATAGTTTGAACTGAATATAGAAGAGCATACCATGGACCTCTTACGTCTAATTTTGTAATTATTTTTTTCAAATCACATTTTTTCTGTGATAAATTATATTTGAAATATCACTTGCAATATTGTTTCAATGTAAAAAGTTATAGCTTTTAGCCCTTTCTGAAGAACTCTACAAAACAGATTTAGCATGTTTTGGAAACACACTCTTCATTTGTGTAGTGCCAGTGGTTTGCAAAATGACTTTCGAGTGACCATTGGATTTAACGTGGCATTCTTGGCGGCATTTGACTCGAATAATTGTATTGTTATCGGAATTGTACATAAGTGTGAATATTTTTTACACAATTGGTCACCTGAAGGCAGGTGAAATTTTAGTTGCAAAATGTGATTGCTATTTCGAAACACTGATGCTATTAAAATTATGTTAATTAATAAATTTTCGAGTACTGTTTAAAGCACACTTATGCTGTGTTAACTTTAGAATATTTTCTGCAAGTCTACGTATTAGTTGTATTTTTTTTTAGTCAGTAATTGTATTGAAGAAAAGTAATAGTTGAGGCATTCAGAGCACAATGGACCCAAGTCCATTTTCAATAAGGTTTCGTGGGTTAATTTCGTAGGCTAGTTTCATATGACAGCCGCTAGACAGGGACGTCAGTGGGGGGTGGAGAGCTGCCCTACCTTCATCCTGAATTTCAGATTTTGAGGAAGTAAGCAGCTTTAGAAACCTTTTGATATGCAAAGTCCAACAGAACAAGTTTCAGGTCATTGCACCGATTAAATAAGAAGAAATAAAATACAGATGATCAAAACTGAAAAGTTGCTTAGGCCCAATTTCCAGAATTTTAAGCAGGCCCGAAGCTCGAAGTTTTTAAATCCTTGGACCAAACAAAAATCAATGTTGGCCTATAGCACCTTATGGTCAATGGAATTGGATTATAAATGGTCAAAATCCGTATTTATTAGGTGTAAGGACGTCAAAGTTGTCTGTTGGACTTTGCTCAGCACAAATGTTTCTAAATCTGCATTACTACCCGCAAAATCTGAAATTCAGAGTAGAGGGGTGTATAACCTCTAAACAGACGCCCCTGTCTGGAAACAATCATATGAAACTGTAGATTGCACCTTGCCGTATACTTTTCCTTTCTTTCGTTTCGGATTCGTGGTTGCGAAGAATAGTTTTCCGTCGGTGTATACATTTAATATGCCCTGCATTCGGAGCTTGACTTGTTAATCTTTCCTACGCTGCAGCCTACACAATATAATGTTAATACCTTAATTTTATGAGCAAAGAAGGGAAGAAATTAGCCCTCCTGTTCCCCCGTTCCGGAAACGCTCTTGTCTATCAGTTGTCCTATGGAACTCTTGCTCACACCAAAAATCAGTTTTTTTTTTTATTGATTACAGGTTTGCATCAGCAGCAAGGCTATATGTGACAAGGCTTATTGTTAAAAGTGGGATCCGAACCACTAATTTAGAAATCTTACATCGGAACGCAATCAAAATCTATACAAGAAATTCCGGACGTCTGTGCATCTACCCTCAAAATTTAATGTTAAAAGACCAAAAAATGCGCCTATAGAGTGATACTTACATACAGACAGACGAACAAATGTAGATCAAGTCGTCCCAGGAGCCTCACTGATGTTCAGCAATGATGTGACAATAAGTATCACGCTTTAATGGTTAGGTACACGAGCGACTGCCATACCTTGCGCTTTTTCGCCTGGTCTCTTCATACAAGCTATGCCAAGGTGTATTTTTTTAAAAAAAAAGAACTGAGGTATGGAAGAGGGACGAAATAAAATTTTCATAATATAATAAAAAAAAGTATTGTTGATACAAAATTAATTCTTGCTTGAAGTTTCCAATTGCATCTCAACCACATCACTGACGTTTGGATCATCAGAAGCAATTTTTGGATCAACACTTCTACCAACTGTTTGAGTTTCCAGTTTATTTCACAGCAATGCATTTTTCATTGCATTGCATTGCACCATTTCATTCTTTGATCTAAATTAACTATTTATTTCTTACACGTTTTACAACGAGCACGTATGGTCGTTTTTTTTTTTTTTTATGTGATGGAGTTTCAGTTACTTTAATAAAGTTTCTCGAAATGATGTCCTTTTTATTCCCGTAAAATTCATATTAAACAATTTCAAGTTGTATGGAGACTGATAACCTAGATGTACTGTATCAACGAATGCCTGCGACATTTTAATTTCAGAACCGCAATTTAGCGAAAAACAATTTGTTTGTTTTCCGAATACAACACAAAAACTTACTTCCAAGATAATTATTTTATTTATATTTTAATATAATTTCTACAAGTAGTCCAACCTTCGATTAGACACTTTCTCGCAAGTTATTTCATAAGCATTCAAACAATACAATAAACGCAAAAAGCAAGGGGAAAAGGAGACAAAACAAATTGTAGATCACCACATTTACGTACTGTGGCCACGAGAAATCAAAACATTCAAACGGGAAGAAAATAAGTCTTCTAAATGGAGAGAACTTTTTGAAATTTTCTTTCTCTGACAGATTATTTTACAAAAATAAAAAATAAACGTGTTTAAAACAAGCCTTAACGTATACAAAATTTGATTAAACAAAATCAATTGTTTAAAACAAGTTTTAATTATTTGTTTTAAACATTTTGTTTTAAACAAAACAACCCTGTTACATGTTGCCATGAAAGCAGTTCATGCAGGACATAGACGCTATATATAGCAAAATGAGCAATCTAGTGATATTTCAAGGTACAAGCAAGCAGGAAGAGCCTCCTACTTACATCGTAGAAGCCTACACAACAGAAAACATTGTCGCTCGATATATATATATAATTCCTAAATTTCTGCTGGACAAGCAAAATATTATCCTTGAAATAATGTGTCGGACTATTAATTCCTAGGAAGTAATAGTTTCAAACATCATTTATAATATACAAACAGTAAGAGTATGTACACTTTAATTACCGTATTGTTATAATTACAGTACGTCTAGATGTTTGTGTGTATGAATGAACGAATGTTTTCATATTCTGTCCAAAGATTTGCTACAATATTCAATTGTTACATTTTTGTCCTTTTTATATCCAGTTATTGGATCTATCAACGAATTTGGTTATAAGTTTTTTTTTTCTTTCCGTGGAACTTCTAATGTACTGTGCATCGTTACGTTGAAAATATGTCTCACAGTGATAGACTAAATGCCGCTGTGGGAATGCTTCGTTATTTGGAGGAGCAGGGTTGATCCGTTATGGATGTTTTATGCATGTGATGAAGCTGTACGAAGCTGAAATAAGTGTGACGGACAGTCTAGCACTATATGTTATTTGTTTTCTGAATAGAACTAGTCCCTTATCTAACTCTGTCCCTCACAACACAGAACATAAGTTCTGGCACAACACAGAACATAATATTGAAATTTAAACAATTATTTTAGTGTATTTTGTGCTTCTATATGTTCTGTGTTGTGCTAGAACTTTTTAATACAATATTATGAGTTGTGAATAGTTCACTTTTAGTTCGTGAAACTCTGCATTTTTGGTTATTTCTAGTAGTCCCCTTTAGAACGATACTCCAATTGACGTTACCAGTCAATTTCCAATGATAGTCGTTTAAAACGTTACTTACATTTCCGGACAAATGATTTTAGAAATTTTATTGCATTTTGTCTTTTTTATATTTCTGTCTTCTCCATTAAAAATAGCCCTATAATCATTGATAATATCGTCATTAGTCTTAGGTATGGATGTTATGACTACTATCTTCCAAACTTCAGATAAATTTTATATTTCAACTCCAATTTAACAAGAATGCTAACAAGGCATAATTACTTCGGCCACTCCTTTTATAATGAAAACAGGTATTCCACTTATATAAGATGCAAATTTAATTTTTAAGGATTTAAGAGCATATCTTACACTTTTAGTTGTAACAAGAGATGGCTTCATTTCACAGAAGGTTTTTGATAATGTCAAATAATTATTTGTATTGCCAGTAGTCGGAAATGTATGATAAACTGATGCAAAGTACTCAGCAAATATGTTTGCCAACAAACCGCAATCAGTAATCAAGGAATTACTTTTAACAATTCCAGGTAGAACTTTGTTATTACCCTTAGGTATGTTTCCTCTATGGTTTAACTGACATTCTATTTTGCTGTGGTAAATACATTGGTCGTCTTTCAGTTGAATCTTTAAACCTTTACGATAATTGACAAATAATAAGTAGTATTCATAATTCGATGTAATTTTGTACATTTTATGAGCTAAGTTCTTAGCTTGTAATAAAGAAATATATTTCTTTGAGTACCAATAAGGATATTTAAATGTTCTGAAATTCGATTTTGAAATATTATTTTTCATTGCTGGTATAATTACTTATTTTCAAGATCGAAAACCGCTTCATTCATATCCGTTTTCAGCAAAATATTATGCTAATCATTTGCTATTATTACTTTTCAGCAAAATATTAGAATACTAGTTGTTAATATAATGTTCACCCTTAGCAAATTGAAAACGTTCAGGTAACCTTTTCGGTTTATAACCCTTAGGTAAAAATATAATAGTTTCAATCGGAAAATTAAAACAATCAGGACTGTTTTCACTGTATACTGATTAGTCTCACTTGATACTGAGGTAGCCTTGCAGATAGTAAGCTGAAGATCGGAGACAGAAGATTCAACGCACAGAATTATATAAACGAATATATAATAACTGAAACTTTAGTTTTGAGTAATAATTTATTTCTTGAAGCTGTTGATTATTTAACAAATCAATTTTGAACATATTGAAGTCTCCAAATTTCAGAATGTCATTATCAGGAGGATTCAACCAGCTGAAAATGTGGTTCAGATAATTTTCAAAGGTTATAGAGGAAACGGTTGGATGAAATCAAAATATTCTTCACACAATTGCATTTTAGTTCAATCCACACACATTTGCTAATAATAATAATAATAATAATAATAATAATAATAATAATAATAATAATAATAATAATAATAATAATAATTTATGTGTCATTTTAAAGAACTTGTCGCTCTACAGTACTTCCAGGTAGCTTTTTTGTTTGTTTCTGTTGCAAGTTAAAAAATATGGAGTGTTAGATGAAATTAAAAGAAATAAAACACTATCCACATACATTTTTGTCGTGTTTTAAGTTGAGAGTTAGTGCACCAAAGGTTTCTTGGAAAATTTGCAGTAAATAATGGTAAAATGCAATTGTCAATACCATTCCTCTACACGAAAAAATGTCTAACACGCACGAGTGAGCTCGAGTTATATTCTCAATGGGAGCACTTGTTTCGGATGCACTCATGAAGTCGTTCACAGCCAACCTTAAACAGCCTGGCTTTATATAGCCTTGGTGCAAAAAAGTTACATTAAACTTCAAACAAATAAAAAACAAAATCTCAGCATTTGGCAAAAATGTGATGAACTAAAATGATTTTCTCGTTCTGTAGAGGGAATTTTTTTCACACAAAGGATGGCCTCCGCTCGAGTCGAACATGTGGTTTTGACAGCAATCCCTTAAACGCTTTGATCCACGATGACAAGTGTTAATCAACCAGAGAATCAACCAATGTACCAGGTTCTGGTCATTCAACAACCATACATTTAAAAAGTTCAAAATTCTTTTCCATCGCTTTTGCTCATTTTGATTGAAAAAAAAAAAGGTACGCTGTCATTAGCATTTTGTACGGTCATCTTCATGTAATTAGCCAGCAACGCCAATCATTTACAAATATTTTGCTACCAGTTAAATTGCTCAACCATCCTTTTCTCTCTTACTAAGGAGAATTGGAGGTCTGAGAGTCATATATTTAATCATACAGTGGGTTTGTTTGGAATGTATATTAGTTTTTTTTTATGACGTTAACGATATATATACATTTGAAATGGCATTTGAAATACGGCTGAAATGTATATTCCTTGTTTTCAATCAAGACTTTTCAATCCTTGCTAAAATTAATTTCTCTAACTTCAGAGATCCATGAAATAGGTAGTATCACCGCCTGCCCTTAGAGCAATATTTTAAACAAAATCCTTTTTATCCTTTGCTTTCTTAGCAAAAGAAGAATTCTGTCCAAGTTTCACGTTTTTACCTATAGCACTATGACCTGGGTGATTATGAGTCAGTCACTTCTGCTCGTTATGGAATATATTACTGTCAAGGTTAAAAGTAGATAAATCAATCTAATATAAACAACATAAAGAGTTTGTTTGTCTGCCTGTGCATCTGTGTGCGGAATGGGGACCAGACGAATGGATCGAGAGTTATCAAATCTTGGTCATGGGTACCTTGGTCCAGGCCCCAGACCAAGACGAATTGCTTTTTTTTTTTTTCAAAATTCGAATTAGGAGTTTCTCGCAGGGGTGTGGGGCATTTACCGAGACATGTAAAATAAGTAGAAAATGACCAATACTATTGTCGAATTCATAATTTTTTGCGGTCGCTAAGATCAATGGTGAAACTTCGATCGCATTAATTTCCAATTTCCCCCCATTCGGCTGCGGACCAGGGATCAATAGAGGGGAGATACCGAGACGTAAAAATATTCCAAGATGACCGATATTACTGTCAAATCCATACTTTTCGCGGAAGCTGATATAAATGGTGATATTTCCAGAGGCGTTGACTTCCAAATGCAGCCCTCATCCAGACCAGAGGCGATTTTTTTTCAAAATTCGAACCAGAGATTCTCAGGGGACGTTTACCAGAATATGTGACAGTAATAGAAAATGACCGATATATATATATATATATATATATATATTTTTTTTTTTACTTTCGTTGTTCAGTTTATTTACATAGGTATTTTATCTGACCCATGGTAAGAATGAGCATTTCAGTTAGTAAATAAATAAACAAAATCTATGTAAACCTGTATAACAAAGGAGTTAAAAGGGTTGCATATACGTATGTTCAGGAACAGCAGCGTCAGTAAAGCTAACTATGATATTGTGAGAAACTGGGTAGGCATTAGAAAATCATGTAGTTAACAAAGTTGTTATAATATATTCTCTTTAAAGTTTTGTGAAGTTAGTGCAGTGGACCCTCAGGTTGCGAACTAATCGATTTACCAACAAGTTCTCTGAACAATTTTTTGCTAGCTTATGAACAATGTTTCGGGACACGAACTCACACACAGAACATTAACTCACAAATCTACGTACTTGGTAATGCATTTGCGCGTTTTCTAAAATGTTATTTCTCAGAAAGTTGTGGCTATAAACATATAATAAAAATAAATTCTGCTTCTTCTTTTGTGTAGTTTGTGTGGATGTGTTTAACCCCTCATACTATTTTGTTTAATTCAGTGTTATTTACGTATCTTAAGAGAGGTTAATCTTAGTTTTTACTTTATGTTCATCACAGAAAACACTTAAGTGAAAAACAACATATTTCTGTGATTAGAACGAAATAGTTGCTAAAATCGATGGGGAAAATAGTTTCCAGTTACGAAGAATGTGACAGAGCGGACTCTTTGAACTGAGGTTTGTAACTCGCTGGTCTACTGTAATGCTGTACATTAATTTGCAAATAAACAGCTATAAAGGAGAAAAAGTGATGATACAAAAAATAGAAAAAGGGGAAGAGATGGTTTAAAACTAATGTTTTTTTTAATCGAATATCTGACGAAGGTTTGATATTAGGAAGTTGAAACTCGACATGTAACTGAATTTCTAAAAACAAGTTAACATATACATACTTGTATAACTTACAATTTGAAAGAAAGAAAAATACTGTGGAAATAATACACTCCTAGGAGACAAAGGGTGGCATGTAAAGATAATCGAAAATGTCCTATATTAATGTCGAATCCATTGTTTACTGGGTCACTGAGATGAATAGCGGCACTCGCTGATGCTTTCTGAATCCAAGTACAGCCTCCGTCCGTTTGACGTGGGGATGAGAGAAGATGATAAATTAAATATCTGAAATGACCGAGATTACTGTCGAATTCATTTGGGGTAACAAAGCTGATTGCTGATACTCCAGTTGATATTTAAGCCCAAGTTTAGTCAAGAATATGAATGTCAGCTAACCCAAGTGTTAAAAGCTGCAATGCCGTAGGCGTTGCCCATTGTCATTTGTTTTACTCAATTCTTTAGTTCTGAGAGGGGCAACGCCGAAGGGGTTGCTCTTAATTATTGATCCTACTCAATATATTTATTTGCAAAGATTGCGCACAAACATTATACTTCCCATGCGAAGTCGGACACTTTTGCTAGTTTTTTATAAATACTCAATGCTGTAGTGTTTCGAATATATATCTGAAACAGTATTAGACGTCATTCTCTTTTAATATAATACACGATATGTCTACTCGTTTGTTTATCTGACTTTCGTAATCTTGAATGGGAGTTTGTAACCTTTAGAACAAAATGTTTCTTGGAATTACATTAGCTGGAATATTATCAAGAATTATTAGTCTAATGAAGGAAACAGCTATAATTTATTATTTTAATAGGTGGTTTTAAATTTGCCTGTCATAGATTGGCAATACTGTAATTTGATTTACCAACATACGCAAGGAAAATTTGTTGTTTTATTGTTAGCCTGTACCGCAGGCACAAATCACGTTCTGAGAAGTTAATTTTCCAACTAGTGGAGGAAAAAAAAAAACATTTTTGGCGGGTTATATTTAAAAAGAGCAAATACCATTACTCTTGGAGCATAGTTTCATTTGGATACGACTGTTAACTTTCAATAAAAATGATTATACGTCATGATCCGTTAGATTAATGGTTAGCATTGGGACACTGATGATCTAAGTTTCAGTGCTCTGTGATTCCAGGGATATATACACATTTATTTTTATACGTGCAAAATATTCCTAATAGAAATTGTTCCAAATGTTTCGAATTTTCATGTCACGATAGTCTGGCGTTCTTTAAACATGCGGTAATAACATGATTAATTTAGTAATATAGCGTTTCTGTGGATGAGTAGTTAGCGTTGTGGATCTATGAGATAGAGGTTCTGGGTTCGAAACCAGTCTACTAAAGCTATGAAATGTTTTTTTATTTCTTTCATCCTCCAAATTTAAATATATTTCTGGCCTAGTATAATCATCTAAGGATCCAAAAATAATTATCCACCTTCATTCGACAACTGCGGGTGTGATGCTCGAAGATTCGGCTAAAAGACTGATTATTCTGCTTCACAAAATCACAATTTTCCTTAGAATATTAACATTGGCCGATCGTTTGTTTCTCCAGTTCTAACTTGTATATGTGAATGTATGCTTCTCTGCCTTCATATTTGAATCTCTCACTTCTCTCTCTCTCTCTCTCTCTCTCTCTCTCTCTCTCTGTGTGTGTGTGTGTGTGTGTGTGTGTGTGTGTGTGTGTGTGTGTGTGCGCTCTCCGCCACGGACATACGTTTATTAATTCTAGGTAGTAACTTACGTTTCTTCTTGAGCTTATGCTCCAGGTAATATCGCCTTTTTTTTTAGAACAAACCTAATTACCTAACGCTTAACTTCTCAAGCGTGATGAAATCACTTTAGATTTAGTTAACATGTTAATATGATCAACACGTAGTAACCCTCGATTCAAAAACCTATCCAAGCGAATTTCCATCTGAACGGAAGGATTATATTACGTCACAGCAGCTATGACTCGACGATGACTGCTTCATATAAGGGAAGGTGGAGCGGGAAAAGTTGAAACCCAGGCGTAGGTAATCACTCGAGGGCATAAGTTCGGTTGCCTATGGACTGCAAAACAATGTGTTATAGCAATTTCAGTGACACAGTCGTGTATTAATTTATGTGGAACGATCTGTAAAGATATATAAGGTTTGGAAGGTATAAGAGACACAAAAAAGAAATATTTGTGCGTGTGAGATGCATCAAGGATGAAAATAACAAGGTTCTGACAACTGAAGAGAAGATAAGGAAGCACTGGAAGGAGTATTTCCAAAAGCTTCTCAATGAATATAACTCTAGGGAAACTTGAGAAACTCTACCTAAGAATCAGGGACAGGGTTGACCTGTGGCAATATTAGAGAAGGAAAATGCCAAGAAAAAGGTGAAAAATAGTAAATCAACATGAAACGGATACAATCCATATCAAAGCATGGATAAGTTTAGATAAAGGAGTGAGTGGTTTACTCGATTTTTAATAAGTCTATTGGAAACAGGAAATATGCCAAAAGAATGAAGAAGCAGCTACAAATGTTGCAACTAGAGAGGAGTAAAATTTATGAGCCGTGCAACGAAGCTCTGGGAGACAGTGATATTAGCAAGATTGAGGGAAAAGACGGAAGTAACAGAGAACTAATTTAGTTTCACGCCAGGACGTTCGACAACGAACGCAACATTTACACTTAGGATGCTAATGGAAAGGTACAGAAAATACCAGAAGAACCTTCATGTGGTTTTCATCGCCAGTAGAGTGGTGGCACTTGGGGGTATTTTTCGTACCAGGTTTCCGATAATTTTTGTAACCAGATCTAGTAAGTTTCTGTAGCCTTTTACGACCACTTTTTCAATGAACTTAAAAATTCGTTACTGAATTCTCTGTCTGTCTGTCTCTCTGTTATTTGCGATTTGTTCAATTTTGAACCCCGCATCCGATAGATAATCAAAAGCTATTAACGGAAGTGATTAAATTTTTCGCGTCACTTTTACCGTCCCCGAGATATTGGCCAAAAATGGCCGACTTCTACAGATTCAAGGAGCCATAACTCGGGAACCGTAAGTCATAGAGAGACCATATTGGTGTTGATCAATATCTAAAAGAATGGCAAATATTTTGGTACCAAACAGTAACCGGTGGCCACTGTTTAACTGGCCACTGATTTGGCCAATGGTCAGCTGGCTAGTGGCCACCAATTAATATTGGTACCAGAATGTTTAATATTCTCTTAGGTATTTATTAACACCAACATCATCTCTCTATGAGTTACCGTCCCGTGATATTGGCCAAAAATGGCCAATTTCTAGCGGGAACCATAAGTTGTAGAGAGATTATATTGATGTTGATCAATACCTAAGAGGATGGTAAATATTTTGGTACCAAATAGTAACCGGTGACCACTGTCCAACTGGCCACTGGTTTGGCCACTGGCCAATTATATAGTGGCCTCTATTAATGCCGGCACGGAAATGTTTAACATTTTATTAGGGACTGATTAACATTAATATCATCTCTCTATAACTTACCGTTCATGTGATATTGGTCAAAAAACGGCCAATTACTAAATATTTAAGGAACCATTGCTCGGGAACTATAAGTTGTGGAGAGATTATATTGATGTTGATCAATACCTAAGAGAATGGTAAATATTTTGGTGCCAAATAGTAACCGGTGACAACTGTCCAACTGTCCACTGGTTTGGCAACTCGCCAGTTGTATAGTGGCCATCAATTAATATCGGTACGAGAATGTTTAACATTCTATTAGAGATTTTTAACACCGATATCGTCTCTCTCCATGACTTACCTTTCTGTGATGATAGCCAAAAGATATTTCCGATTTCGACAGATTCAAGGAGCCAAATGTCGGAACCCTAAACCACACAGAGATCATATTGGTGTCGATCAATACCTAAGAGGGTGGTAAACATTTTGGTACCAAATATTAACCGGTTGCCACAGACAAACTGTCTGCTGGCCAACTGACCACCGTTCCCCAGATATTGGCAAAAAGTCTGAATTTCTAGATATTTAAGCAGCCATATCTTGAAAACTGTAATTCATAGAGAGATGATAATTTTCTAATTTTTGCCAGAAAGAGAAGAAGGTGCAGATAAAATTATTTAGTTTTACATCCAGGAGCAATGAAAGTTATCCTTCCCGCTCCATCTCTTTTTTCTTTTTAAGTTCGTTCAGACAATGCTCTTGGAGTATTCTCAACTGTTTTTTACTGAGAAAGAAGTGTACGAATACTTTATCCATTTCCTTTGTATGGTCACTTTCGGTACCAGTGGTTTCCATTTCCGGTTCCAAGAGCAGTCTATGAACATCAGAAAGGTTGTAGGCTTTTACGACTACGAACACACGCATGCGCAGAAACATTACACACAACAGCAGCCTACGAACATAACAGAGCTGATAAAGGACTATGGCTTATTTTCTCAACCAATATGTAACATAGCAAGATTACGATCATGTCACGCGTATCACTCAGTTACGGAAAACTTTGCACACGCGTAGAACTTGTTCTCTTTTACGACCACTTTTTTTCAATCCTTATATAACATAGTAGATATTGCACTAGAAAGGCTGCAATCATTTTTTTCAACATAGCAGAGCAGACAAAAGAGTATGACTTATTTTTCAACCCCAATTTAACACAGGAGAGAATACATAAAACTATGAACCAATATCAGGGGTACCTTTTATCAGTCCCTATGTAACATAGCACAGAACACGTAAGACTATGAACACATATTCCAACCCCTAATTAACAAAGCAGAGATTACATAAGACTATGAACACCTATTTTGCAACACCCCTATGTAACGTAGCAGAGCTGGTAAAAGAGTGTGACCACCTTTTTAACCCCTATTCAAAATACCAGAGATTACGTAAGGTTATGGTACATAATAGAAATTCCAGCCACTATATAGCATAGCAGAGAGTAAAAAGTACGAACAAATATTCCAACACAGTAACCTTTAAACCCCTATTTAGCATATAAGGTGTACTCGTTCTCTTTTATGGTATCCTTTTTCAACCCCTAACTAACATAGCAGAGATTGTAAACGTCTATGGAGCATTTATTCACATGTTATTACAAATGGATACAAGCACTGATTTTTAACCCAGAAGCAGAAACTTTGTTTCTTCTAAGACACAAATATTAGTTTATGTGGAATATGCCTCATTTTTATGACAATTTTAGCCGATTTAGATGAAACTCGGTATCTAGAGGTTTTCCAACACACTGATTAAGAATATCATATTTATTTTTACCTAGGTCTTACAGTTCATGTGGCACACGCCCTTCTTATGACAATTTTATCATATTTGGATAAAACTCGGTATACAGTGGTTTTGAACACGCTGATTACGAATATCATATTTACTTTTACCTAGGTCTTAAAGTCCATGTGTGATATGAACTTTTTATGACAATTTTAGCCGATTTGGATGAAACTCGGTATATAGGGGTTCTCGAACACGCTGATTACGAATATGTGTGTATGTGGCATACCCCCTTTTTATGTCAATTTTAGCTGATTTGGATTAAACTCGGTATATAAGGGTTTCGAACATGCTGATTACAAATATCATTTTTTTTACCTAGGTCTTATAGTCCATGTGGGATCCGCTCTTTCTAGGACAACTTTAGCCGATTTGGATAAAACTCTGTATATAAAGGTTTTCGAACACGCCGATTTGAATAAAATTTTTGTTTTTACCTAGGACTTATAGTTTTAATGGGATACGCCGTCTTTATGGCATTTTTTTTTCGATTTGGATGAAACTGAGTATGTCGGAGTTTTCGAACATGCTGATTAGGAATACCATATTTATTCTTTTATCTAGGGCTTACAGTCCAGGTGGCGTACGATCTTTTTATGACAGTTTTAGCCGATTTAGGTGAAACCCGGTATGTAGGAGTTTTCGAACATGCTGATTACGAATACCATACCTATTTTTTTTATCTAGGGCTTACAGTCTCTGTGCCATACGTCCTTTCTACGACAATTTTAGCCGATTTGGATGAAACTCGGTATATAAAGGTTTCCGAAAATGCTGACTACGAATATCATATTTATTTTACCTAGGCCTTAAGTCAATGTGCCATACACCTTTTCTATGACAATGTTAACCGATTTGGATGAAACTCGGTAAGTAGGGGTCTTCGAGCATGCTGATTACGAATATCATAATTATTTTTACCTAGGTTTTATAGTTTATGTGGCATACGCGCTTTTTATGACAATTTTAACCGATTTCGATAGGGTTTTTGAATATGCTAATTACGAATACAAAATTAGCTGTTACCTAGTTCTTATAGTTGTTGTGGGATACGCCGTCTTATGACTATTTTAGCCAATTTACACGAAACTCGGTGTACAGGGTTTTGGACATGCTAAATATGAATGCCATATTTGCTTTTACCCAGGATTAATAGTTTATGGGTGATACGCGCTTTTATGATAATTTTAGCTTTTGTAGTCATTTACGAGCACTTTTTTCATTCCCTAAATAGCATACAATGACTACCCGTATTGATGTGATATTTTCTACAATGGCAATATAGTAGAATATATATTAAAAATAATAGCTGCTGTGGATCAGTGGTTCGCTGTCACCTCGCATGTCACCTTATTTAGTTTATTCGACATATTCATGAGACGCAAAACTAAAAAGTGTGCATTTCGGCACATACACACACAGACAAACACATGGTTCACGGGGCCCCTTTGGTAGCGTATGTTCAGTAAATTACAGTTTCAATTTAGTAGAAGAAAAGCGTATGCACAGAAATAGTACAGTTCCGATTCCGACTCTTGTCCCAGTTCCTGTTCCAATTACACACAACAGCAGACTACGACCATAGAAGAACGAGTGTGGCATTGGCGGCGGGTTTTTTGTGACATTTATAAGAGACTATGACCTTTTCTTCATGGCCTAAATAACATACAACGTCTACCCGTACTGGTGTGAAAAAGACTATAGCAACATAGTAGAGCAGAGATTTGAAAATAACAGATACGGTAGCTCGGTGGTTCACTCTTACTTCGCGTGTGGTGGAGAAACCGTCTATTTAGCTTATTCGGCATAATCGTAAGGCTTAAAACTTTCGCTCTCTTGGTCACACACACACACACACACAAATGGTTTATGGAGCACTTGGAGACGTATGTGCACCTCCAATTTCGGTTGCAGTGAACAGTTCCGGTTCCAATTACACATGAGCTGACTGCGAACATATTAAAGATAATAAAAATTATAAGACTATTACTGATAGCTATTAGCACACTTTTTAACCCTATGTAACATTGCAGAGCTAATAAAAGAGAATGACGTTTGAACCTCTATGTAACATAGCAAAAAATTACAACTTTCTAACCTCTCGCACGTAGACATTTTTATAAGGCTACGGCGTTTTTTTTTTTTTTTTTTTTTCAGTTCTTAATTAACATACTAGAGATTACATAGGCGAATTTTTCCAGCTAGATGCGGGTTTTCTGCTACAACAGAACTGCAATTTGTGACGTGTTGTAGATATTTTCTGCATTAAAGACAGAGGTCACTCATAATTTTGATTTAATCTATTTCGTAGAGCTCAAAAAGATTATATGACTCTTATGCGTAGTTTTTTTTTTTTTTTGATGCTGCGCGGAGCATACCCTAATTTTGCAGTTTAGAGTATTGTATTTTAGGACTGCTGCAGCGTCAACAGCGAAGTACACGGTGGGTACAATAGACCACAGCGTGCGAATTGGGGGGCACGGTAGCGCACTGATAGAGCGTTTACCATTGGTGCGTGGTATCATTTGTTCGACTCTTTATAAAGTAAGTTTGTGGTGCACAACATTATTTCCTCCCGTTTCCCCCCAGCTTTCTCATTCCACCAATTCTTCCCTTATTATATCTCCTTTAGCCTAAAAGGCATAATTGTGAGACATTAAACTGAGGTGTCAGAAATTCAATTATTATGTGTAATTTTCGAGTATTTTAATGCTGCTAAGAGTATGTTATTTTGGTTCGAAAATATCAACCTCTTTCCCTCTTTGCTGTCTTTTCTACTACCGTCTATTTCTTATAATAGGATAAATTCTTCCCGTCTGTTTTGTTCACTGTTCGCGGCATTGTGCATTCGGAACTAATACCAGCTGGTTAAAGCAGTAATACAAACCTCTAGAGCCAGTCCTCCTGTTACGGGACAACGCTGATCCACACGTGGAAACAAAATAGCATCTGTCATACTCCCCAGACATTGCACTTGTTCCATTCCTTGGAAATGTCACTTCAAGTACTTTCTTCGTGATGGAATTCCTGACCTTCCAGAATGTTGACAGAAGGTCGTAGATGCTGATGGGAAATATTTTTGATGTCTCATGTGACATATCGATGTTCCAAGTGGTCAACTTGAGGTCAAACAAAGATCATATATTTGATTGAATATAACTCGAGGCCCGTATATTTTGTGAACCGTTCCACATCTTTAAGATTTAATTTTATTTTTAATATTAGGTCAGAACATGTATTATGTACAGCAATTTGCCAGCTCGACTCCAAAGTGGAACTTCAAAATATTTAGTCGCGTCTCACTACAAAAATGGCGCTTCTTTCACGCGCAATTGACAACCGCAGGTAACGTTGGCAAGAGGTAAACCTCGTCGGAATTATCGAAACCAGTTACGACGGAGTTCCGATTCTTTCGAGTCTTACGCGCAACACTCTTACACCTTAGGCATCCACAATTATTGCTTTTAAAAGCAGGCCTTTCCGGCTGTTTGCTAGTTCTAAAAGTATATAATACTTGCATGTCCCATTCAATTTCTTCTTTTTTGGCTTAGAGTGCTGAAAAAAGCAAAAATGAAAAAAAAAATATACTGGGACGCACAAAACATGCAAGTATTATACTTCAAGAACTTGCAAGGGTGCTTCTTGACGAGAAACCATAGCATGGTGGAAGACTTAGGCAAGACTAATGTAAAAGGTGATGGAAATTTTGCCTTCCTGAAGGGTTGATTTCCAGTCGGCAAATGACCACTTTTCGGCGGCGGCAAGAGGTCGGATGCCGCCTGTAGGAAAATCGGGAAACCGACATCGAAAAAAGATCCTTTCGAGCAGTCGACAAACAGTCGGAAAGGTGCATAAAATGCGGCGTAGCCGCCGCAGGAAAGTAGCATTTCCAAGCAGTTTCTAAACAGCAGAATAGGTGCATAAAAAGTGCTGGCGCTGCCGATAAATAGTTGCCTTGCCGAACAGTCGGCAAACAGGCGTAAATGAGCATTAAATGCGCTGGTGCCGTCGACGGAAATTTGCCTTGCCGAGCAGTCGGAAAACAATCGTAAAGGTGCAGTAAATGAGCTGGCGCCGCCGTTGAAAAGAGGCCAGTATAAGGGGTTGCAGAGAATTGGAAAGAGGCCTTTCCGGCTGTTTTGCCGACTCAGACGGTCGGTAATAGTCGGCAAAGGGCTTTATTTTACGATTTTCCACAGCTTGCCTCCTGGGCAGAAGGTCGGCAACTTTGAACAACTAGATCGTCGTGCCGGCACGGACGCTTGCCACCATCGACGGCGGCAATCTCTCTTGCCGAACGCCACTTCCTGATGGGGTAATATTCATAATCAGCATGTTAAAAAAAACATATACCGATTTTCATCTAAATCGGCTAAAATTGATATAAAAAGGCGTATCCCACATAAATTGTAAGACCGAGGTAAAAATAAATATGATATCCGTAATTAGCATGTTCAAAAAACCCTTATATACCGAGTTTTATTCAAATCGGCTTTAAAATTGTCATAGAAAGGGCGTAACCCACTTAAACTATAAAACCTAGGTAAAATTAAATATTATATTCGTAGTCAGCATGTTCAAGAACCCCTATATAGCGAGTTTGATCTAGATCAGTGAAATTTGATATAAAAGGGCGTGTCCCACATAAATTGTAAGACCGAGGTAATAATGAATATCTTACTCGTTATCAACATGTTCGAAAATTTCTAGATACCGAGTTTCATTTAAATCGGCTAAATTTGTTATAAAAGGGCGTATCCCACATATACTGATATAATATTTGTAAATAGCATGTTCGAGATATGGGTTGTAGAAAAAACAAGGTTTCTGCTTTTGGGTTAAAAACCAGTGCTTGTATCCATTTGTCATAATAGGCGAAAAAAGTTCTATAGTCTTTTACTATCTCTGCTATGCTAATTAGGGGTTGAAAAAAGCTACCATAAAAAAGATCGAGTATACTTTTGTATGCTAAATAGGGTTTAAAGGTTACTGTTTTGGAATATGTGTTCGTACTTTTTACTCTCTGCTATGCTATATAGGGATTGGGATTTATGCTATATACAATAACCTTATGTAATCTCTGGTATGTTCAATAGGGGTTAAAAATGTGACCATACTCTTTTATCAACCCTGCTACGTTACATTGAGGATTGAGAAAACTGATGTTCACAATCTTACGTAATATCTGCTATGCTAATTAGGTGTTGGAATGTGTTCATAGTCTTACGTATTCTGTGCTATATTACATATAGGCTAATAAAAGGTAGCCCTGCTATTGGTTCATAGTCTTAGGTATTCTCTCCTGTGTTAAATAGGGGTTGAAAAAATAAGTCATACTCTTTTGTTAGCTCTGCTATATTAAATAGTGGTTGAAAAATAAGCTATAGTCTTTTATCAGCTCTTTATGTTGAAAAATGCTTGTAGGCTTTCTTGTGTAATCTCTACTATGTTATATAAGGGTTGAAAAAAATGGCCGTAAAAGGAATTAGTTCTACGGGGGTTCTCAGTTTTCCGTAGCTGGGTGATACGCGTGACATAGGGGTTGAGAAAATAAGCCATAATATTTTATCAGCGCTGTTATATTCGTAGGCTGCTGTTGTGTGTAATGTTTCTATGCATGCGTGTGTTCGTAGTCTTGGAAAGTGGTCGTAAAACGCTACAGCCTTTCTGCTGTTGATAGCGTTGAATAGACTGTTTCTGGTACCGGAACTTGTGCTGGAACCGGAACCAGAACAGGCTGGCATCGAATGTGATCATAAAAGGAAACGAATAAAGTATTCGTACTCTTCTTTCCCTGTAAAAAATGTGGTCGTAAAAGGCTACAAAAAGTTACTAGATCTGGTTACAAAGATTATAGGAAACCTCATACAAAAAAAAAAAAAAAATACCCGCAAGTTCCACCACTACTATCGACCTTGAGAATGCGTATGATAGAGTGCATGGGATTTTATTTAGTGGGCACTGAAAAAGAAGTATGTTCCAAACATCCTATAATTCAAAATGGTTGTAGGGTAGCAGCGAGGAACGCGTTTGGAATAGCAGATGACTTTACAGTTAAATTTGCACTTCACCAGGGATCTAATATTAGCCCATACACTTTTACCGTTGTGATGAACGAGCTTAGAAAGGATGTCCAACCGTTAACATTTTGAAATATGCTATTTGCTGACGACATCTTGCTAATGCGTGAGACCAAAGCAGCACTGCAAGATAATTTAAATACCTGGAGAGGAGCATTTGAAAGCAACTGGCTTAAAATCAATAAAACGAAGACATAATATTTACATTGTAGTTTAAAGAAAATGTAATCGAAATACAATAGTATGGCTGGTCGAAGAAGTGGTACTGACGAAGAAATTCAAGTATTTGGAATCAGCACTACATGAAAATGCAGGAGTGGAAGATATAAACAGCTGAAATGTCAGCGGTTGGAAAAAATGCAGACAATCTTCAAGTGTATTGTATGTCATGTTGTACGAAGCAGAAAGTTGGACAGCGAAAACGAGAAAAGGAATAGAAGTTGCATATTGCGAAGATGAAGATGCTGTGGTAGAAATGTGGACTGACGCGGATGGATAAAATTAAGAATGAAGCGATGTAGGGAATAGTAAGGGTGAGACTAGTAGTAAAAAGAAAAAAAATGCAAGAAAGTGGACTTCTATGGTTTGGAAAAGTAAGAACTAGACTTTTGAATACATAGCTTACCGAGTGGATGATATAGAACTGAATGGAAAACAAACGAAGCCGGCCATAGAAGAAGTCGGGAGATTGTGTGAAGACATATATGGTGTAGTGTGGTATCACAGTAGATATGACACAAGATAGGAACAGGTAGAGGATAACGGTCCGAAGAGCCGACCGTAGACAACTGGGGAAAAGTCTTAAAAGAAGAAGATGACAAATCTTGTAAAACAATAACATATTATCACACTGCAATATCAATGCTTGTTTTGTGTCTCGCATCTGGTTGTATAATACTTAATATTCCTCTTCCACCACCTATTCTTAATTTGTTTTTAAGATTATTATGTAGGTGCATGTCGAATCGAGTGAAATTAATCCGAGTTGTTCGTCCTTAGTGCGTTAGCTCATTGTTTCCGTCCCACAGATCAGGCTTCAATACTTCTTCACACAAATAAATTATGAATTAGTTATAATGCTGCAACCATCCCTGTTCATCTAACAGCAATAAGTGATCCTACTGAAAGGGGAAATAGCATGACCAGACTTTCTAATATCTGACAGCTGTTGTATATTATCCCTACTGAATAGTCAAAGTAGTAAAATATCACAGAGAAATGTATTGCTGTAACATCGCGTAGTGTAGTTGCTTACGCCCTTGCATTTGATGCGAGCGGTCCCGGGTTCGATTCCCGGTAGTGACACAGTGGTTGGAAAGGTATAACAGTTTTTCCAGGCCAGCTATTCTAAGTGAGGTGTTTCATAAGTATTCCTCATTTACACCAGGCAAATGTTGAGATAGCACCTCATCAATTCCCCAAGCAGTATGACCGTCCATGGATTTCACTCCTCATGCCTGACGTGCTAACATAGTCGTAGATGTTAAAAGTCCAAGAATTTAATTCATAATTATAATCCTAAGTTTATTGCTTACCTCTGGCCTGACGAAATAACGGGTGTTATACATTTCGTTAGACGGCTGTAATTATTATTATTATTATTATTATTATTATTATTATTATTATTATTATTATTATTATTATTATTATTATTATTATTATTATTATTGCCTGTTCCTATATTGAGATCGCCAAATGCTCCGCTAACCCCCCCTCCCTTGTGTCACAATCTCTACCTTCTGAGCACGAAACAATGTTCTTTGATATCATATGAGATTAAATTTCTTGTTATCGGGAAACAAGAATATGAGCTGTCAGCCACATTATTTTCCTATCTAAAGCAAGAATTATGACCCTTTACATCCTAGCGATCAAGATCTAGCCCCTTGATTGTCATTAAATATTCAGTTTTTAATCAAGTGGTATCAACATGTATTCTCATTCGTGAATATGATATATTATATATAGGAAAATTACCATTCCCATCAAGTCATTTACGAAATTAATATGTCGATGAAATCGTGTAAAGTGATTCAACCCTCAGCAATAGTAAAAGCTTATAACAGAAATAGTTTTACTTATATTTGATATAACATATATAGAAAAAAAAAAGATAGAGAGCAAAAGAGATCGGAGTCCAACAAAAGCGTTGAAAGTTATTGAAAACAGAATTATGGTATAAATGCATATCTGGCGAAGGTAAAAAAAAATAATAAGAAAATTAAAAAAAAAAACTTGAATTGTATTCGATCTTCATAGCCACAAGTGAACTCAAGAAAATATAAACGAAGAAACCAGCGGAAAAAAAAAGAAAGTTGCAGTATACAGGGCCATGAGCATTCAAGATCTATTGGGAACGGAATTACGGTATTAATGCATGTTAGGTGAAAAAAGCATTGGATTTGTGTTTATTGTCTTCAGCAGCTAGGCTATATGAGACTTCGGCCTTCACCTTAGCGTGAGATCACAGCCGATACTGGACTGCATATATTGTTCAAATATAAACTTTGCTGGCAGCAAAATACATCAGATACACATTCAAATGATATGAGATACAGATTCCGATTTGATAGCATATTTGCATATTTATTTTTCTCTATGACTTCGCTATTGCGTACTAACGTAATGCAAATTCCATCCTAAATGACATTTTAGAGATTTTTCTTGTATATGTAATGAAATGCTTTGTTTAGCATTGAGTACCATCACGCACACACACACACACACACACACAAACACACACACACACACACACACACACACATATATATATATATATATATATATATATATATATATATATATATATATATATATATATATATATATACATATATATATATACAGGGTGTTAATGAACTATACCGACAAATTGTAAAAGTCCATTCCTCACATCAAAATAAGTCAAAATGTTCCTATGGACCTATGGGGAAAAGTGCATAGTTTCAGAGCTAGGAATGTCCAAAATCGCGAAAAAGCCAAATTTCAAAAGGCCCTATGCACTGATTTCATGATTGGTCCAAAGTAAGCAAACGATAAATCATAATAGCAATGAACACGGAATCCTTTGGCGCGATGTCGGAAGTGTTAAGGATCGTCAGCAGCACGGTCTCTCGTGTAGGGAAAAAGCATACTGCGATTTTTTCTTTTAGCTTATAAGTGAAGGAAGTGTGAAATATACCATAACGAAATACATCGTATCACACGTTACTCCGAACAGAAAAAAAAAGCATGGACTACAGTCCTAGCAGTTCCGACTTCCCACCGAGGCACTTGATGTTGATTGTTGTCAAGGTTTACCTCCTGCATACTTTGGACCCTGTTTGAAATCAGGGAAATCTGAAAAATCTATTGAGAGCATATTTGACAATTACACCCTGTACAGAATACCCTGCACAACCATTGAAAATTGATGAAATATCCATTTTGGATTGTGTACGTGTGACTTCCTTTACGCTAATAAGGACGACCATCTACAGTTTCTGGAATTCGAAATAGGGCCTGTTGAAATTTAGCTGTTACGCGATTTTAGACAGCCCTAGCTCTGAAGCTATGCACTTTTACCCGTAGGCCCATATGAACATTTTTTTTCTTATGTTGATACTAGGAATCACCTTCGTTAACGCCCTATATATATATATATATATATATATATATATATATATATATATATATATATATATATATATATATATATATATATATATATATATATATATATATATATAGGGCGTCTCAAAAGTAATGATAAAAAATAAAACTACAGATTCTTGACACCAAAACAAGAAAAAAAAGAGGTATATATGACCTATAGTACGGAAGTGGGCAGAGGTGGAGCTAGACAGCTTCGAATGTGGGGGAAAAAGAACTTCACGCCTGCCAGTGGAATAGTGATAGGAGCTAGGAAGGGGGTTCATAAATACATAAAGATTATCTTAACTTGACATGTAAAAGGTATGTTACATAACTGCACCAGAGATTCTCCATACGCTATTTAGGGATTCATCGAATGTGTGTATGGCGAGGATATTGAAATGATGCAGTGAAGATGAAAAAAAAAAAGAAAGTTGTTACCCGTGGCACGATTGCACGCACATGTATATACAATGGGAGACCACTTAGCATGATTACAGAATATCAGGGTGGCAAAGGAAACTAGTATACCAGATAGAAACTTGCAGACAGAAGCTACAAATAAGAACAAGTATAAATAGCCGTGTAATGTAATAAAATAACAGGCAGAACACACAACGATGTACTTTATTTGTAACGTAGCATCTTACACAGAGTAGCACTACAAACTACTAGGTCATACGTACTAACAATAAACGCACCTAGAGAAGATGTTCGAAGTGCTGTCCTTCCGCGTCTATGCAACGTGTTTCCAGACTCTATGTCATATAAACTTTTTTACTTGATTTGCTGCCAGGAATCTATGATTTCATTTTTTGCTATTACGTTTGGGACACCTTATATATATATATATCTATATATATATATATATATATATATATATATATATATATATATATATATATATATATATATATATATATATATATATATATATATATATATATATATATATATGTGTGTGTGTGTGTGTGTGTGTGTGTGCTAAATATAAATAGGTTATAATTAGGAATTCTAATGAACCACGATATTAACGTATAGTGTACAGTAGGCAAACAGTTCGACGCTCGGACGGAGCAACTAGTTAGTATAAAAGCAAAATTGGGACCACGAACTAGAAAAATAAAAAGAATTGAAATTTAATTGTCCTACTATCCTTAAAAGTATCTCTACTGAATGTAATGTTATAACAGTGTTCCATAATAATGTCATTTCATAAGTATGTCTAGATTCATACTAATGATATCTACATAATAATTCTATTAGACTGTAACTAAAAAGTAATAATAATTACGTGTTTACATGTAAACTAAATAACTAACTCTATGGCCTATGGAATCCGGAAGTTCAATGCTACGTTCACAAAAGCTCTCCACTGACTTATATAATGAGCCAACTCGATCCAGTTTCTACTTTGTATTCCAATTTCTTTGAGACCAATTTTCATATTCTCCTCCCATCTACTCCTTTCGTCTGCGTCTAGGTCTTCCTAATGGTCGTTTTCCGATTGGTATTCTAGTTAAGACTTTGAAAGCGTTCCTACCTTCTTCCATGATGGCTATATAACTTGCCCACCTGAGCCTCCTAGATTTGATGACAAACAATGTTATGTGAACGGTACAAATCATGCACGTTCTTGTTACGAAGTTTCCACCATTTTACATCTCCCTTCCTCTTGAGTCGAATATTCGTTTCAGAATCTTGTTCTCAAGTACTTCCAGTCTGCGTTCTTCCCTAAGAACAAAATACTGTATCATGTTTCATAACCATAAAACACACCAGGAATGATTATAGAATTCTATATAATAACTAGAATTCCTTGCTTTTAATCTGTATTTAATTTGTTCATGGATATGATTTTAGTTTGTTAATATTGATCCTAGATATTTAAAAGTATCCAGTTTGTCGAAAGTATTATTTAATATTTTGACACATTTACAATTTCCAGTATTACGATTCCAGTGAATTTTCATATATTTAGTTTTCTCTGCATTTACCTCTAAACTTATTTCCCTGAAAGTGTTTAATAAGACATCTACATTTCTTTCTATTGTTCTTTTCTATCATGTCTTATGATATTTACAACATCAACAAAGCCAAAACTTGGTTAATACCATTCAGCTCCAAACCCTCGTTGCTATCTTAGATTGTCCTATGGCCTATTCGAGGACAAAGTTTAATAATAATGGTGACAACACATCTCCGTTTCAGGCCATTCTCTACGTGAAAGCTCGTGAACAAGAATTTTCCTACTCAGACTTTACTTTGAAATTGATTTAAGCTCATATTGATGTAACTAGTTTTTTTTTTTTTTTTCGGTATTTCAAGTTCTGTAAGAATATTATACATCTCTTCTAACCAATTCGTAATGCTTTCTAAAGTCAATAAATAGTTGACGCAGCGGTGTATTGTAACTCCTTTTTCTTTTCTTTTTCTTTTTCTTTTTTTTTTTTTTTTTTTTTTTTTTGAGTATTTGTCGAATGATAAATATCTGGTCGATAGATTATCGATTTTACCGAGATCTGCACTGGTAATCTCCAATAATTTCACCTCTGTATGAAATCAATCTTGCTAACGGGATGTTTGAGAGCATTTTATAGGATTTTGACAGATGAGAAATGTCTCAATAAGTATTACAATCAAGATTGTCTACTTTCTTGTGAGTAAGAACATTCATTAATTCTTTCCACTCTTGTGGCAATTCCCTCCTTGTTCCAGATAAGGAAAATGAGTTTGTGTATCTTGTTCCACACTCTTCCTCTCCAACTAAAATTAACTCAGTCGTAATTTCGTCTACAGCCGAAAATTTGTGTTGCTTTAATTTCTTTATAGCTGTTTCTACTTATGTTTGATTAATCTATGGAATACATAGTTCTGCTGTGTGCATTTCCCTTTCTCCAAGGACATTAGTTTTGGGCTGAGTGTTAAGTAAATCTTCAAAGAAATATCTCCATTAGTGATGAGAGCAAGTCTTGGTCTTGCAGTTTTTGCAAGAGTCTTGCATGCAAGACCAAGACCAAGACCTGGAATCCTGATGCAAGACCAAGACCAAGACCAAGACCAATGGATGCAAGACCAAGACCATGACCAATGGGTGCAAGACCCAGACCAAGACTATACCTACAAGACCAAGACCAAGACTATACCTGCAAGACCAAGACCAAGACCAAGACTCTTGCGCAAGAGTCTTGCACAAGTACAGGCAATACTTGATTTTTTATAGAATGTAAAAAAGAAGGAGATGGATTTCTTGACTTCAGTAAAAATGCTGCTGGAGTAAATGTGTTCCTAGTAGTTATGCAATCCGTGTGAGTCGATCTGCCCCTGAAGCATATAGCTACACTATGTCGTTTTCTGAATTAGTTGTTCGCGTTTTTTGTAGATGTTGCTCCTTTTCAAGCCACACAGGTGTCATCTTGCGTCATGTGAGCTTTTTGGTGGACAAACACTGTGTGTGTGGATTTCCTCGGCGTTTTCCCGTCTCCTCTTGCTTTCCTCATTCCACTATTTCATTCATTTCTCATGAATACCGTCTCCCTTAGCTCCGATGATAATCGTGGGACGTTAAACTAGATATTTCGTTTCGTTTTAAAACATATTAGTGGTGTTTTTCTTCCAAAACTAAAGTGAAATGTAGTATTGGACATTGGTGATATCGTACACCATAGGTGTCGACTACATGGGTATGACCTTGGCTCCGAGACTCAAGCATCCGTTGGAAATTTTTAATGTGTGCTCATAAAATTAATCTCGAAATAACATTTTCATGACATTGACAAAAACTTAGTGCATGTGATCTCAAGTTTGATTTCATGGGCAGATGCTTATACTTTGAATAATTGTTTATTACTATAACTTTTAGCCTCCTTAGGTATACGGCACATTGAGGATTGAGCGACATAACATTATACTACAACAATAAATTTATATTATAAAAATTGAAAGTGACTATCTTTGTGACTCCTAATCTCTTGAACTAAACGACCAATCTCGATCAAATTTTTAACATAGATGAGGTTCAACCCTGAAATGTTATATGTTAGTTCACTTTGGCAGAGGAACGCAGAGGAGAAGGAGGAGGGAGAGATACAAAAATCAATATAAATAAAAATAAAAGCGACTAAGTTTGTGACTTAATAACTCTTGAATTAATCTCAATCATATTTTTAACATGTATGACGTTCGATCCTGGAAAGTTTTTTTTTTAGAGTTTGTTTCACTTCGATGGTAGAAGGTAGGGGAGGAATATCTATCTATCTATCTATCTATCTATCTATCTATCTATCTATCTATCTATCTATCTATCTATCTATCTATCTATCTATCTAACTATCTATATATCTATCTATCTATCTATATATATATATATATATATATATATATATATATAAGAAATTAATAACTTTTGAAACACCCGACCATCTTGATCAAATTTTCAACATAGATGAAGTTCAGGCCAGGAGAGATTTTTATCATTTTACTTTGATGGTGCAACGTAGGGAAGGGGGGATATATATAGAACATGGATGAGGCTCGGTCTTGAGGTGGTTTTTGTCAAATCACTTTTACGGTAGAACTTAGGGGGAGGGGGAGGGGATGGAAAATGTACAAAAATAAATAAAATGTAATAACTCTGAACACCTGACCGAACTCGATCTCATTTTCAAGATAGATGAGGATCGGACCTGAGATGGTTTATGTCATATCACTTTGACGGTTCAGTTTAGGGGAGGGGAGGGAAATATTTAAAAATGATAGAAAATGATCGATATTAACATGAAATATATATAGTTTTGCAGGTCGCTGAGATAAACAGTGACACTTCCGATGCTTTTTAAATCCAAATTCAGCCCCTTAGCTTGGCGGAGGCAAGGGAAGATATATGAAATGATCAAAAATTATGAATATTAGTGTCGAATCTATAGTTTTCGAGGTCGCTGAGTTGAATACTGACACTTCCGATACCGTTTAAGACCAAATTTAGTCTCATAATTTGGGGGTGAGGAAGATTCATAATAATGATCACAAAAGACCAAATATTAGTATCGAATCCATAGTTTTCGCCATTGCTAAGGTGAACAGTGATACTTCCGATCCAGTTTAAATGCAAATTCAGCACCACAACTTGGGGGAAGAACAAGGTATATAGAAATTATCGAAAATGACCACTACCAATGTCGAACTCGTGGTTTTCGAGGTTACTTTGATGAACAATGACACTTTCGTTGCCGTGCCTCGTAACATGGAGATATATAAGTTTATTGAAAATGACCGACATTAGTGCCAAATCCACAGTTTTCGGGGTCTCTGAGACGAACAGTGACACTTCTGATGCCGTTTAAGTCCAGATTCAGCCCCACAACTTGGGGAGGAGGAGGGGAGTGAAATATAAAATAATCGTAAATTACCGATATCAGAGAGCGCTTTACTAATAGGAAAAAGTGACTGACTAACGAAATATATTATAACCTTTTTTTTTTTTTAGTTTAACCGAACGAAGTGTGTAATTGATGCTAGTAATCCATGTTCACAAGTGAAACTTCAAATAACTTGGAGTTTGATGCTGTTATTTTGTATGTCTACTACAGGTCAAAAGTATTTATATAAATTGAGTTTACACAAAAGTCATAGACAGTTGAGTCGTTTTCAGTTTTCACTCAAATTATTCTAAAATATTAAGAGGTTTGAATATGATAATTATTATTTTAGTCTTCTCTCTCTTTTTTATGGTCAATATTGTTAAACATATCATCATCATCATAACAGCTATTATGCCAGTTTTGGCAGGCTACTTGTTGCAACTGAGAAGGTTGACGTTCGGTCGTCCTCAGCTAGTCTCTTCCTCTTGACGTAGCAATTTTCGGTTATACCTTCCTTCAACTAGTCTCCTTCGCTCCCTCCCTCTCTTTCCTTCCACAATATCCTCTAGCACGTCCCTCATAATAAGGTTCCTCCCCAGCTAATATCCTAACCAGTTATTCTTCCTCCTCTTAACAATATCTAAAATTCTCTTTTCTACTACTGCTAATATTTCTAACATCTTCTCATTCGTTTTCCGTTTAATACAGCTAATCCCTTGTTTCTTCTCCATGCCAATGTTCCGAAAGCCTGTAGTTTTTTTTCTATTGCTTTTGCGTAATGTCAATGTTTCTGCCTCATAGAGTACCTATTGGAATCAGTAAAACAAAATCTCAATATTTTATTGGAAGTTTGTTTAATACAAGGATTAGTTAATCGTGGTTGAAAAGAAAAAAAAAAACTGACACCTTTAAAGTGTGAAAATAATTTTGCAATCCATGGTTTTTCAATAATCTGTACCATCTTGGTTTTCTTTCATGCGTCTCCGGGGTAGCCTCCCCACTTTAGGAACCAATGGAGTGTTGGATCTGCCAGAAAATATAAACATATTACGAAATGTTGTGATTTAGGCATATCTTATAAGTAGTGAGGCGTAGGCACCCATTAAAACAAATAAAGGTCATCACCTATGTTGTATACTCAACCACAAAAGTACCTCCCCCACCTAAGTGTTCTAATTCCAATACTTGGGGTCCAGGTAATTTGCAGTTGTGAGAACGCCTAGACAGATACAACCTAACTAACACGTAACTTTTCTCGGCACTGACAGCAGTTGGTAGCTCTAATCCAGATGTTTATCCAGGTAAAATTGTAAAGTAGGTGACTAACGAAACAGTTCTCCATTCCAAGATTAATCTCTATGGTTTGGATCGTGTTTTCCAAAGAACACCATATATTTATCTAAATATTGCTGTGCATGAAATGTATTATTTCTTTATATACTGTATGTTTAGAGAAATAAAAATACTGACCACGTATGAATCAGAAAATGCTTGAAAGTAGCTGAAAATACCAAATCTAGAACAACTGCTGGAAATAAGTTAGTAAACGATTGCCCTCATTGAGAGACCTTATCCAATACTCCTCATTCCACCATCTTTTTCTTTCTGGAGGAGAGAAGATCTTTCTTGTCACACTGAGTATGTATTAAAATTGAAATCAAACATTTGAAAAAGTTTCAACCTGACCGGGATTCGAAACCGGGTCCGCCCAACAGAATTTCAATACGCTAAGCACTTACCTACCGCGTCACTTCACCTTTTATCTAAACTTTTAGCTAGTTAAAATCGTTGCATGTAAGACTATACAAATACTATAATAAGAAAACGTTTATTATGAGCATCACAAAGACTTACTCGAGATTTCCTTCTTTAACTCAAAAACAAGTTATATAAACCTTCGTCAATGAGAAAAATATCACGAAACGTTCTTCAAGTTGGGGCTACCTCATCGTTTTTAACTGCTCCCGATTTACATTACTACTATTCTTCCTCATCGTAATTTCTAATTTCCAAAGAAGAAGAGCCGACAGCATTTACGCCGATCCCAAGAGCTTCAGTATTCGCTCGCTACCCTAGGCAGCTGTTTGAAGTTGGTCATGTAAAATGTACAGAAAAACTTGAGCAAGAGAACAGATCCTAACTAACCCTTGCGGGGGCTTCTAACCCGTTCCTCCTCCTCCTCCTCCACCTACAACTACTACTACTACTACTGTTATTATTATTATTTTATATTATTATTATTATTATTATTATTATTATTATTATTATTATTATTATTTTACTATGGATCCGTATAGTAAAACTGCAAGCTTATTTGAATGAAAAAAGTGTTATGAAGACTTAAAGAAATCCTTGGGCAACGTTTGAACCCACGCCAAAAGCTATTTTCATTACTAGAACGTAGCCCTAGAACACTCGACCACGAGGGCCGACAGCAGTTTGCCTTAATTTCCGCTATATGTATGTCGTGACTCTTGATGTCCTATCTGTATCGGCCAATAAGGTCAAAGGATATCTGAAATTCTTGGAATCTCCCGCACACCAAGGTCTGCGGGGTCGTTAGTTACGCCTCTGGGAATTTCATTTTCGTATCGTATATGGAGTAAGACAATTTTGTCTTAAAATCGGAATCCCTCGAACGGCGGGGAGCTTCCCTGCGAAGGAATCCCCCCTGCCCCCACAAGTTACGGCCCTGCGTCATGGCAATATTTTTTTCTTAATTGGAAGATACTGTTTACGTAATTGATTTCGTAATTCTGTTATTTTTTATATTATTATTATTATTATTATTATTATTATTATTATTATTATTATTATTATTATTATTATTATTATTATTATTATTATTATTATTATTATTATTATTACAAAGTCAAGACGGCCACATATTTTATATTTTATTAATTTTCTGATTGGATTTCAAGTCTTTTTGTTGAAAAATCAGCACACTCATCTTTAGGGGGTTTGGAGAAGGGAAACATTATCCTGTTGCTTTTCATTTGTTTACTTGCACTCTGCACCAAACCTGGATACTACATTTTACATTTCTATATCTACGCAAAGTACCCTAAAGGTTGTGATGATCATAAGAGAATAAATGAATAAAAGATAAGATCAATGAACTTTGCGTATTAACAACATTTAAAGTATCAAGTTGTCAGAAATGTCATGTTGCATTTCGGTAAAATATGAGAAATAATGGTTTGTGGATATACTAGAGTTATTCGGATCATGCAATAGCTTGTCATGAATAGCTAAGATGTTGAGCGTTTTGTGTAGTAATATTGCTCTTTGTTTGGTTTGGTTTCACAGATTTGATCAGAGATGGCGTGGATCAATGAAAACTTGACCAACCATTCACCGCGACCCACTCTAACCCATGATTCACCACCCACCTTGGCCCACTCTGACCCACCATGACCTACTCCGACCCACCACCCACCATGAACCCCTGACCCACCAAAACACATCGTCATCAACTCTGACACATAATCCACGTCCTCTTTTCTACCGACTGAAGAGGACGTGGAGTATCGACTTGTAATAAAACGATGTTATCAAATTCTAACTAATCGGATTTTGAATTTCTAGGCCAATCCCTTAAGCACCGCTCTGTTACAATGATGATGGATCTGACTTTAAGATACAAAATGGTAAAGTGTTTGTCATGGGCAAAATTACGATGAATTCAATTAAATTATCATGGTCTAATTATTTCTTTGTTGAATTATCGATACTTTTCAGTGGAAAAACAGATGAAATTTGAAAATCCCAAATCAAGGTACGTAAACCAACATACAGAAGCTCACATTACAAATTTTATATCTATTTTTCTCACAATTTTATGGCTTGATTGCCATGTGCTCTAAGCGTTCCATAAAATAAACAAGCTTGAGCAATTGTTATAAAGCGCATGGTAAGCATATATGGATATATGATGCGAAGCACTGTATTTTTTGTTGCGTTGATTTTGAGTTTAACGTCCCTTTCAGCAGCGAGGCTATATGAAACATGGAACTACCCCATGCCGTAAACATCGCCAACACCTAGTGGCCCACTTGCGGGTAAACGTCGATCGTCAATATAGAGACTAGTCGAAGGATTGCTGCTAGTGTCCCATTGACGGCAGGGTTTCGTCGAGTCGAAACAGATATCGCGCGTCGGGGTGTTGAAGTTACCTCTATCTATGGATTGAATCAATTTGATTACGTGTTTTTTTCCGCCGGGTGAAGTCCGAGTATATTTATTAATGTCGTAATGTGAGAAATGTATAATCTTCCACTATAAGGTTTTCGGATGTTACAAAGTTCATGAGTCTAACGTCGTTGTCATTACTTTCCTTAAGCAGACTTTCATTCCCTATACTCGGTTTGGAAATATCTTCTCGTCCTACCTTCGTATTGAAATTCTCTATAGAATTTTCATATGATATTGCGGGAATTGGTCAAATACCCATTGTACTTCGTAAAATATGTATTTTATATCGTCATCCTTCTCTTCTGTTGAGCCATGTATATGCATATATTTAAAACAATATTATCACACCACCGGCTCTTAAGAGTAATAAACAAAATCTCTCATTAACAAATCTAATTCGTTTAATTGAAGATATTATGCGTTTGTGAACAAACATGTATACACTTTGATTCGTTTGTGAGTACATCCAACAAATGTAATTCAGCGTTAAAGTGTTACATGGGTTGTGTTTACATTATTCAGGAATATGTTGTAGTCCGGAGCCATTTATGTCCGTTATTTGCTTATTGCTTCAGCGCTTATCTATGCACGGCGTGAGAGATCATTGTAAGTTTCAATATATGTATAATTTATTTTTCAGTCTTTCAAAGTAAATTTTAGTTTGTTCAAGGTATATGATTTTCTATGTCCTTCATAGAAACGATTTCACTGATATAAATAAACTTTTAATCATAATCACATATTAAAATTAATGTCACCAGGTTGTTCTTTCTTCTTTCCTTTTCTTGTCCTAGGAACAGAACAGTTATAGCAACACAAAGAGACAGAGAGAGAGAGAGAAAAGGAAAAAAGAAGATTCACAACTATGTCTAAATTTTGTATACGTAATTCAATACACGTTTTGTGCTCATATACCTTAAAACGCAAAATCTTAGTTGAAGCAAATACAATCGACTTCTTGAAATTACAGCTATTTTGAGCGTGTTCAGTGAGACCATAATACGATATATATTTCTATCTGAAGGGAGTAAGATGTTTTCAGTACCATAATGAAACATTTGATCACTTTCTGACATTTTAAGGATGGTCTCAATAGAAAACCAAGTTTTAGTAGCTCATAACGTCAGCGTTATCGTCTTTCACTTACCGCAAGAAAAGCATGTTATTGCTTCTACTATGATACAAATAGTAATCAAGACTTCGATATTTAATGGCCTAATTAATTGTATCATAAGATGCCTCCTCTAATGCAATTTCATCAACCGATTGTATAAAATGTTATATTGGAACATTTTCCTTTTATCTTCAGAAAACATTTCGTACTGCAAGTCTAAACAATGTGTATTATAGAACCTGACATATGTATATATATATATATATATATATATATATATATATTGACTTAAAAGTGTTCGTTCCCTTTTTGGGAGGGACCAGTGTTCGATGTTCTAAAGAACCGTATGTGATTTGCATCAGACGTTAAACTGCACAATCAGTTCATGTGGTCTTACTGCTAAAATATAAATAAGTATTTTTTTTTTTAAATAAAATTGAATTGAGTGATAGTCTCTTTGTCTATTTGTCCCTCCGCCAAGAGAAGACGTGTCCGCTGACTAATATAAGCAAATTTATGAGAAAGTCAAATCGCCCCAGTAGTATTAGTCCTTCGCATTGCACCACTAATTAACCGTCAATATGTGCAACTTAATTGGAACATTGTATTTCATAGCATGTATTCACTTTCAATGAGTTTAATGATTTGGGTTGCACTTATTTTGAAATCAAGTGTAAACTGCACAGTGATTGTAACGTATGTTATATAATCTTAAAAAAAAAAAAAAAAGTTGATAACTTTCCGTACTACATTTTAGTTAAACTCGATATAAAAATAGTTCATTTAGGAGGCCACATCCAAAATTATAATTGATACCGGCAACAGTAAATAAATAGTTGGTCATATCAACGACAAGTGAAGTATATGCCAGGTAGAAACATACTTTTAAACAATTTAAGGAATAAATATCTAGTTACTATTAACAAGCTGCAGGACACACTTCTCTTCGGGATATCTCCCAAATAGCCGAGTAACGTATGGCCTTCGGTCCGAGAGATGTTGTTTGAGCGCATGCGTGGTACTTCTGGGCGCGGGTTGAACCCGATCAACAAATATGCAGGTCTAGGAACCAAGTCCGCCACCCCCTATTAGTGATGGGAGATCATGAACTTCGTGACCTGCGACCAGAAAGACACAGAGACAGTCAAATCCATGACCCACCACACCTGGTGACCCGCATAGACCCATGACTTGATCTGTAATATGATATGGAGTGCCCCGAACATACCAGTATAGACCCATCGTCTGGGGTGACCTGGTCTGACCCAGACAGATCTATGACCCGATCTGACCCACTTTCCGTAGTGACCTGGACATACTAGGATAGGTCCATTACCCAGAGTGGTCCGGTCTGACCCAGAGCGACACGGAGACAAAACGTCATCACGCACATGTGAGTATGTGTGAGGCTACAAATTCAATTCTAATAAACGTGATTATATCCTATTTCATTGACTTTTCACTAAATATCAATTTCTTCCTCGCTTGTTGTGCGTGAGTGTGTATGTGTGTGTAAAACGTTGCACTCAAAAATAACTACAAGGTTTATCAGAGTTCAATCGCGTCAAAACCATAGAAAAGTTAAGCAACCTATATCTTTTATGATTGATCGTTAAAGTTTAATCGACATAGAAGATACCGCTGAACGTATACAGTGTTTTGTTAAATATTTTTGAATAGGTTATGTTCAAGAATCATGTATGGGGAAATAAATAAACGTTATATTATATTTGAAGTATCCAAATATGGTATTTTGATTAAGCAGTGTCAGACCTAGAATCAAACGAATAATTGAGCTCAACCAGTAAACAACATAAGCCAACTATAAATTTTTGCAGTAATGCTGCAGAATTGGTATTTCGGCTGCTTTTGAGTCACTGGTTCTGTTAGGGTCTCCGTGTCTTTCCCGGTCTCCGTGTCTTTCCCGGTCTCCGGGTCACCAGGTCAGACAGAGTCCGACACATAAGTCAGTGACCAATGTGATCCGATGATTCAAAATCTATTCCATCATTTCCTCCTGAATCAGCCCTAAGCTCCTTAATTGAGTTGAACTCTGCTGGGCTGTGGTTATACCGTGGGATTCGGTAATTTAAAGGCACTGCAAGGTGAAATTGCGTTATAGCGCCCAGTTGCCTGCAATGCTTATTCCAATACGCCATTACTCGCTACGGAGGCTCCCGCAACCAATTAGTAAAATTCGGAGACACTAAAGTCGATTCAGAGTCTGGTGGTTTGGATACTAGGGTTGTCGAGTCTGATAAATTCAATCCATTGCCCCTTGTTCGGCAGAATGAAGCTAGTATGTAATGCATGCCGATCATATCTGTGAGGCGAGAGCAAAAGTATTTCTAAACATTGTGGTGTTGCAATGCACACCAGCTATAACTTTTAAAGCTGATCCATAAAGTAAGATAATTACCGATCCCTTGTGCGGATGAGCTGAGTGTTAAGTGGTATTCTCATTATACTTAGGTGTATCACTCTGCTACAACAACAACAACAACAACTACTACTACTACTACTACTACTACTACTAATACTAATACTAATAATAATAATAATAATAATAATAATAATAATAATAATAATAATAATAATAATATTGATAATAATAATAGTAAATATTTTGTGCTCATATGGATCAGAGCAGTTAGTGTGGTATGTGGTTCAAATACCAGTTAAGGTACACTTTCTTTTTGTTGCTGACTTAGGATGCTGATGTAATTCGAACATATTTAAACGAGTAACGAATTTCAGTCCAGAAAAGAACAGAAATAATAGTATTTGAAGCCTACGTGGTGACCTGTACGGCATATAGTCGTACATAGCCCCTTGTGCATTGCAGGACCAATAAGATTAATTTTAGTTAATAACAGTATAAAATATTTAAACAAATATATTTAAATATTTGTATTAGCGTACAAGTACAGTAATTCAACACAAATAATATTCTAAAATACAATCAATTATCACATCTTTAACTATAGATTATTATTGATGTGTTAGCAGTTCTAATTTCCTTATTAATGTTAGCTACAGCCCGGTTAAAGTCATGATATGGTTTGTATAAAATGTTACATTTATGAGATGCAAATAAAATCGCATTATTATGCTGAGAATAACGTCTACGGAAGAAAGCATATGAGCATACCCTGTTGTTCATTATTGTTTCATGCCACTCTACCAACATAGGCGACGAGGCGTTGGAATTCTTAATTATAAAGCTGTCATCTTGATGTGAAAGTTGTTGCAACACGAATTCATCCAAATACCCACTGTTGGGCAAGTTACTTGTAAAAATGTAACGCGTTACAAGTTACTTTACTTTCTCTTAAAATGTAACGCGTTAGTAACGCGTTACTTGCCCCCAAAAAGTAACTGTTACTTTACTTCGAAAGTAACGCGTTACTTTTAGGTCCGAAACTTTAAAAATGTGAAAAAAATGACTTCAATTTTCCGTACTACTATTACTATCGCTATTATTATTATTATTATTATTAATAATAATAATAATAATAATAATAATAATAATAATAATAATAATAATAATAATAATAATTATAATAACACTGTATATAAAAAGCAAGGTAGGCGGTTTGTATTTGAATACTAAAAACATAGTTGATTGCCAACCTCGGTAGTCGTGAAGTCTAGGAGTCAAGGACATTATTCACGAGCTTCTGAATTTGGGTTGAGGGTCTAGGTTGAGTATTCGGGCTCGAGCCGAACACTGTTAAAAGTTATAGGACACTGGCCAAATATCTTCAAAACTACTCGGCCCGGGTTTAGAATTGTCAACGACTCGAGCAGCTCGGCTCACAGCTCATTCACTATCGACCAGAACCGAGAAGTAGGGCTAAGCCGAGCCAACAGCTCACCCAACCGACTCGGCTAGAGCCCTCGGCTCATTGAGCCGAACCGAGCAAATGGCTTATCCCTACCAAGCCGAGCCAGCTCGAGCCATCTTCTCCGTTGAGCCGAGCCGAGCTGAGCTTGTTATAAAAAAATCTCTTGTGGTCTCGTTATCGAGACGAGACGAGATGCAAGTAGTGTCCCATCTCGTGAGCAACACTAAAAGTATTCCATATTACTGTTTAGCTACATTTCTCATGGCTTTCGTTTTCCAGTGTAATCAGGCCATGATTTCAAGACGACTTAAAACGAACGAGCCATTTATCAAACTCGATGCAAAAAAAAAAAAAAAATGAATCGGCTCGGAATTCGACTCGAAGATATTACCCTTGACTTGACTCGAAAATCGACTTGAATTCGAGTCGAGTCGAATTTTAGCTTGACTCGTGCTCATCCCTATGCGTTAGAAAAAAATGGTTGCTTATAATTATTCTACTAAATTAATTATATAATAATAACAATGTTGTTATGTAAAATTAAAAATAAAGAATATAGAGAAACACTACTCTATAATCAACGGCACTCTAGGATAAGCAAACTGATCTGAAAGAACTCCAATATTACATATCAGCAAACATCAGCAAACTATTGTCTAGTAATAAAGTATCAAAACAATTTATTCATATTAACCCCTTTCTGTAAATCGTTAATTATAGCACCCTAGTTGTTGATAAATATTTTCCGCCGGGGCACTTCAGACACTTTACTTTTAAATTCTGTCCACCATCATTCTCAGCTCTTAAGAAAAAAGTATTCTTTCAAGTGTTCGAACAGTAAAATATTTTCGTTCTCCATCTTTATAAAAACAACACCAATTAAAGTAAAATAGACTACCGGTATCATTGCACTCCTAGTTGACTCACTGAATTTATTTATTTGGAGCTGTCAAAATCTACGACAAAATCTTCCAGGTGCTTGCAATCAGTACACGTGATTTCCCTAAGGCTGTCCTCATCTTCAAAAAACAGCAAGTGGCACTACAAATTTATCTGTTTCTCTGTGTGTCTGTGACTGTCGGTTACTGACATACGTAGTTCATGCTCGATTATTTAATTCTGTGAAATTCACTTACAGGAAAGAAACATTTGTTTCTGAAAAAATATATATATATTGTAGTTGCTCATCCGAAATGTAACGCGAAAAAAGTAACGCAAACTAGGCACGTTACTTAAAAATTTGTAACGAGTTACCGTTACAGTTACTTTGGAAAAATGTAACGCGATACTAGGAAATGTTACTTAAAAAGTAACGCGTTACAAGTAACGCGTTACTTGCGTTACGTTACTTCCCAACACTGCAAATACCTGGGCTGATTCACCCGAAGCATCTTTTAGAAAATACGAAGTTGGCTTTTAACTTCGTCCCTCAATGACTTAATTAACTATTCGTTTTAAGTACACACTGCTTTTACGGACTAATCAGCATAGCTTATTTTTCACAGAGGTAAAAGTGTACCATTTTCTACTGGACATCCATTTTGGTGTATAGCGTTCGCTAACTTCGATGCATCACTCGGGTCATCTCCGAAGGATGAAGATGTTCGGCAACTGAACTGGTTCTATGTATGATTTTCAACAACATTTTGCCGGGTTTTTTTTTTTTTTTTTTTTTTTTTTTTAGAAATTTGAAATTGTTGCGTATTTTGCATTGTGACAGTACGCAATATATTAGACTGATTATAAATAAATATTAAGGATGTGTTGTCCAGCAACGCTATTAACCACCAATGTTTACCACTCATCATTCAGCCAAGATGTAAACTAGATTGATTTTATACTGTAAACTAAAATACAAATGAATCAAACTACAAATTGAGAATTATTCACTTATCTTTATTTCTTTTACTTTATTTATGTATGCTTGTTCACTCTGACAACAATGCCAAAGTATAGTCACGTCCTTGATAGGAATAGTGAATTGCAAATTTTACTTATTACTTTCTGGCACATTTCAGGTTTATTTGCTATTATATTTATCATGAAGTACAATTCAAATTATACAGTTTCTTTCTACTGTCATTTCCCCCCTAGAATATCAAAAAATATATTAGAATGAAGCTAGAACAAAAACTTAAGCGCAATTATCTCCCGCTGGCCCTGGTTCTATCTGGTTGCTGGGTTGGAGTTTACAATCCCTTTTCAACAAGACCCGTTGTTTAAAATTAGACCTGAATTATCACTCAGATTTATATTCTAGGCAAGTTTCTCTCTGGGATCAAAGATGGGACCAAGCACACATACAACAAGTACGTTAGAAACTTAGTAAAGAGTAGATACTATTCTGATCCAATGTGATTCATTTTAACATGGTAACCATAATGCTTACCTCTGCTAAAAATAGTCCTTCCAGTCTAGTTTCTGCATTTATATATATATATATATAATAGTGCTGTTACATGTGTAGTTACGCTAGAAACAATGAAGTAGATGTTATCAGTGCAATGTTTCAGCTTGTAGATAATGGCGTATAATTACGCCGAAAGTAAACCATGATTTTGAAGGGTACTTCGTCTCTCCTTTCCACACATTATTATTATTATTATTATTATTATAAAATCAAATAGAGAAATCGTACTGAGAAAATGTTTAACCACCGGAATGATCTCAGTTTACACGAAATGAAGTAAAATCTTTCATTCTAACGTCCCACGTTTATGACTGTTAGTCTAAGGGAGATGAGTGATTAAGACAAGTGAATGATGATGGAAGAATTGGTGGAATGATAGTGTGGAAATAAACGGGAAGTACCCTGAGAAAACTCACATACACGATGCTGTCCACCACAAAATCACGTGGCCAGGCATCGAATCAGGGATCCCACGAACCAGAGGTAAGTGTTCTACCACTTTATCTAGTCAAATGCAAATTGGTCCATTCAGAAATATTAGACATCAAAAGGGATTATTCGCTGTTACCAGTGAAAGTGTCGCCTAAAGTGTTTCAAGATAGTGGTCGGCTTGTTGACCATGATAATCCACCATCCAACATGAATGCCCAATATATTAAATCTGGTGCAGTCCACTGTAAGCTACAACCTACGTTGAGTTAACCACCTCATCAGATGTCAAATTGTTGAACATAAGAGAAACTGCCGCAAATTGTAGGAAATACACTTGCAGGTAGGAGAGTGCTAAATGGAAGACGATTGTCACATTTGATGGTGCCTACATTTATCTTACATGTAATATTATCATCCTGATATATCTTCCAAAAGACGTACCAGTTCTCTCGGCAGTCAGACAAAAAAGTATCGCAGAGATTATTGATTTTCACTGAAGGCGGTTTCCAACTGAAGTTGGAGTTACGTATAGTGGACAAAAGAGTAAAGGTAAATACAGCTTATTTTCAGGAATCAATCAAGATTCCAGCCTATCAAAAATGCATCCTTTCTTTATACGAAACCAACAATAACCCGATATGATCCACACCCACAAAACATCCACCCATCCCCTGTAGTTTCATGATCAAGTGACGCAGGAAACATGAATTCATGTTGATCGATTTCATGAAATTAATGAAATCGATATATGTGCATTTCAGCAGTTAAATCAAGGCATAATATCGCAGCCCCAGTAGCATCCCTTGAATACTGAAACATTACAAGAAGGAATAGGATAGCATTTTTATAACTGTGCTGCAATGTAGTTTCTTGCAGTGCAAATTGCGATGCCGAGCGATAATCCATGAAACTGGTGATGTGATAGAATATACTGTCATCATATTCTAAAATTCAGTTTGGTGTAAACCGAAAAAAAAATAACTTTCGTATCAACAGTCCCTAGTTCTCAATTATATGAAATGTTTTCTAAGTGTATTTTTTCCACGCGACAGATAGTTCATGTGTTGTCCATATTTCATATTTTAATGGCTCCACAACAACCCAAATTCACAGAAATCGAAAGAAAACTATATATTTTTTTAATATTATGTATTGGCTTTAAGTTTACTTTCTCAGCTTCAATCTATGTTTTTTTTTTTTCAAATCAAATTATGTTACATAGAATTGGAACTTCTATTACAGTATCTATTGAGGGAGCTATTGAGGTTTTAAATGCATTTATTCCAGAAACAACTTTGCAAGCGACGGCACTCGCAACATTGTTTTTGGGACAGCTATACTAAACACTGGGGCTGGTGTAGTAATGCACGTCAGTTTGAAAATACGACTTTCATGAAGACATGAATATTAGTATAAAAAAATACAATGAACTGTTGGACATCGTTAACATGAAAAGTTTTAGAAAAAGGCGCAAATGTTTGAGGGATTGTTTAACATTATTATTTTTTTTTTTTTTCATAAAATTCTGCAAACCGTTTAGGGATGTACTTGCACATTTCTATTTAGTCTTTGTTTGCCACTTTGATTGGAAGTTTGCGATCATACAAAGGTGGGAAACTGTGAACTTTCACTGGAGGATGTTATTTGTTCCCGAGACCGCAATTTTTCTTTCTTTTTCTTTTTTTCAATGTGTGCGTTGACCTGCTGTGAAGGACGCTGTGGGATGTTCTTCCACGAAATGTTTTATGCTTTTTGGTCAGAATATGGTCGATAAGCAGCTAAAGTTAGTAGTATTGTTATTAAAATAACAAACGTTTTCTCAGTAATACTGCATACAAACTTAATGCACGTCGGTTGCAACGTTGTTCTACTTACATCTTCAGATGGTAGTTTGCCAAGTACAAGCCGCTTTCTTATATATATATATACCATATATATATATATATATATATATATATATATATACACCCTCCATTCTAAAAGAAACCGAACTTTTTTTTTTAAAAAAAAAGCAATGTACATTTTGAAACAAATCATTTTTATTAATCAATGTATTCCCCTTCTGCATCGATACACATATTTGCACGCTCCAACAAGTTGTCAAACGACTTCTCCATGTCCTTTATTGGAATGGTCTTTAGGACGGCGGTCGTCGCCTTCTCAATGGCATCAATCGATGCGTGCCACTTTCCTTTCATCGCCAAATGCAGTTTCAGGAACAGATAGAAATCGCACGGAGCGAGATCTGGTGAATAGGGTGGATGATGCAACCGAATAATGTGATTTTTGACCAAAAATTCAGTTACAAGTCGCGAACGATGTGATGGTGCAGTATCGTCCAAAATAGTCCAACTGCCGATTTCGCGATATTCGGGCCGAATACGACGAATTCTTGCCAGCAAACGCTTCATTAAAACTCTCCAGTGACTGTCTGTGACGATTTTTTGTTATGTTTGATGAATTCACGCACTTTTTCGATGTTTTCTTCCGATAATCCGGTTCTGGGACAGCCTGATCTTTCGTCATCATCCAGCGTCTCTCTACCCGATTTGAATCGCCTGAACCACTCGTAAACTTGCGTACGGGATAGACACTCATCACCATATGCATTTTGTAGCATTTGGTGCGTTTCACTAAAAGTTTTACCCTGTTTAACACAAAACTGAACTGCAGCTTGTTGTTTGAAACTCATTTTCCGACCGATGTACACAACACACTGACAGTTGAAACGCAATAACTTTGTTGCCGTGCATCCAAATGTCATGACATTTATACCAGTTGTCAATAAGGGACTACGCCATCTACCGGTAGAATATTACAACAGATGGCACTAGTGGTACTATTTGTTTTCAAAAGTTCGGTTTCTTTTGGAATGGAGGGTATATATATATATATATATATATATATATATATATATATATATATATATATATATATATATATATATATATATATATATATATATATATATATATATATATATATATGGATTTCCAGCATCACTTACACGTTTATGACATTTATCTTTCCATTCACTCACATTAATTTTCCTCTTTTTATCATTATTTAAAATGATTTTGGTCACCAGGCGAGAGAATAACACTATCTGCGGCTGACATCACGTCGCTTGCAACGCTGTTCTCGAAGAGAGTGACGATTTGCCGCTCATTCCATTTGCTGTTAAGTGCTGTCAACCTCAATATTATTTTAAAAAAATAACCTACGTAGTAGGGAATGTCATTCCCCATGTTGTTCTGGTAAAATCATAATCTAACAGATATTGTCGCTTGCAACGTTGTTTGGCGGAGCTATTCCTTTAACGAGTTCTCCTATTTTTCATTGTTATTGGTAGAAGTTATGTAATATTTTATTCATGTATGTATGTATGTTCCACCATATCCCAGGAACACTTGAATCAATTTCAACCAAACTTGGCAAAATCGTATGGCTTATAATCTAAAAAAAAAAGTAATATAACAGGCTTCAAGCACACACAGGGGCGAGATAAAAAGGATGTTACTTTTAACAATAGCCCGTAACATATAAGACAACACTTCGTAAGGGAATGTTATTCTCCTAAACAATAAGAGTGGAAGTTTCATGGAAAACGTGTCCTGTGGGAAAGGGGTTCAAATAGTAATCATAGACCTGTTATTGCAAACGGCGTTGTTCATCTTTATTATTTATCTACCCAGTCCTTTTTTTTCCTATTAAAAAAATAAAGTTTGTCTAAAACTTGTGTACCGAGTTTAATCAAATTTAAACTCTTCGAGATGTATAGTGTTCAATGTAAACATATAAAGTTGAATGTTTGAATCGATAATCCACAGTAGAAAATGAACCGTAACCTGTAGACAATTTATGACTGCATACGAAAGTAAATGTTTATGACTGTATTAGGGTGGGAGAACTAGTAAGTAAAACAGAAATTGCAGCTTCATCCCACTGTGAACAAGAGCAATTAAATATGTGCCTTGCGTGCGTTTGCTCTAATAAATTAACTTCAATTACGGATGCATTTCTTCCGTTTCTATAGTCATATGCTTCAAATGTAAATGTTGCTTGAGTCTAGAGTATTTATAAGCATTGCCTTTCAGTTTTTAAGCATTATTTTATTTTCCTGCTTTATACACAACTCTATCAATATTCAATCAAACACTATATGCGCATAATAAATCCAGGAATACTTAAAGGATAATTTGTTGATTTCCTCAGAGGATATACACACGAGGTATGGCATTGTTACTAATTCCACGCCACTTACTGGAAAGCAAACCGCCGATCCCCCTGGAACTGGTGTAGGCGTTATTTTGATGTATCTATTCATGTTCAGTTATTAGGCAAGCAGCTACAGAAGGATATATACTGAAAATTCAAACCCGTTCAATTAATATTGATTACAAGAATACGAACATTCAAATTACTATGTATATACGCACACACACTTATATATATATATATATATATATATATATATATATATATATATATATATATATATATATATATATATATAAAAGGCCGTTCAATTACATATGATTCTGTGAATTCCCTGTTGGATTTTTATCGCATCGTGTGAAACTGGAAATAGAGAAAGCTAATTTCACTTACTGTCATGTTGTTTAATATTACATGCCATAATCGTACGTTGCCTGTAGAGATATATTTGAATTCTCGTTTCGAACTTGCATTCCCTAGTTAAGGAAAAACTGTACTTACCAAAACATTTTTTTTAAAGAGACACGTTGATAGTGTAATTGCACGCTTGTTTATAAAGGTAACGAAGCAAGTTATGTTGCTTTTTCACAAACCTCCTTCGAGCATCGATATGTCACCTAAGAAGTACCTGCAAAAGCAGTCCTTATCAGCATCGACAACCTCCTGTCCACGTTTTAGAAGGTCGTGGATTCTATCACGGTACAACTTGGTGGACCGTAAGGCGAAGAAGGTGTCAAGTGCATTTTGCACATCTACTAGGGAGTTTAATTGGCGTCCTCTAAAGTGATTGTCCAAGGAATGGAATAGGTGATAATCGGACAGTCCAATGTCCGGGGAGTATGGGAAATTCAAGGCATGTAAAGGTGTCCCGCCCGGGTCATCCTAGCCACGTGGAGCTTAGAATACTTTGTAACATTAGGACCTCTTTGAGATTTAGAAGTGGCGGCTCCAAAGTTTTGAGTTTTCCTTGAACACAGTTGCATATGGCCCGTAACTGCTGACACAGTTGCATTGATGCTCTGACCAACTAGTAGCAGTTCCCGATGCACGATGCCGCGAGCAGTGCACCAAACACACAGGAGAACCTTCCGGTGGAGTACTGGTTTCGACTGTTTTAGAACCGGTTCATGGGATGTTAATCAATGATGACGGCGCCGTGGAGCTTCGTGCAGGTCCTACTTCTCATCACATGTCCAGAAATAGCTCCTTCCTCAGACGAGACAGCGAAGAAACACAGGTGTCTGCTTGTGTTGCCTTCTGGCCCGGTGTCAAATCATGCAGGGCCCTCCGACTCAACTTGTAGTGCTTCCCGAGTTGATTGAGGTGCTGCTGAATGGTTTCTCCACTTACACTGAATTGTAATCCCAATTCCTCACATGTCTGACCACTGTTCAATTGCTGCTTGAAGATCTTCTTTTTGTGCATGTGTTGGTCTTCCAGCATGTGGTACGTCTTCGAGTGTTTCGTCACCGTCCTTAAACTTGTTAAACCACCGCTGCACTGTACGCACAGTCACGACACCCTCACCAAAGGCCTGGCATATCTTCCGCCCATCTGCAGCGGCGTTTGACTCCAGTTTGAACTCGAACATTATACATGTCCTTATGACGCTCTGTGGAGGTTCCATGTTCACTCCGTGCTTATGCAAGTTGACGGTGTAACTGAACTGCCACAACCAGGTAGTATATTGGATATATCCTAGAGTGGTCCTTATTTCTCAAGTTGTGTATATCTGAGACCGTACCCCTTAATCTTTTTCCTTTTAATGAGAAAAGTGTTCTCTGTAAATTTGAGTTTGTTATGACAACGATAAATGGTGCCACAAAGACATTTTAATCTTTATAGGAATAAGATTTAGAAAACAGTAGTTTCCTATGTTGCTAAATAGATGGCAATACATTCACAGATTTAGATTATTCTATGTAATCCCATTTTTAAGTAATTTGGAGCAGATTTATGAACAAAATTAAATTGAAAATAATAAATAAATGTCAAACAATTATTTTTTTACGACCGTTTACAACTAAATCGTTCTCTCCTTTGTTTTTAATTGCAACTGTTATTCTAAATACAATAATTTTAGACTACTTGTAACGTGTATTTGAGTTTTTCCGTTTTGCATTTATGATCTTTTGATATGATTGCTATTTTTAGGGAATTGAAGTTTCATTGTGGGTCTTGTATCATTACATATGATTAAATGAACAAAGTGATCATTATGTGTTCGGTGTCTAGTGAAATCAGTTATCGTAATCATATTTACCTCGTTGGTAATATGAGTAAACAGATATTGGGTTGTAAGTTACTGTCCAACAGACAAGTAGTTGGTGCATTCTTTTAGAACATACGAATGTGAAATTACCTTTAAGAGAGAATGCTCGGTTAGCAATTCGTGAAAGAGAAATGTTTTGGTCTAAAGCAAGAATGCCAATCAAGGATACTCACCGCAGCACAGAAAATGCAATTCCAATGAAAGGAGTAGATTCTGAAGAGATAGTGACAGGATCTTCGAGAAGAAGAGGGAAAGTACGTTTCATTACTCCACTACCTCTTGCGGCTTTTGATCGCTATAAATTGACTGATAGAGCTCCATGCGCATATTAATCGCAACAGCAGAGGCATTGGGACACAACTTCTAATACTGCACGTATCGATGGAGCTTGTATTCTTCTTGAACAAAAATTGGAAAAAGATCTTTTATATCTTCTGTGTAGGCATCACATTTTTGAATTGATATTAAAGTGTGTATTTGAAGAATGTGTTTCAGTTTCTTCCGGTCCAGAGGTGTCAATTTTTAAAATTTCCAGAAAGAGTGGCCGAGATTTCAACACAACAATTTTTAAATGAATTTCTAATCGAAGTGTTAATTCAGTTTCTTGCAATATGAAGAAAGATAAGCTAGATTTTGCTGTTCAAAATTTGGAAATGCAGGGAAGCATTGCAGAGAAGATTGCAAGAACTTTTGGAGCTTACAGTAATTTTTCTAGGAAGTACGCCTCCTGGAGGTATTTCTTTCCGTTTCCCTGGAGCTGTACATCAGGCAAGGTGGACGGGAAAAACCTTATGATGTTTAAAAATATTTCTCTTTAGTAATCAGTTTAAATTAAATGAGCGGGAAGAAGAAGGACTGCGTCAAGTGTGCACTTTTCCTCTTCTAAAAAGCTTGGTTTACTTGGTTTTCTTGTCCTAGTGCATCTCGTTCACCACATCAAGATTTACAATTTTTGAAGAGCCTTCAAACGTACGAACTCAAACTCTAATGTCTCGAGAGTGGCTTTATTGAAGTTTTCCTAACATCTTTGGTACTCTCAGAGGAGTGTGAGCACTTTTATTTTTTGACGAGAATATCAATAATGAACAAAACACAAAATAGCAGAAAAAAATAAAAATAGTGACAGTTCATATGAAACGATGAAGCGATTTGAACTGCACGCTATTAAAATAGATGATATTGAAGAAAAAGAAATTGCTGGTTTCGTGATAGGAAACAGGAAGAAGTTCTTCGAAAGGTTTCGGATTTCTACAGGTTTTCTAGACCTTGATCCGGTTTGTTGTTCGACAAATGATGAATTTCTTTTCGGGAAAAAAGTAGTTGATAAGCTGCATGTTACAAATGACGCAGCGGAAAGAGCGTAAAGTTAATGGAAAATCACAATGCAGTTCTAACTAAAAATGAAGAACAGAAACAGTTCCTTTTGTAAGTGGTGAAAGACTATAGAAACTTGTTTCTAGGATGTGGAAAAGCTACCTTGCCTAAAAAGTAAGTTATCATTAAGTCGATCGACAATTCAAATATATTTTTTTGGAATATTAGCCATTATCATTATTTTTTTTTACTTTTATTTATTAGCTGATTTATTTCAAACTCATGTAAATTTTACTAACGAAGCAAGTGACATGAGAATCAGTTCCAAATATATTTTCCGCAGTGATTCATAACACTGTGCATTACCATAAGTACTATATATACGGACGATGATCATGATGCTTGTAGCTTGTTGCCTGATAACCAACCGACTGTATTTGAAACTCAGTCAATTCTGAATTACAGCGGAAAGCTTTATATTTCCCTATTTACATTTGTGATAATTATTATACGTTTATTGACAAATAGTAAATCGATTGCCATTAAAATTCAAATGGATTTCTTTTTACAGAAATCAACTGCTTTGCGGCACGGGTTAACGTTGTTGGATTTTTGTGAAATTTTGCGTATGATGTTTCTATTACCAAAGGAAAAGAAATAGGGGGTGAGGCGAAAGAAATTCGAAAATTTATTTTTTCCCATATACCTAAGGACCACCCTAATTTATCCACACCAACAACTGACCTTAGTCTTACCTCCATTTGTATTCAACTCACGTTTTGATGGAGAATTGAACAAAGATTTCCACAAGAGGCGACAGAACTTTCTTGGTTCCTTTATATATTATCGTATACATGAGTGGCTTCCTTATTGAGCTTACGGAACAGCTTGAACCCTATTTCGACAATTTATAATACGAAACCACTTGGTAGAGTGAATGTTAAATTAATTGCATTAATTGTTCATTAATTAATTCCATTGTGCATACTTGATTAAAAAAAATCAGTTTTGATAAACGAAACAAGTAGTAATCATATTATTATAATTATGATATTCTAAAACTTGAATACTTGTTTTCTGATAGGTTAAGCCCAATTTAGCATTTCAGTGATAGTTTCTCTATCACTTACTACATTAAACTTGACTCGCTTCTAAGTAGATTATAAATTAACTAATTAAGTCTGTTGATATATCAACGTTTCAATATTTAAAATAATAAATAACTTAGAACGCTACATACGATTTTCAATTCACTTAGTTTTGATGACTCCTTTTTAAAAACATAAGAAAACTATCGTTTATAAGTATTATAGAATATATATATCGTGTACCAAAAGTCTGGGACTAGAGAAATGAAAAAATAATTGATAGTTGTTGGAAATATGTAGTTATCGATCTGAAGTAATGTTTTTTTTTTTTTTTTTTTTTTTAATCTTCATCAGCCGTTTTGGATCTTTACTGGTAAGGCCCCTATGTTAAATGGAAAAGCAACGTTGCCAGTTCAGTAGGTTGTTTCCATTGGGTCTCACTACACCAAAAATAAAGTTAGTACATTATTTGAAACGGGTTTAAGGTGCTCTACGTTCTTCCACACTCTGATCTGCACGTTCACGTTGTCATTTTTGTGTGGTCTTTTTTTACGTTCGAACAACCTGCTGAGCTGGAAACAATAAGTTTTCATTTAACGTAGTACATCTTACCAGTGGGAAGCTCAAATAGCTCGTGCGACTGGGAAGGTTCCATCATTTTTGATTAAAACTCACGTACTTCCAACAACTTTCCTCTTTTCCAATTGTTCGTATTTTCATTCATAACAGACAGATGGACTGACAAAGAAACAAACAAACAAACAAAAAAAACACAAATGCAAGTTGAGTCCAATGGTAGGAAGTCGCTTACGCTAACTTCAATACCCTAATATAAATAAAACAAAGAGTTTGTTTGTGTGTCCGTCTGGCTGCCTGTCTGTATGTGTGTCTCTGTGCTGCCTACGTACCAGACAAATGGACCGAGAGTTACCAAATTTGGGTAATGTATACCTTGGTTCGTGCCTGAGACCAAGACGAAGCGTTTCTTTTTTTTTTAAATTCAAACCAGGGAAGTCTCAGGGGTGGGGCGTTTACCGAGACATGTAAAAGTAATCCAAAATGGCCGATATTAGTGTCGAATTCATAATTTTCGCGGTTGCTGAGATCAATCGCATTAACTTCCAAATTCGCCTCATTCGACTGCGGGCCGGGGTTTACTTGCGGGGACCGAGACATGTGGAAATATTCCAAAATGATCGATATTAGTGTCAGATCCATAGTTCTCGTGCTCTCTGAGAGCGATGGTGACACTTGCATTAGCGATGAGTTTGAAGTTCAGCTCCCATTGTGTGCGGGACGGGGGTCACCTGCGGGGTGGAGTTACAGACGCATGCCAAAATAATCCAAAATGGCCGATATTAGTGCCAAATCCATAGTTTTCGCGGTCGCCAAGATGAATGATGATAGGCTACTCCTACAGGCGTAGTTTTCCAAATACAATCTCCATCGGCTAGGGGCCGGAGGCGTTTTTTTTTTAATCAAAGCAGGGGGTTTCAGGGAGTGTTTACCGGGATATGTAAAAAGTAGTAGAAAATGACCGATATATTTATAATCGTTTCATAATCAGTATCAATATATTCGTTGCTCAGTTTGTTTACACAGCTATTTTATCTGACCCATGCGAAGAATGGGTATTTCACCTAGTACTATAATAAGAAAGATTTTCATAAAATAACAGTGACACTGCATAGTGTAGTCTCTAACGCCCTCGTCTTTGGTGTGAGCGGTCCCGGGTTCAGCCCCAAAGTAGGAGACTAGGTCGAAAAAGTGTAAAAGCTTTTCCATTCCTGCCTTTCTGAGATTTTTTTTTTGTGTGTGTGTGTGAAGTTCATGTGAATCAAATGTCGGGATGGTACTAACATATTGGTCTCAGGCCGATTCTTTCCTTCCCTATTTATTTCTTTCTCTCCGATTCCCTGGGTAGTGTGATTGCCGAGGCACATCACCCATTCATACGAAACGGGCTAGCATGGCTGTAGATTCCGAAAACGCAAAAAATCTAGTAACTAATCCTAATCCTGTTTCATCAAAAAATAGGATTATGAGTAAAGAACTATCGATCATAACACTTAGCACACAAATAAATGAACGATTAAAGTTTTACAATACATACAGCTGTAAAATAAATTGAAAAGGTCGTCCGTGACACACAGGACAAAAAAAAATACTTATACAACTAACGTGAATATCGGATAAAACCAGGATAAAAAATCATGTTTGTGGTAGCCTAACTATAATACAGTTCGTCTTTAATTCTATGTGTTAGAATTACAATATTTAACATCGTTCATATATTATAATAATCTTCTTTATATGCTTCTACTCTTCACCCATTATAAGCTATCGTAGAATATATAGTCTTATCAAACAGTATCCGAACAGATTTATGTTTATGATGAGACGTTTCCTTCACGAATTTCATTCCTAACTTATGAATGTACGTTTTTCCTTCAGTAATGGGACAGACTTGCATTTATAATCAGTTACTAAACTATACATCAACCGCAATACTTTGCATATTTTTTTATTTTACATGTGAAACATTAGCAAGTGATTTCATGAACATTACATGATAAAGTGCAATATTTTATATGTTCCAGAAGCCTAAAATTAAACTCATCAGTTGTCAGTTCAACTTTAGGACCACGTATGACAGACAACCTCTATCCAGACAAAGTGTTTGTGCACTCTTCTTCATCAGAAAAGGTCTCATCGACCTAGCACCAGTGTGGAGGGTGTTGAGAAGGTGCAAGAGACATTCCAAAAGACCCCTAGGAAAATTGGTAGAACTACTCCAAAAAATAAATAAAATAAAATAAAATAAAATGTAGATACCACATTTTTCAGGCCGTGCGGTCTTTTGCAATCTTAAACAATGTATGTGTACAGGGTGTACTTTCTGCATGCTATTCAATCCAAGAAAAAAAACGTACTGAGAAGTATTTACTACGGTGAGGTTACCACATATGTCGTAACGATACCCAATTCATCATTGGTCGACTTTTCTTCTAGGAGTCCATAATTACTGGCAATATTTGTGTTAATATATTCACACTTCGCGGTGTCGTAACAGGAGAACTTTCAAAACCCTATGTCGTGTTCCAGTAGATCGGCGTTTCTACATTTAGGATAACTCTCTCGTTGCTATATGATTAGCATACGCGCTTTAGGTGTAGGATACTGGGTTTAATTCCCGATGGGAGTTCATGTGGTTCAGGTCCCATGTTAAACTATAGGTCCACATCTCATATAGACTCGCTGCTGAAAAGGACACTGAATTCTGATCAATCAACCAAAAAACAATCCATGCACAGAATAGCATATATCCATGAATTTATGGATGCTAGGTTCCCAAACAGATAAATTGGATGAGGTGGTTTCACTCTGCAGTCCCCTTATTCACTCGACTTATCACCACTGTAGTTCTTCCTCTGAGACTATGTGAAAGAAACGTCTGTACCATACAAAAAAAATGCGGACTTCACAGAACAATCAACAAACACACAATCCGATCGACACAATTACAGGTAACGTGCAACAGTTTACATGAAAATAAATTGAATTCACTCTGGATGGACTCAGTGGACCCAAATATGCTCCCATTGAAGTGCACAACTGAGGTGGCAAAATATTTTGCAAGCTTCAAAAACAAGAAGAAATATGTAACATGTAGAATTCCAATTATTCAAAAATTAAATTTCAAAAATAGTTCATGGATATTTTATTTATATGGCCTATGGAAGTCCGATATTCAATGCCGGGTTCACGAAAGCTCTCCATTGACTTCTGTCCTTAGATACCTGGATCCAGTTTCTACTTTGCATTCCTATTCCTGTCAGATACATCTTTATATTGTCCTCCCATCTGTGCTAGGTCATCATAATGGTCTTTTTTTTATGGGATTCCAGTTAAAATTTTGAAAATGCTTCTACGTTCTCCATTCTGGCTGCATGATATGTCCACCTGAGCCTCCTAGACTTAATGACTTTAATAATGTTAGATAAAAAAGTATAAATTATGCAGTTCCTTGTTATGAAGTTTCCGTCATGCCCCACTCGCGTTCTTCTTAGGTTCGAATATTCGCCTCAGGATTTTTTTTTCAAACACATTTAGTCTAGGTTCTCTCCTTGTTTCGCAACCATATAGCACAACATACATTATTATCGTTTTTCATATTTAAGCTTCAAACTCTGTCACAATTTGGAAAAAAAATACTTTGGACTGAATATTAATACGCATTCCCTGCCTTCAGTAGACATTTATTATTTTAATTTTCATTTTTCGTAGATATAGTTTTGGTCTGTGCTGTATTACGGTCACGAAAAATTCCCATGTTTTTACATGTACTTCTAAACCCATGCCCCTGTAGCATTTAATAAAACATCTGGAATACTATATATTTTCATCATATCATCCGCTATCAGGTTGCTGTCATAAGCACAGCCCATAACCCTTTGAGTGTCATTTCTCTCTAGGTCCTGGGTGCTATCATTTTTTTTTCCAGAACAAAATTAAATAATAACTGCTACCACGCATCTCCTTGTTTCAGACCACTTTAGATACGAAAGATCATTGATAAATATTTCACTTCTGGGACGTTGGGTTTAATTTAAATACACTTTTATCAATCTAACTTGTTTTGTGTCATCCCAAATTTGGTATGGATATTGTATAATGTCTCCTTCCTAACCGAGTCGTAAAGCTTTCTGAAATCAATAAATAATTGATGTACTGAAGTGTTGTATTTCCATTTATTTTCTAGTATTTGGCGAATAATGAATTTCTAGTCGAAAGTTGATCTATTTAACCTAAATCTGCACTGATAATTTCCAACAATTTAACCTATGTATGGGGTAAATCTTGCTAACGGAATGTTTGAAAGGATTTAAAGGATGTTGACAAGACAAAAATACCCCGATAATTATTACAATCATTTTCGTATTTTTTATTGAGTCTTTGCACTCTTGCAGAGCCGTAGCTAAGGGGGGCCAGCGGGGCGCCCGCCCCGGGCGCTGATAGCAAGGGGGCGCCGAATGAGCAAGGAGAAAGAAAAAGTGGTGTTGGACATGAGTAAAAGACGAGTCGCCCTCAGAAAGTATTGGCGCCCAATTGGATCAATATTGCTGTCGGTTATCAATGAAATACGTAGATTTCTGAAAAATTTTCTTGCTCGCTTCGCTTGCAATACAATAGTTTAAATAAGTCAAAACAAGTTTTTACGTATTACTTAGAGAGTTATTATAGATGATTTCTTCATGACATGTGGTATACAAGGTGCCGAGTAATGACTTATAGTGTATGCAGGAACATTTTCAAAATCAGAAACCAGTTGAGAATGCTCCAAGAGCATTGTCAGAACGAACTTAAAAAGAATGAAGAGATGATATATAGACCTATATTCAACTTTGTTACTGCGTGCATGGGGATCATAACCTAACACTTGCTCTCACATTAATCCCAGCTCGATTCAAAAGCAGCATTGCATCCAGAATGCGGTTTTCATATAACATTTTCATGCGCTATATTTCTCAAAAGTGCCAATATGTGCAGGATTTCTCTTTGCATATAGTAAGAGCAATGCTTCCGCTACGACATATTAAAGAATCACAGATATATTATGCCATATTTTCTACTAAAATGCCATTGTATCGTTTGACCATAGTTTATATGCTTTCAGTACCACAGCATTTTCCAAATATGATATTAAGTAGGGGATTATCGTACGGATATGATAATGATATTAGCATCATTCCAAATATGATTATTGACTACATCATATCAACATTCTAAATATACAAAACGATACATACATGTCGGTCGTCTCACCATGTTTACCAGCCACTGAATATCTACACGCAATGTAGGAATAGTCGCATTCAAAGTCAATTTCCTATCTTCTGTCACTAAGCAGCGCTTCTCCTGCTTCGGCGGATAACCAAATTTATACGTCCCATGAGTTCATTGTAAACTGCTATCACTTCTTTTCCTGTACACTATCTTATGTGTACACTATTAAGGTTTTATTATAACAAATTATATCGAGTCACTCTTTTGCTTCATTTGTCGAGTTTTTGCTAAGAATTGCCTGTTTGGCCCCACTGTGCGACGGTGAAAATGAAGGTATGAAAGTGAGAAGAGTGAAGAGACACATTCAAGCTGCTGTTTGGGCGGGAATATTAAAAATAAATGGAAACGAGGGGAACAATAACATTTTCGAACTTCAAGCAGTTGTAGAATAGGGGCTTAAGGGATCAGAACTTAGCCCAACGAAATTCGACTTTTTCAGACACTAATCACTACCATTGATTTACTTTTAAATTCCATTGACTTATCAAATGCTTCCAATTAGGAGGAATTTATTGGAGTCATTTTTCATCAACATTTTGTATCGCCTTCATATTATTTTGTGCATACGTGTCTAGTTGTGTGATGTTTTTATCTATCTACATACATACAAAACATAAGTACACACACTCTTTATATATGTACGTGTTAGTGTATTTTAATGTGTTAATTAATAATAAGTACCTTAAATTCGGAACTTTCATTCATTAAGAAATTAAGTAATTACTATAATTTCAGACATATTTAGTAGCCAAAGTATATTTTGGATTTTAAGTACAAACATTGAACATATTCTTCACCTCCATCGATCAATATTTAGAAATTCACAAAGAAGGATCCTTCTGAATTTCCATTACATTTCACAAAATATTTCTTACCGTAAAAAGATCGAAATTAAAATGCTATTGATGTGGTCACATACAGAATAAAATTAAAAAGTTTACAATTATTACTGGAAATTAATACTGTCACCCATTTCGAACAATTTAAAAGCACATAGTTTTTAATGTATTGAAATTTCATTTCTTATCTATAGTATGAAACGCTGTAAATAGTACTAACTTTCCATAACTGTTCTGTTACTGTATACAACCAAACGTAGTTTTGTCAAGTTTAACAAAAAGCCCAAAATGAGACTCTTGAAAACAGCTCTTATTTGAAAAACGATACATAATGATCGTTTTTGGTTGTTGCAATGGTCTTTCCAAGAAGATTAATAAAAATTCAGAATAGTATAACAACAAAAGCTGCTTATTATATATATATATATATATATATATATATATATATATATATATATATATATATATATATATATATATATATATATATGTGTGTGTGTGTGTGTGTGTGTAGGGGGCGCCGAATTCTACTTCGCCCCGGGCGCCGAAATCTCTAGCTACGTCTCTGCACTCTTGTGGTTATTTCTTTTTGCTACAAATGAAAAGAATGAGTTTGTGTATCCCTTTTGAACTTTTTTCTTCTCCACTTGAAACTAACTCAGCTAGAGTTTCGTCTATACCCGAAAGTTTGAAAGGAAATTTCTATTTATGCTTGGTTAGGCTCTGGCATATACGGTTCTTCTGTATGCATTGCAATTTTACCACCAACATTGATCTTTGTCTGTGCGTTTAGTAAATTGTCAAAGAAATATTTCCACCTATTCAAAATACTATATAATACTATCCGTATTATATAGTTCACTTTATTTAACACATAAATTTGATTTTGATAGTTTTCTTAAACTTGCTGATTCCTTTATACGCATTCTATATTTTTTTATTTTACTGTTACTTTCAAATACAATAATTTTAGTTTTCACCTTTCTTATTCCGAAAGTTTTGCGAGTTTCCTGCCTGATGTCAACGAAATTTTTTGCAGTTGTGTCGAGGATTTTGTATTCAACGCAGTTTTTGCCTGTTTTTCTTCTTTTCTAGTTTAGTGTACAAATACTTAGGGTAGAACGTTTGTTCTTATATATATATATATATATATATATATATATATATATATATATATATATATATATATATATCTGCATCGTCCAATTCTTATTTCCCTGAAATGTTATTGTTTTCTTTAATATTTTAATCAAAGTTCACTCAATACTAGTACAGTCTGAACTTTCTAAGATCAACAATCTATTCGATACTTTAGTCTTGTATTCCCCCTCCCCTTGCCAAACCTGCGTCTAGTTTATTTAAATTAAACTTGTTCATTAGCAGTAGCTGATTTTCCTTTTCTCAACGATAATCTCTCTCTTATAATAGCTCCTAGTAGATCACAGTCTGTTTCCTTAAAAATCGAATATCAATTGTGCTAGATTATTTTCTTTTTTACTAATCAGTGATCAATTTGATTATGCGTTTCCATCTGATGATATATAAGTATAGTTATGAATATCGCGATGTGGCAATTTTGTACTATCTACGGTAAGGTTTTGTGATGTTCGTGAATCTAACTTCATTATCACTACCTTTCCCGTTCATACCTTTGCTCGCTATAATTAGTTTGGAAACACAATCTCATCCTACTGTCGTATTGAAATTCCTTAACAACATTTTCATATGTTATTGTAGGAGTTGGTTAAATCCGAGCTCTAATTTTTCGTTAAAAAAGCCATTTATTTTGTAATCCTTATCTTCTCTTGGGACATGCACATTTCAACATTAATATGGCACTGCCGTCACTTCAGAGTATTTTTTTTTCTTTTTTTAGTCTACGATTAACAAATTCACTACATTTAATTGCTGATATTATTCGTTTGTGAATTTTGTTTTAAAAATGTTCCTAGTCGGTGTTTTGTATTTCATTTTCCATACAGACTTAAAGTTTAGGGTACGCACTGTTCTCTTTTCTTCCCATCCAACTTTCTGAGATCCTACCAGATCCATTTTATATTTCTGTGACTCGCTCGTTGCAGATTTCAATGTGCCTGGCGTTAGAATTATATTTCATATTTTAAATGTCATGTTCATTTTACTTTGCTAAGCTTGTGTCAAGTTACCAATCCTGATTCGAAGTTTCAGTGAGAGTTTCTGAACAAGTGATTTTGTTTATGAAATGAACTTGTTAGCCTCACGGCAAGCCCCCAAACTAGGAGACTACCTCTTGTTCTCTGTCCGCTGCTACTTAGTCAATACATTCGAAGATAACCTCCATATTAAAATGATCTGTCATTGATTCGCATTCTGAAGACGAGCTCTATATGCCTATACTAGGGTGGTCCTTATTTTTCGACTTCCTAGTTTTTTTTTCATCCCTTAAAATGGTTTCATATGGTTTCATATCAGACTAAACTAACCCTATAGATCAATAAGCTCAATTGAATAATATTCAGTATGGTTTCCTGAACCACCGCAAGATCCAAATGCATTTACATTACAGTAATGGAACAAGGGTACCCTGTAAGTGTGGAATGGCTAGATGGAACGGCATCATATATTGGTTAGGAGCAATAGAGGTAGAACCAGATCTGCTACTGTATAGTACCACCATGGCGATCATCTTGGATTCAGGTCCAAAATTTGTAATAAGAAGATGGTCATGTGATAAGCCTTTTAGATTTGTTTTGCATCACAAACACACATGACATTATTTCCAATTTATCTATAATCTTATAATGTGTTATCTACATTTAGAATTGTCTTTCCAAACTTACAAAGTATCATTGCCTCATATTGCATATTGTAAATACATTTAAAACGTGAGTTCACTTTCAATGCATTTACAATGCGTTTACCATTTAATATTATTCAATGGAGCTAATTAATTGATTTGGTCTGGTATAAAACCACTTTAGGGAATGAGACTAAAACAAAGTTGGAAATTGAAAAATGGGAGCAGCACTAATATATATATGGGGCTGTGTGTGTGCGTGGGAGAGAGAGAAAGAATTTCGAATGGAACGCCACTTTCAGCACTAAGGCCAAATAGAAGTGCCCCTACAGCTTAACGTTAAGCTCGGACCAGGTGGGCCAGCACTGGAAATTGAAACAGAATCTCCCTCACCTAACATGTACACGAGAGCCATAAACCAATGAGAGTACTCATGTGTGAGTATATATAGCGTTAGCTTTAGCATTTGTGGTAACATCATTATATATATATTTAAAATGGAGAATATGAGAAAGATTTAAAGAAAGATAGAGAAAAAAATGTAGAGAGAGAAAAGAGGGATAATCATCCTCTATGAGTGTAGTAGAACAATGAACAAGTGAAATAGAAGCAGAAGACGAAGGTATGAGGCAGTGTTAATGGAGATGAAATGCTAAAGTTCATTTTTAAAAAAGTTATGAAAAAAGTTTTTTTTTTCTTTTACATTCCCTAATGGAACTAAGTGCTCTACCAAAGAACGTGGATGGAAATTCTCTCAACTATGGCATTCATTGATTTTGCTAATTAGTCCTAAGCTAATTGTTGGAGAACTAAAGATATAAAAAAAAATATTTATCTTTGAAGGTTGACTACTTCAAGGTGATGAGATGTTCCAAAGACATGAAGATGATGGAATGTTTAAAAACATTTATGTCAAGGATCATACTCGTAATATTATTTAGATAAGTTTGCAAAATTTGTACATCATTCATTGGTCGGATTTAAAACCCTTAAGGTGAAAAAAGGAAAAGCATATTTTTCAAGAACGCACTCTTATAACTGCTACTTTAAAGGTGAGAGATATTTAATAAAAGTATGAATTAATAAATTCGTAAATCCTATATACAGAACTGAATGTTAGTTTGCTTGTCGTCTGAACTAATGAAAAACGATAACTTGGTAAGATAAGAGACTGTAGGCTAGGAACGATTGTAGAGATCTTAGTATTTCTATGAGTGTCCTCAAGAGAATGAGGAGGTTTAAATATACATCTCAAATCACGTGGCACAAGTGACTCACACGAAAATTGTAGATTGGAAAATATGTTCATTTAGTATATTACTGAAACAATCGTGAAAAACTGAACAATTATCTCATTTTTTTTAGTAGCACTTACGAAATGAGCACCATCAAATGTCCAGTGCTTATGAATCCTAAATGGCTGAATACATTATATACAACAAGTAAGACAAGGCAATGTCATACGATAAAGTATAGTTTAATTTTTTCCTCAGAGGACCCCCTCCCATTGGGTACTGGGGGTGACTCGAGATTTTAAATATGAAATTACGTGGTCGGAATCATCATTGAAAAAAAATGATAAAGGAAGTAATGTTTATTAGTGACAGTTGTCCCTATACGTAACAGTTTCTGGAAACCAAGGAGATCTAATCATTGGGATTGCTAACACTTGGGCAAAGCAAGATATTTTTTTAAAGTTTCATAAGTACATCCTTAGCTGTAAGATAGTCTCAAAAGGTAAAAGTGCTACCTTCAAGCTTCATATTTTTTCCTTAACTAGATGAACGACAAAAATAAAGGACAATACTTAGTTAATTTAGAGCTAATATTCCAATTTTGATGGACCCTATACGATCTTATGTATGATGTAAACGGTAAGTGGAGACATATATGTGACGTTCTTCTCAGTACTCTTTTCTTCTGCACTCGTATTTCACTTCAGTACCTGTGGTATCTTGATGTTTTATTACGAATCATATCACACGATTTATATTTCCTATCGCAAAATTCAATTTTACGCTGAACATCTGAATTTTGTAATGGTATAGGCTTTAGTTTTACAGTCTCTCTTCTACAGGAATAATATTAATAGTACTGTAAAAAAAAACGTTACGTTTGAGCAGTACCCCACACGGAAAGGGGAAAGAAGCAACACATTTGTTTATCCGCGATATATTCAATGATACGTCACATGTCATATTTCTCCATTTAACATTCCCGAGTGAGCTTTCAGTGTCATATGATAGGAGGACCTATGAGATAAACAGTACTCTCCATTCAATATCTCATATGATATTTCTGTACCTCATTTCTTGTTTCATATTTTTATAGTGTTAGCGTACGCGCCTTTGGCGCGGGAGACCCGGATTCGATTCCCTGTGGGAGCTCAAGTGGTTCGGATTCGACGTTAATAAGTAGGTCCACGTCTCATATAGCCTCCCTTCTGAACGGAGCGTAAAACTCAAAGTTATCTCAACTCAACTCGTATTTTTTATAACTATTAAATAGTTAATTATAAGTTAGACATATTGTCAAATATGTTGTTTGTGGTGAAAATCTACTCCGAAACGACGAATCATATAACACTCTTCCTATTAAAATTTAGAACCTGAATCCAAAGTGTCGATTTGAAGAATATTGTCATGATGGGACTATACAGTAAATATATGCGATTCTACCTCCATTATTCCTGTCCAAAATATGGTATCACTTCCTCTTAGCCGTTCCAAACATACAAGCTAATTTTGTTTCATATTATATACAATAAATTCATTAAAAACTTCAGGTCGCTCGGGAGAACCATTTAATATTATTCAACTGAGTTTTTTTTTATCCGTGGACTACTTTGGTCTGATATGGAACCATTTTAGTGAGTGAGATTCCAAAGTGGAAAGCGAAAAATAAGGACAGCCCTAATATATGGGACATCACGGTGGACGGGCGAGGGTATTTACGTGTTTTTTTTTCTTGCACCAGGATTTTGGGGATGGCATTTCTTCCTCCTTGGGGGTACACTCATAAAATACATATCGACGGAAAGCTTCCTCCATCAGGAACACATTGCTACAAAAATTATCTTCCTAGCTTAATTAGAAGTTGAGTTATTGAGGTTTAAATTGATTCACATTAGGGAGAGACCAGAATGTGTGACTATTTGCACATTTTGTACATACATCTGGGATATACTTGGACAACACAGTATCTACAAATGAATATATATATATATATATATATATATATATATATCATCTGAAGGTGTTCAAAAAGTGTTGGTAATGTGTGCAGTGTCCTACTGTGTCTAAAAGTAGTTTATGTATTTTTTACAGTGTAGGTACATGTCTTTTTTTTTTCTCCATAAGTAAAACTACGTTAATACTAAATAAATTACCTATCGTTCAAGTTTGTTCCGTACATTCGCAACAGAAGCATACCGAAGAAAAACTACATCAATTATCACATTTCTTCTGTTACAAACTGAACAAACTTTTATGCAAAAGTTTTTACACTTCCTTTCGGAACAATATTTTTTTTTCTACCAGATCACGGAATGTTCACTAATCATCAGCTTAAATGTATGGTATGAGAAGATAAAAATGCATATTTTCAAAAATAATTTCAAGGCCAAATCACAAACTTCACTGTAAGTACATACATGTTTCAACAACTTTTGGAAGAGATTTTCTTTATGTTTTCTTTCTTTTTTTAGCTTCTTTCTTCTTTTTTGTATTTTTCTTTCTTTATCAATGTTTAGTCATTATCCACTTTAGCAAATTCAACAGTGAATTACACAAGGTCGTACATAAAATAACTAACTAACTAACTTTACGGCTTATGGAACCCGGAGGTTCAATGTTGCGTACGCAAAAGCTCTCCACTAACTTCTATCTTTAGCCAACTGGATAAAGTTCCTACTTTGTATTCATATTTCTGCAAGATCCAACTTAATATTGTGCTCCTATCTGTGCCTAGGTCTTCATAATGGTCGTTTTCCTATTGGACTTCAAGTTAAGAGGCTCCATCACTGTGTAAATAAAATACCGCTAATTTTACAGTAATTATGTGATATCTTCAAATAGATACAAGATAATCGAAAAGTGGAAAAAGAACTCCCTATAAAATATTATTTTTCACGAGATATTATTATCATGACTCACTTATGTGTTTTCAATTTCCAGTCACTTAGAAAATTGGCGTTTATTTTCTCATTTCTAAACGGCTACAATCGGAAAGCTATTAGGTGACTCGTGATAACGGTATCTCATGTAAAATAATATTGTATAGGGAGCTCTTGTTCCACATTTCGATTACCTTTTCTCTATACGAAGATCACATATTACTGTAAAATAAGCGGCATTTTAATTTCGCAGTGACTAGGCCTCTTAAAACTTTGAAAGCGTATCTACTTTCTTCCATTCTGGCTTCTTAGATTTGATTACCTTAATAACGTTTGGTAAACGTTATAAATTGTATAGATTATCGTTATGAAGTTTCCGCCATTCCCCATTTCCGTTCCTCTTGGATCTAAATATTCGTCTCAGGATCTTGTTTTCAAATACTTATTAAAATACTGACTTTTTTTTAAAGGTAACAGCTTATTGCTATCATAATATTTCAATTATTTTCCATAAATCTGTTATTTCCTTTTTTTTTTTTTTTTTTTTTTTGCTAAAATTGGACATTCCATGATACTTATAAAAATAATGTATATGAACACACAGTGAGTATATTTTAAGGTAGGCACGGAGGTTTAGAAGTAGAGCGCTCATCTCGGGTGGGATACCGTATCAAAATAGGTTCGCTTCCAACGCCATGTGAGTTTGCGGTGCACAAAGTTGTGTCCGTTGTATTGTTGTAAAGGCCTGGGAAAAAAACGAAATTTTGAGTTAAAAAAAAACAGTTTTTTACCGTTTTTTTCCGAGCTTGGACAAAAATAGAAAAATTGGGAAAAAATTGAAATTTTCGAATATTTTACTACATTATGCTTTTAAAATGAAAACTATTTTATATTTACTTGTTTACAGTTAAAATCATCGAGCAATTATGTTTCTTGTATTAGAATAGAAAAAAATATTGTGGCAACAAATATATTTGCACCCCTCCTTTCAAGTTAGTACTGTGATAGAATGGAGTTATGGCTACAAAAGATACTGAAATATAATCCTAGTTAGATTAATTAATATAGACGCATTTAAATTATCTTAAGTAATCTTATAAAGTTACCGTTTTAAGGAGGGGAAATGCTAAAATAACAGGACCAGTATCATTTTAGTTAATACCAGTATGTTAAAAACAAATATATAATTTATGGAAATACGTAGCCCTATCTTCCTTGTGCTGTGCAAAATTTCCGGAATTGGATATTTTGAACCCATTAGAAAAAAATCTTTCGTTTGGAAGCATTGGTGATACCCTGAAAATATAATTTAAAAACTATTTCTTCGCCTGATGATAATCTTATTTTTTCTGTGACGTATCTGCAGTATATACGAGAAGGGGAACAACGTATTTCGCTAGCGTATACAGCGTATTTCGCTAGCAGGAAAAATACTTAAATAAACAGCTTTTAATTTTACTTTTTAGTTTTCTGATTTCTGATTTAAAAAACCCTCTTTATTATTTATATATTTTTCGAACAACTCAAAAAGAGAGATGATCTTATTTACGTATATACACATACATCGCACAAGTGCGTAAATTTGAACAGCAACAAGTATTACATAATTTAACATGTGAAATTTACGTTTGTTATTATTAAAGACTAGAAGAATACCTGTTCTTCGCATGGGGAAAATACGTTTCATTGGATTTAATTTGGATTTAAACAGCATCGAAAGTGATAATGTTCATCTCAGGACCCCAAAAACTATGGATTCCACAATAATATCGGTCTTTTTCGATCATATTTATATATCTCTCCGCCTGCAATTTGCGAGGATGAATTTGGATTTAAACGACATCGGAAATGTCACTGTTTATCTCAGCGACCTCGAAAACTATGGATTTGATAATAATATTGGTCATTTTCAGTCATTTTTATATATCTCTTCCTACCCAAGTTGCGGGCTTAAATTTGGATTTAAACAGCATCGGAAGTGTTACTGTTCATCACAGCAACCCCAAAATTATGGATTCTACACTAACATCGGTCATTATCGACCATTTGTATATATATATATATATATATATATATATATATATATATATATATATATATATATATATATATATATATCCCCTCTCCCTCGCCCCCAGGTCACGGCGATTGATTTGGATTAGAACGTCATTAGAAGTGTCACTGTTCATCTCAGCGACTATGGATTCGACATTAATATCACTCATTTTCGATCTTTTTTTTCTATATCACCCCTTCACCCTCCCTAAAATTTCGGCCTTTAATTTGGATTTAAACTGCACGGAAATGTCATTGTTCAACTCACCTGACCTGAAAACTATGGATTCACACTAATGTTGATTATTTTGCATCATTTTTATATATCTCCCCCCTCCCCCAATTCGTGGGGATAAATTTGGATTTAAATGGCATCAAAACTGTCATTGTTCAACTCAGCGACCCAGAAAACTATGGATTTGACACTGATATCGGCTATTTTCGATCACTTTTATATAAGCTTTGTATATTTCTTCCCTCTCCCTCAAGTTCGGGGCCTGAAATTTTATTTAAACAGCGTCGGAAGTGTTACTGTTCGTTTTAGCAACCCCAAAAACTATGAATTTGTTATTAATATCGGTCATTTTCGATGATTTTATGTATGTTTCCCCTTCCCTTCCCCCAAGTTGCAGCGATGAATTTGAATTAAAGCTTCATCAGAAGTGTCACTGTTGATCTCAGCAATCCCGGAAGCTATGGGTTCGACATTAATATCGTTCATTTTAAATATATATCCGCACTTCCAATGGTAAAAAACATCTCAGGCCCTACCTCATCTATGTTGATAATTTTTATCGAGATCAGTCTGGTGGTTCAAGAGTTGTTAAGTTACAAATATAGTCACTTTTATTTTAATATATATCGATAATTTGTCACATTAGAAATGAATATTTGCCTACATACAAAATTTTGTACATAAAGTTTATATTAAAGTCTCTATTTGAATATTAAATCATAGTAATTACAGTATATGTCGTAGTGCATGAGTATTAGTGAAATTTGTCTACTGCTCTTTCTTTTAAGAAGTAATTTGGTTAAAACTAGGAATGCAATGGATATACCCGATTGCAATGAAATGAGCTGAGCGAGCTTAAACTACGTAATCAGGAAGCGTTTTTCGGTGATTATTCCTCGATGGTACATCGGATTTTTGATTTCCACCTATGTTGTCACTCAGCACGACATACTCTATCAGCGTGCTAAGTTTGGTTGAGATCGGCCAAACGGTCTAGGAGTAAGCGTTTTTCGGTGATTATTCCTCGATGGTACATCGGATTTTTGATTTCGACCTATGTTGTCACTCAGCACGACATACTCTATCAGCGTGCTAAGTTTGGTTGAGATCGGCCAAACGGTCTAGGAGAAGTTCGCGGACAACCAAACGGCTAACCCGAGTATAAGAGCTTCGCTTCGCTCAGCTCAATTAACTAAATTTAAGCAGATCAAAGAGCAAATTAAGTTTAATTCAAGAACCCTATCTATTGCAACAGAAACGCTTCATAATGGTAGATATGTATGCAATTGTAAAAGTTCTGTAATTAATGCACAACCAGGAGTAAACGACTAAAAGGCACATAGAGGAGATGAGTGCAGACTATTAATTTTCAAGAATAATTACAATAGTTTTATTTTCGAATGTTTCTTTTTTTTAAAAAATATTCACAATATTGAAATTTCCCAATTTACATTTTTCACGCGTTCATAAAAGAAAAAAAGCTCCATTACAAGTAAAACTAACCTGATAGAAAGATTTTTGTTATTTTTCCATTTTTCCAATTTTTTTCCGGAAAGAAACCGAAAAAAAACTGCTTTCTACCAGCAGGTACAAAATTTCCGGAAATTTTATAACACTAGTCCGTAGGTTTCTTTTCCCCGTGTTATCCCATTTTCTCCACATTTTCATTCCACCAATTATTTTATTTTTAATTCTTTGTTTTTTTTTTATAATCCGTATGTTATATCCTTCACACCATGAAAATTGGACGTAAAGCTAGAATTTTCAATTTCATTTCACACATATAACCAAGTTTCTTAGTGCGAAGTGGAGCATGTCATTTCTAAGTAAAGTTTGTAGCAGGTGCATCGTAAATAGAAAGTTAAATGTAAGATTTTTTTTTTCACTGAATGCTCGAGCTTGCAAATATTTTTTATTTAATTTGATTATGTTGTCAGAGATAATTCGAAAATATTATCGAAGTTGAGAACACGTGTCAAGATAGAAATAACGAGGAGATTTGTTGACTTGTTCACAGAAGAACGAATCACCTCCTTCAAGATTTCGTTTAACGCTGCCATTTAGACTCTTACGACGAAGACCCAGCCTCCCACCACTCGAAGTAACGTCCAACTGCTGAAGATATCGATAATAACCCACGAACATTCAACGCTGCTATTTCATATCTCCCTTCACTAAAGGTCATATTTTAGGCTGCTGGAATATTAGCACCAAACAGCACTTCATAAAATACACTCATTTTGTTACGTATTCATGATACACTTGGCATTTGTTTCTTATAATTGTATTATCCAATTTGTCTTAACAAGATTAATGGGAAAGAGGATGGTGAGAATGTTCACACACACGCATATGTATTATTAACCAAATACCGGTTCTTCGCACTCTGAGAATACGTTTTATTTTGAACATAAAACACTGAATTTTGATTTAAACGGCATCGGAGGTATCACTGTTCTTATCAGCAACCCCGAAAACTATGGATTCAATACTAATATCGGTCATTTTCGATTATTTTTAAGTTTCTCCCCCCCCCCCTAAATTGGACAGTCAAAGTGAAATGATAAAAAAAAAAGATCCCAAGCCTGAACCTCATCTACGTGTCAAATTTTTGATTGAGATCGGTTGATTGCTTATTTTTTTTTAAAGTTATATATGTATATAAAGTTACCGTTAAAGTGAAATTATAAAAATAATCCCACGCGCAAACTTCATTTATGTTGAGCATTTGATTGAGATCGGGTGGATGGTTCAACATGTACGCAGTCACAAACATAGTGACTTTCATTAAGTGTAGAAAAGCAAGATATTATTCAATAAAAGAAAGGGATATATCAGTGCTCACGTTGCTACAATAATAATAATAATAATAATAATAATAATAATAATAATAATAATAATAATAATAATAATAATAATAATAATAATAATATCTCTATTAGTATTATTATTATTATTATTATTATAGCAAAAAATAAAATTAAATTAAAGTTCTAACATAAATATATATTGTATCTTCTTCATGCAATCTTTACAATTTCACACATAGAAGTATATTAAAACAACGTTGGAAAAATGGTTCTGAATGGAGAGTGGCCACTGCTAGTGTTATAATCAAATGGTATGTAGAGAATCCTTCTTCACAACCTGCATCACCAACGAATTCGTGTTTAAAGACGGTGTCAGTGAAACTTACAAGATATATACTAAAGAAGATCCAGGATGTGGTAGCTTGTTAGATTCCATTACTACAGTGTCTTATGACCAAATTTTTACATATGGCTCATTCAACATTGAATCGTGTTAATTCATTATAAATCATTGAGACAAAGAGTCCGCAAACCTAGCGTATATGCATTAACTCTACATCATATCGCGGACCAAAAGAACAAAGGTTTGGAAACGTTTGAAGTCTACTTACCTAGTGACCACTGGAAATTAGATATAACAATGGATGAAGCACGAATTTACCTAAGTGAGCGTGAAATAGTTCGGGGCATTACATGCAGAGATAGCAATGAAAAATACCGGTGTAACTTTGTGTCAATGCAAAGAAAAGTTGCTGAGAGGTAGAGCGTTCACCTTTGGTGCATGGGGTCCATGCTTCTATCCCAGCTCGCGCCAAGTAGGCTTTGTGTTGGACAAACACCGTGTGTGGGGGTTTTCTCGTGGTTCTCCCATTTTTCATTCCACTATTTCATTCATTTCTCATCATTACCCCCTCATGTAGCCTACTTGTCATAACCGTAGAACGTAAAACTGAAAGACAAAGAAAGAAAAATTCTTGAAAGTTTTATGGTTGTTACTGGCATTTTCTACAGAGGGAAGGTCAAGATTCGTTAAGTCAAAAAAAAAAAAAAAAAAAAAAAAAAAACGTGTTCCCGTTTACCAACAACAAGTCCTGTAGTCAGTTTGCACAGAGGGCATAATTGTCAACATTATATGGTGACGACTCCCATCGTGCACCGGATGAAGCTTCAAGCTATGTATTCAAATCATCGTTGACCTTGTACCGACGACTGGCAGTTACAACTGGTTTCCATGCTTTTCGATTCAAGGATATTGTCCTTAAGATTTCCGATGCTAGTTCTATGGGTTAATGTGCTTTGAATTTCTCAATAAAAAAATATAAAAAATATATATATATATTTTATCACGTCGGATTCGCGTGAGAAATGACAAGTGGAAAGTCTTAAAAGAAATGAATTGAAAATCTACTCCTGGAATAACTGAAACAAAGCCTGCTGCTGCAGTGGAAACTCCGACGTTGTGCAGTAGTCCATGCCAGAGGCCATCATATTTAGCATGGTCGATGGTGGCGGTGTGGAATATATTAAATAGCAACAACTTCTATTTGTTCCAATGGAAGAAGATGGCCTTCTGTAATAGACAAGAGTAAGGTGAAGGTGAATGCAAATTTTGCTTGCATTATATTTTGCACTCCATCTTGAATTATTGTATTCTGGTATAGCTACTATGCATATCTATACTTCTTCAACTATTAGCTTGGACAAACGAATACCTCTCCAATTTTAAGCGCATCTAATGGTCTCAAACGCAGTGGTGCCCACCTCCCCTTATGTCCATGACGCACCCCCCAATTGTCTATCCGTAGGTGTTCTTCCATGAAAAAAAAAACTTTTTGATTAATTTTTACACCCCCTCAAACATATTTATATGGATTTTAACCCCCCCCTCAAATATTTCAATAACGCAGTTTGCGTCATAGCCCCCCCCCCCCTTGTGGGCGCCCCTGCCAAAAGCTATGAAATTCACTCTAAACGCATCTCCATAATACATGTTTCAGCTGTTATTTCATCAGGTTGTACATGCGTCTTTTGAAATACATTGACTGATTATGAAGTTTCCACATCATTTTGTGAGTGTATGCTTTAATATTTAAAAATAAATCTGTCTCACTTTCATAGTTTTTTTTTTTATTTGGAGTACAAATGTAAGTATTACTCTAACCAATTACATAACACAGTACAGTAATTACGTTGTTAGCTGTTTTACTGACCTTTTCAGTGAAAGCTTTATTGTATTATTATGGAGAAAAAGCAAAAGAGCGAAAAACACGGACATCAAAGACAGAAGGACATGTACAGAAGACTGAACAATGAATTGAGAAGAGAGACAGACAAAGCCAAAGTACATGGAACAGATATGTGAAGAAATAATGGAACTTCGACGGCGCGGCAGATATGATCTGATGTATCAGAAAGCACAAGAATTATGAAAGAAAGCACAAAAAATATACGAACGTTTGGAATCGAAGATCAACAAGCTCATGTATTCACTGGCCATCAAAGAACTCTTAGAATTTTTGAGGAATACATAAAAGAACCGCCCCAAATATATTGTAATCGAAGCAGAGGAAAAGTGGATGATGAGGAGAAAGTACCCAGTATATTGAAAAGCGAAGTAGTGTAAGCAATTAAAGACATGCAAAGTAAAAACGCCACTAGAGAGAACCACATACCAGTAGATTTGATCGGGTAGAGGGGATTAGGAGACAATACAATAAAAGTATCGTAAACCAGGGCTATTTGCAAAATCTGGGGCTATTTGGAAAATAATGAGAGAACTATGACAGATATGTCGTTTTCTTGTAGACAAATGATAAGTAGGCACCTAAAAAAAAAAAAAAAAAAAAAAAACAATATGGATGGTCATATGTGTTGTGTCTTATTTATGGACTGGTACAAAATTCTAACAAAATTGTTACTTTTTTTTCAATTTTATGTAATTTGGCCCTGTGTTTCCGTAACAAAAAGTTATTTTTACCTGGTTCTGCCCAATATCATTAATTTCAGGAGTTTACTAATGAGACGAATTAGTATTACGTTTACATTTCCTTTCTGGGACAAACTGTGGCCATTTTTAATTTCCATCATTTTTTTCTACTAAATATGATGATACATAACAGGGGATAGGCAACGATGCCATTATTGAAATTTTACAGAGAACAAGTTGTTTATATATATATATATATATATATATATATATATATATATATATATATATATATATATATATATATATATATATATATATATATATATATATATATATATATAACATTTTGAAGCGAAGAATTTCAACATATGAATTCCCACCAGTATGGTCTAGCTAGGTATTTTTTTTTTGGTCCTTATCGTACTGTGTTACATTATTATTATAACAATAGCATTTGTTATTTTTGTAAAGAGTTAACGTGAATGCACACTTATAAAAATGGTAACAGGTAATTTTTTAAACCAATATAAGGGAATTACTGATCTGATACATACAACAAGTTCATAAAATTATGTAGGGCATGCAGTGTCTTAAAGAAGTTTCATGAACTTATACGTGTATTGGCATTTGCCAAAATTTCCCTGCATTGTTTAAAAAAAATCACGTTTATAAAAGCATATTTCATTTTTTACTGGTTCTAGGCCTCCAGAAAGGTAAGCTTACCATTTGCTGGAAATTGGAGTTATTGGTTCAACAATTTATTGCGTTCAATTAAAAGGTTGTGAAAAGAGTATTTATTTTTTATTTAAAACAACCTAGGAACACATTATTATGAAATAAACATAGGCATCTTGCATATCAATCTTCCCAGAAAAGTGTGATCTTGCAAGTGATTTTATTTTTCACAGAGCCCCACCTTTCGCACAGCTTTTACTACTATGAAAAGATATATATTTTAAGTATCCCCAAAATCCGAGCTACTTTGAAACACACTATGGCTGCTGGGAAGCTTCAGTCTCAGTAAAATTTTGTTATGACTGCAGGAAAAGATAACATGGACTAAGTACTAGGAACGTCACAAGAAGAAGGAAACATAATTGCAATAAATAACAAGGAGTGATATGAAAAAGAAAAAAAATAAAGTTTCCAAGTAACTCCAGTTTACGGTACTCATTTAACTTATTAACAATATCTGCCTAAGTGGAGAATGGGCAAAGAATTTTCATCAGTTTATATCAGTCATTTCCAAGTATCGATGTGTGATGTTTCAAAACATGAGAAACAGTAAAAAGAAACAAAATAAAGAAATGAAGGAAGATGTGGAAGTGTGAACATATTATAAGCACGTGATGACAGCATACAAGTATTCACGACCCATAAAATATATAGTAGGGGAATGAATACGTGCAAAGTTGCAACCCGTACTCTTTTCTTTGCTACAAGCGGAAACCATTGTTTTTATGATTCACAAAACTGATTTTAACAGAAAATTGTGTTTGCGACCCGTCAATTCCTTGGAGTCACCAGAAATCAAAGATGGCGGACAAGATGGCCACCCAAAAGAGAAGTAAGTTCACATCTCATCGACTTTCCTTTGTTACATGTGGTAATCATTATTTTTATGATTCTTAAAACTTGTTTTAACAGAAAATCGCGTCTACCACTCGTCAGTTCCTTGGAGTTACCAGAAATCAAACATGACGGACAAGATGGCTGTCCAAAAAGGAAGTAAGTTCAAATTGGCATATGACATCAAAAGTTGTGTCGATTTTCATGCTTTTATGGCTGCTGAATTAAAAAAAAATGTTGAAACTGTGATCAGGGGTATACAATGTAAAGTATTTACATGATTGGCAAGAACATTAAGGAAACTAGCAGGTATACAAGATAAAAATTGTGATCACGTTCCAGTAAAGTAAACTGAATGTGAGTATTTAAAAATATCAAATTTCAGAGCATTCGACTTCTGAATCTTAATCTCATGAATATTTATGCAACTAACCAAATCAGTAACTTTAAGGCCCACCACATTAAACATAAGAATACGTATCCATAACAATGTTTATTCAATACGATACCTCAATCTTCCTATACAATTAGACCATCAAGTACCGGTGTTACTGAATCATAACGAACTTAATAATATAACTTCACTTATGTATAAGAAACGGAAAGTTTACTTCACTTCAGTTATTTTTACAATAATTGTATTCAAAATGTCTGAATACCAATTTTAGGGAATATACCTTTACAAAGGTATATTTTTTTTTCAACTTCACATTGAAGTCAAAATCACCAAACACTCTTCAATACTACGTATGATTAAGAAATAATGAATCCTAAAAATCACTGCACCTCCATATTAAAATGACACCGTAAGTAAACTATAATGTAAAGAATACTTGACCCATGAACTAAGCAGTATTAAAAAGCCTCAGCTTAAACCTATTTCGCACATGGTGCACATTCATTTCAAAACACAAGCAAATTTATGTACAAATTTGGATATAAACCAATATAGTATTAACACACTCAAGTATAATAAAAGGTTCATATCGGAAGCAATTTTAAAAGTCTTCTTCATTACTTGTTTCGTCATTGTATTTCATAAATGGATTCAAGCATTTTCTTCCAAAACATGAATATCCTGGAATACAAATCATTTCAGCATTCTTGCAGGTACATAAGGCATCACAGAACTTCTTAAGGCATTTGCATATTGACATATTCAGTTTTTTTTTTTTAATTGAAAGGATCTCTTGTCATAACAATTGGTTTTTGAGAGCACCATCTTCTAACTTCCATCCACAGTCAGTAGGAGCTTGTAAGCAAGGATTCTGCCCACACTAATGCAAGTTGTGGGAAACTTCAAGGAATCAATGATCAGAGATAGCTTATTGAGTGGCCTACCTTGAAATAGATGAACACGTAAAGTATCTACACTCGTATAGTTGAAGATGTGCTATACAATTTACAAACAAATGTTTCAATATCATACAAAATGATTATTCTAGTTAGTCCTACGTTTTTCAACAAATCTGGCTGTTCAATGAAAACTTTCCAAGCTGTTTTTTTAACTACTGAATTGAATTGACTGACAGTATCACACCCTGATATACTGTGAAAACCAACCAGAAAATTCTTTACTGCACCTCCAAACTTAAGAACAGTGTCATGTACATTAATGTACGTAACTGAATTACTTCTCTGCATCCACGCATTTTGAGAAAAATCATGCCATATCAAAAGGACAAGAACATTAATCTCATTAGACTGGACAACTATTATCGAACCACTGTACAACCTTTGTGTAGTGCATGTGAACTGTGCAAAATAATGTATCAGCTTCATCTTGTTTGCAGCAAAGAATAGATACATCTTGGATCTGTGAATGTAAAGCTTCATCTTTTGTCAAACAGTAAAGCTTCATCTTAGAACAATACGCTTTAAATCAGGGAGATTTGTATCAATAGAAATGAATTGCTCAGCCAGGAGTATAATTAGATTCGTTTTGTTTTCAGAGTTATTGATAAATCACTCCCAGTTTTTAGGTAAACGAGTATTTCTATCTTGAATGAGCATCTAATACTTTCAACTTTGGGTAGAGTTGATTATCTTATTCTTGTTGCATCTTTTACAATAGGAGTATCGGGGTAAATAACAAATATAACATCAATTCTTCTAAAATGTTTGATCTTTGTTAAGTACCAGAAATACATGTCTGCTAAGTTCCCAAATGTTGTCACATTCTTTGGTTTTCCAAGCCGATATACAAGAGACATGTCATTTACTATTAAAGCACAGTGCTGATGGCTTGAAGCAGTCCAATCAGTGTAGTTTTCTTCTCTCAGTATGCGAAAATTGGAGCTTTGTCTGCTGAACGTGAACTATCAGATCGTGAAATTGCTGGTGAGTTCGTAAGATAGCTATTAGTAAGTTCGTATGATAAGACGTCCTTTATATCTACTGTTCTCCCTGAACACTTGCTGCAAAAAGTTCCTGTTGAATCATCATGTCATTCTTGTGATTAATTCCTTCTTTAACTTGTTGTTTCAAAATATTTTTGAAGGTCACCATGTTCATTTTTTTTTATTGGAGCTTGCAGGTCTAACGTAGCAACTGGACCTTTCATGTATAAACACCTATATTATCTCTCCACCTATTCCTCATGCCTTTATTAACTTTTCTGAGCGTTCTTTGGGTAACCCGTAACCAGCTGAGGTACAAATTAATGATTCTTCTGGACAGCTAAACATGTGAAATCTCTCAAACTGTTCTTGCAGGCGCTGCACATTTTCAGCATCCTTTCTTAGTCTTCCTGTGTATGGCTCATTATAACTACATTCTAATGTGTTCACACTCCAACAAGGTGTTTTGCCACGTCACACATCACCCTCTTTCATTCTATATTAGCGGAGAAACGAATGGACACTTTAAGGTAAACTTTGGCGTTCAGCATTTAAAGCTAATGATTGCAATCCTCTATTCCAGGAATAAATTGAAGGTCTGTTCGGATTTTATTTGCCGTATAGAATGTGTTTTTAGTGTCGGTAATAATTTCTTGAAAATAATTCCTTTTCTGACGGAAAATACAAATCTGCCAATTAACTTTAGAGAATTATGAATCGCATATAAGCTTTCGCAAGCTGAAAAATCTTTTCACCTGTAGTTGGAAACCTATCATCTCAACTCTCTTACTTTCGCCTTTCTTGTGTTCATCTTTTCTTGTTTCTTCGTCAACCGATCAATATGGTCTTGGTGTGTGAACTAACTGTAGCATGTTTAATACTAAAATGTGTTCTCATATGAAGGCAGTCTAACAATGCGTCTTTGTAGATGTGTGTGCAATACAGTCTTTACATTCAGCGTAACCTTATGATAAAGTTTTTTCTTTTCTCTAAACATTCGTTCACTTTATTTCCTTAAACAGAACTTCAGTCGTCTTAAACGACAGTTTACAATTTTACATGGATATTCCTTAAGCTTACTGAAATTTTATTGTTTGCCACATTTCTCTATGTCTTTCTGTGTGCATCTGGCGCTATTTCTGATATCATTTTTTTTTAATTCTACGAACACGAAAACATAGAAATCGATACCAAACTTGATACCACATGACAACTAAATTTGTTTTTATTTTCAGACCACCATATTGTCCGCCATATTGAATTTTTGGTGACTCCATGAAATTTACGGATGACAAACATGATTTTCTAGTTATATAGGTTATGAGAAGTATAGAAACAATAGTTGCCGTTTGTAGCAAAGGAAAACCTACGGATTGCTTTTTGAAGCGTTGTTTGTGAAAACTTTTACCCTACTGATTTACCTACAAACAAACGTACTACTCTACCGATTTTTTTTGTCCTCACTGCCTTTTATCAACGACAGGTGACTTTATTTCTTTCTTCTCCTTTCCGTCTGATTTAGTGAGAAGAGGAGCATCAAACTCTGATGTCATAGAGCATTCAATTACAAATGACTGGTTTACAAAATGTTCAAATTCTTCCGCTTGCGACTTTTTTTCGTATCATCTTTGACAAATCGAATATGTATTTACTTCTGTGTCGTTATTAACCTTTTTTTCTTTCTAGAGTGACACAGGTCACAGATAAAGCTCTACAAAAACATGAAGTTTCAATTTACCTTGAAAGAAAAATTCAATACTCGTCCCTTGCATAATTATATTTTGGGAACATCGTACCGGAGGCAAATTTATTTTAAAGAAGCGTGCTCCTGTTGCGCTCACAAACCTCATTTAATAAGAGAACGCAGCGCGTTCGTTACAACTTCGAACACTTATTTTAGAGCTAAGACTATTTTAACAGTAAAATTTCATGAAAGAAGCCTTCACAAAGGCATAAATAACATGGTAACGCTTAGAAAGTAAGTAAAACGGAGCACTTTTAAAAAAAAATGAAAAGAGTATCCTTTCGCTAAATCAATTACGACATCAAAGCTAGTTCATGCAAAAAGTGAGAGCTTCAGAAATTGACGTTCGCAAGACACCAAGAGTCTAATGTTATTAAGTGCTACGCAATTTCAAAATAGAACAGAGAAGGAAAGAAAAAACATATAAGAGTGGAAACTGGTGACTTCCTAAAAGTAGAATATGTTCTTACCTCCACATATAAATTTACCACAAGGAACATCTTTAAACTTTCGCAGAGTAGGTGCTAATCCATATAGGACAATAATTTTGTTTCTTATATCGATAAACTACTCTCGTGTGGGGGTTTCCTGGTTCGATCCCAGTAGTCGCCAAGTGAGCATTCTGCTCGACAAACACCGTGTGCGTTGGTTTTCACGGGAATCTTCCGTTTTGTTGCATGTTATATATATATATATATATATATATATATATATATATATATATATATATATATATATATATATATATATATATATATATATATAAACAATATATCATATATTAAATGTTTGAATGGTACATGAGTTGACAACAGTGGAAAATTCGTACAGTGCCATCTTGCGACTGAAATAAAAGCTTCTGCATGGAATTCTATTTGCACGAATTGCGGCATATTTCAGGGAAAATTGAAATTGTTCGAACTCATGTTGACCAAGAGTTGTAAAATTCATGATAACTTCTCTAACGTTCATTCTTGATCATCTGGTAGTTATAATTATTAATTGTGATATTGAGAAATGTACTTCGTCTTATGTGTCATCGAAATTTGGTGAGTCTGTTCCATGACTTAGATTACTAAATTGTAATTTAATGTGTTGATACAGTTAAAATAGGTCGCTGAAGGTTTAACTTGTTAAGGTATGCTGAAGGCTTAAGTGTGATTAAAATCCTCTCATTATTGCAGCGTATGTCAAAACTTAGATATTCTAATATTATATAGTTTTCAGAAATAAAAATCAGTACTGGAATTATTAAAATTAATTATATCTGAATTTAAAGATTAGTGCTTTAAAACTCGTAGAGTAGTTGATTACTGCATTCAATTGATTTGATTGTTAATGTTCTTGTATTTGGTTGTAGTATTCTACATTTTTCTCGAAAATAATAATTATTTAAATTTAAATTCATGCTACTTGTCATTCAATCCTGCAATTTTAGAATCTTTTTAATCAATGCTTATATTACAGTTTTGTGTATAAGAAAGCTGAGGACTGGAAGTAAAGTATTCAAACGCATTTGCAAATTACTGCATTTATTAAAAATTATTTGCTTAAATCTGTTTAATTTGTAATATCTGTATGCCGATTATTCTTTCACTACAACTAATGGGGGTGGCATTTTGTGAAGGTGACCAGTGGCGATGCGTTATTCTTACTCTATTTTTATTAAACGCGCGTTACAGTTTCCTCCCACTTTTTCGTCCATCATTTAATGTCTGTATGTATGTGTGTGTGTGTGTGTGTGAATCAGCTTAGCAATATGGCGGTAGGGCAAATCATAAACACAAAGAAGGCGTTTATAAGATTGAGATAGTGATATATGACTTTAAAATGAAACAAAATAACGTCTTGGATGACCTATGTTTACACTCTGTATGCTAAAGGAATGGTTAGTTTGAACTGAGTTTAGCGTCCCATTCATCAGTGAGGCTGTATGAAACGTGGACCGACAGCTTAACGCGGGATCCGAACCACATAAACTTCCACTTTGGTTTCCAACACCGAATGCGCATATGCTAATATTTGAAATTAATCCTATTCTATATCCTACCGTATCGATTTCTCGAACACGGAAGAGGCACGAACATAGACAATTGACTTATAAATGCCTTCAGTCTTCAGTGGGACTCGCAACCACATGGCTTGCGTTTTGCGATCTGAAATCGAAAGTCCGTGCCCACTCGGCTGTTGCTACCGACATCAAAGTGGTCACGAAAGAGTCGTTAAAGTAGGATATGATTTCCACAAGGAATGATGAAAGAGCAATATCCTTGTCATTTTTTCCAATATTTATCTATTTCTCCAATTTAATTTACTACATAATACACTGTTTCATATTGCATCACAGAATGCTTCCCTCTTGCGAGTGATTCATCACACTTATTTTCTGTTACAGATTTGCAGTGACCTAATGATCTGAATAGACAGGTAAGTCTAAATCAAGTAAACCGTTATATTTCTTTTTAAATTTTACATAGCCTTTACATGATTATTTGGCAAAGGGAAAGCAACTGCCTTCTCCTTCCCTCTATGAACGACACCTCTGAGCGACAGCAAGAAAAACAAATAAGGACATCGTTTAAAACCTACAGACCAAATATTATTTCCAGCATGGAATTTCAAATTAGTCCACCGAGAAGGGTGAATTGTACTCACTACTAACATAATCCAATTAGCCTGTTATTTGAGCCCATAATTCGTTTTTAAACTTGGCTCTCATATAATCTTCGAGGCTAATATCATAAAGCATTGGATGCATTCTCACAGCTTCAATCAACTTTTCCATTTTTCTTTCTTTCTCTCTGACACACATCGCTCTTCTTTGTTGGAACGGAGTCACAAGAAACAGTAACACACCGTGAAAAGGACCTTCTCTATATATGTCTGTTCTCGTTTAAATGCGCGATACGACGGTTGATTTCCTTGTTTATAGTTTTCTGCGTCTACTGCTCCTCGACTGGATAGGCTGTCCTGCTGCCAATTAGCGTCCAGTTTAAAACCGGAATTAATATATCCTCCATTCCGGTCTAGTGCCTAGAGTGCGCACTATAAACTTATGCACGGGTCCAGGGTTCTATTCTAGTGCAAGATAATTGAACGAAGATTCAGATGTTTGCTTAAACTGTAGGTTCATATCTTATATAGTCTAGTTGGTAAAAAAGGACTCCGAATTCCAATCAACCTACCAACTGGAATTAAAATAGCTCCAATGCTTTACCATGTCTACCTCTAGTATAATGTTCAGATCTTCCAGAGTTCCGTCATGACGAAATGGCTACATAATTGCTTCTGATATGAGAAATTTCGATTCGATTTCGCTGTGAGTAAGTAGAGGTTGAATATCTCGTTAAACGGTGTAGCCACATCTCTCATAGTCTCGGTATTGAAAAAGAATGTTAAATCAATCTTATTGACATAATACCAGAATTAATTCATGAAATATGGACAAAATCGTTGGAATTATTTCGATTGATTGATTTGTACTTATCTCCGTTATCAGCAGCAAAACTATATAGGACATGACCCTTTTAGTTTAAAGTTGGATCTAAATCACTGTAGTGCGTTCGATCCTTTACTACAGGAAACCGAATCCGAAATATCGTGCTGCAGAGACACGCACGATAACTTCGATACACCAGTTACGAAGACTGCAACTGTTCCGAAAAAAAGAATATTAGTTCTCATTACGATATAAATCATAAATAAAACATATCTGGGGAATCCGTTAAGGAAGTTTTATGTGAAGGGTGACCCAAAACAACCTATCACTTTTAAAGGCAAATCAAACAAAAATTATTGCAGATAGAAACTTGTTTATTCGAAAATATAAAATGGTGTTGATAATAGTTTTTAATCATTTTGTTCTGATTTGAATCGTCTCTTCACTGTTTGCCTTTTCCCGTTTCGCCTTATGAGTCTTATTGCAGGAAACGTAAATCAAAAAATGGTACTTAATGACTTGTTATTGTAAGGTAAAACGGAAATTCCCCTTTCGACTTACAATAATTGTAATATATTGGTAGCCCTGCTTTAGCAAATATAAACGTAATTAAAATGTTCAAGAAGAGGATAGTGACAAACTGAAAAGAAACATGATTCATTGAAAAACAAGGTAACGATGCAATGAATTGGAATTCAGAACTTAGAATTAATGATCATACGGCAGGACATGACTGGCGAACTTTGGCCCACCATCGAAATTTTGACCATGAATCCGACCATCATGGCTCACGAATCCGAATTTTTGACGCCCTACGCGATTCACGGGAACAAAGTTATACCTAATCACAAAAAAATAAAGAAAGAAAAATAAAAGAAAAACGGCATAAAGATAGTCCTACAAGTTCTGGTACGCATAAGTGTCTGTTTTTGTGTGTAAAACAGTAGAATCACTTTCAACACCATCCATCTTACATGCATTTTATTTATTTTAACCTCAATGACAATTGTGTATTCTGACTACAGAAATAGAATTGTAACTCTTCGAAGACAACTTAACTCGGATCAGAAGTGAAGAAAAGTTTTGAAGAGTGAAAAAAAAAATCCTTGCCGACGCTCACTACTTATGTGTAAAGAAAAAGGACAAATTAAAATGATAGTTCTCATAATCATGTTTCATTTATTGCGTAACGAAAACATTTTTGCACAAATTCCGATTCACAAAACTTCCAAACAGTGTGAGCCCAACGTTCATTAGTGTGCAAAACATTTCAAGCAAAAACTGTACGACTATACTAATGTAGAAAAAAAAATAAACTCTTCCACAACCTAAAGGGAGGATAGGTTTCTTTGGTAAAGTTAACATTTAAAAAAAATGAGAGCAACAAGGGACTTACAACAGCGATATATACAGGGGTAACCAGGGAGAGGAATCGGGAGCTGGATTTTCAAACCATATCCTGCCAAATAGGGTTCGCTTGATATATATATATATATATTAATTAAACTTGTTTAATATTTACACCCAGGGACGTGAGCAGGAATTCATTACGGAGGGAAGGTGTCCAAATTCAATATGAAGACTAATTGTATTAAAATTTATACTATCGCCCCTAAAATTATACAAAATTTACAGAAAAGTCGGGATTTCGGTGAGGGAGATTCGGACCCCGAAGACCCACCCTCTCCCTATAATGAAGAATGTAATATAAAATGACGTATTTAAAGAATGATCAATGCTAATACGTTAAAAAATAATTTTAAAAAATGAAATTAATCATCCAATGCGATACTCTGACTTGCCTAACTGGATGCACAGTTCCGAATTTATTGCTAAACTACATATTGTATAATGGTGTCTGAGTTTAATCTTATGTTTTCTTCTAGCCTTTTTTCTTTCATACGTATCTATAAAAACGCCAAGTCAAACAAATTGCCTTTCATAAACGATTTTTGCTTCCTTATTAATAGTTTATAGGTACATTTTGTGCAACCAGTTATTCTAAATCCACGTACTGAGAAAGCCAAAGCCTCAATATGATAGCATACCCAACACATAATGATAAATGTGTATGAATCAAAGGTATTTCCAATAATCATCTACAATACCGTACTTATTATTCTGATACATTTTAACCATATTTTATACATTATGATCAAAACAACCCTTCTTTGATTTTTTTTAGTGTGCATGAAAATCTTTTAAACAATCTAGCATCAGAAAGTGTTGAAAGCTTAGAAACTAAGATTAATTTTTCAAACAAAATATTTTTTCCTAGAAATATACTTTCTTCTTTATCATGTTGGCTATTGCTGGGTAGCCAGGTAGGCAAGTCCGATCTTGTCAGTGAGATAAATTATTGAAAAGGCATAAAAATTCATGTTTATATTCATTTAATTAGATTATTTCTATGCATTTGCAAGGATAGAGCAGGAGAGAAGGGATTTTGGAATGTTTGTGTAACCTCGTTTTCTGTAAGATGATTGATCGTTAGGAGTCAATCAGGGAAAAGGTTTCCAATTAGATTTCTCAATTAGAGATCTGTATGTTGCTCAAGTAGTTTCATACTGAGTCTGATGAGTAATAGTTCCTGATCAGTACTAAGTTCGTCACTCGAAAGTGTGTAAATGCAAGCATGTTTAAGTGTGTAAAATTACTGTATCTTTCATTGTAACGAAATGAAGGGGAAGGTTACTGTGTTAGGAAGAACATATTTATCGGATAAACTATCGTCGGGAGTCAAAATAATATTTCAATTGTAGCGTAGGGTGTAAGGTCGCTGTTGTTCTAATTTGTGAAGAATTTGAATCTTCATCTGGTAAACACACTCATCCTCCCCCCTCCCAAAAAAGGGAGCAGATTCAAAGTTCTATTATACGAAGTGAAATGAAATCTTTAAGATTTACTCCCCACGGTTATGCCGGCTAGGCTAAAGGAGACGGTGATGATGAGAAATGAATGAAATATTGGAATGGAGAAAGTCGAAAGAAACGGGAGAACCCAGAGAAAACCCACGGACACGGTATTTGCCCACCACAAAGCTTACTTGGCGCGAACTGGGATCGAATCAAGGATCCCATGCACCAGAGATGAACGTTCTACCACTGAGCCACCGTGGTCCCCGAAGACTGACCGAATAACAGTAAATAGAAGAGAAGCACTTACATACTAGAAGTCTTTGGGATTACTACGAAAGGATAAGGTATAAAAGCGCTTGCTCTTTTTTTTTAATATGTTATTGTTAATTTATTTATTCACAAAGCTATGATGTTTAACAAATCTAAGAAATGAGATCTTTAAGTTTTACGTCCCATGGTTATGGCGGGTAGGCTAAAAGATACGTCAAATAAAGACTTGTAATAAGGGTGGGGGACTCGTTACAAGTCTGGAGCTCTGCTTGCAAGCTTGACTCAAATGTAATTATGCTTTTATGTTATTACATAGTTAGAATACACTGCTTCACATTCTTAAAAAGCAGCTTCTGATTGCTTCAAATACCTTATAAATATGCCAATGTGCTGCCAATTATCAAATTAAATTTGCAATGGTCTTTATTACATAAGCTCATTATGTTTATAATTCAATTACTGAAACAGGAGCAATCATAAAATGAAGCTTCATTGCATGTTTTTAGCAGGGCGTGTTACAGAGGCCAGAAATAGAAGTGGAGACAATTGAACATTCGCCTGCATACTTTGAAATGTATTGTGAATGGTAAACAGATTTCTCTAATGCAATACTTAGATGCTGTTGCTCATTGTATACATATGTATGATAAATAGCATCTTGTGTAGATGTTCTGTACTTCTGGTAGTTTCTGTATGAATGCAGAAATCAAATTGTATATGTGAATGTATTTGCAACTCTACCAACATAAAGTTCGTAAGGCGAAACGGAAAAATGCACATCGAAATTTCCCGTTCCGTTTTACATCAAAATGGAAAGTGATAACAGGTTTTACATGCAAACTCCATTGCTGGAGGTCATAAGGCGAAACGAGAAAAGGCGAACAGTGCAGCAATCGATTTGAACTACTCTATTCTGTTGTGTTGAAATGACACATCAATTTGCGCGTCGATTGGGTCAGTAACTTCCAATAAGACCTGTTTCTTTGTCTGCTGTAACGATGGAAGTGGAAGGATGAGAAGAAAGGTCGTCCCTTTCGCTCACCACTCTCCTACTGTTTTCAGTCGTCATTATAGTTTGTTCCGGAGCTCATAGCGCGTATGCAGTTGATTTTTTTAAAGCAGGAGTTCTATGATTACTGTACAAAAAGCTTCTTGCATAAAGTTTGCTATTCCACGTAATGAAAATAGTGCTGGTCGGAAGACTAACTCAGCGTTAAAAAAAATAATCTAGCTGAGCTAAAAGAGCTATTATATATGAGAATATTGACCAATTACAAACTGTGGCTTTCAGAAATCGTCTGCAGATTGTATTGCCAATTGTTTAATTTCAAATCAGAACAAAGCGCTTACAAACTTTTTTTAAAATATCATTTTATATTTCGGAATAAACACATTTCTATATGCAATACTTTCGTTTTATTAGTCTTTAAAATGTGGGAAGTTCTTTCGAGTCACCCTGTATAAAGTACGTCTTTAATCCCGTTTCAAATGTAAGCTGTATGCGTCGAACAAATCAACAACATACTCTATTCATTGGCGAGAAACGTAGGAGATCTCGAGAGCAAATATAGGTTACATCTTTATTCCTACCCGCAAATTAGAATTTGGACACTGTTTTCACATTGGGAGATCCACTATATTTTACGTAGCACATATTGTATGAAGAGCGAATAGAAATTGATCCTCTGCAGACCTCCATTTTCTCGAAGAAACAGATACTCCCTCAGTAAATATGCTTCAGTCAATAGTTGCTAAAGAGTTTATGCATTCTTAAAATGGTCTGCAAAAGCTCCATTTTCGGGAAACTTTTGTTTGTTGCAAGCAAATAGGAGATATTTAATATATATGGACTTTGTTCGTAAGACAGGGAATTGATCACAAAAAAAAAAAAAAAAAAAAGTCCATGGCCTCAATTAAATGTTCCTTCAGAGCAGTGCTTTATCCAGTCCTCTCGATTTCAGAGATAAATCCAAACACTAGAGTTGATCATATTAAACATCTACATGCTACTCCTATATATTTTTAGGGGGCGCAGTGGCTCAGTGGTAGAGCGTTCACCTCTGGTGTATGGGGTCCCTGGTTCGATCCCAGCTAGCACTAAGTGAACTTTGTGGTGGACGCGTGGGTTTCTTCGGGGTTTTCCCGTTTCCTCTCACTTTCTTCATTCCACCGTTTTATTCATTTCTCACCATCACCGTCTCTTGTAGCCTAACCGGCATAACCGTGGGACGTAAAACTCAAAGATTTCATTTCATTCCATTTTTCCCTATATCTTTTTTTTTTTAAAAAAATGAGTTCTAGAACTTTGGGGGAGATTTCCCTCTAAATATGCCTTGATAAAACCATACTTTAGGCATTTTTTATGCAACAATAAAGCAAAAATTACATTTGTATAAACATCACTGAAAATTAAATCCAAGATAAAAAGCCAATGTGTAATCCCTCATAACTCAAGGGGTTTGATATGCTGTTTTACATTCTTATGCAACACCATGTTGTGAATTGCAGTATTTATTATTAACTTGAGTTCTGAATCACGACCACGGTTTGAATTTGGTGCAATTAGTGAATTATCCAAACTCAACGCTTACAGTACTGGCGTCCCCACCACACTAATTTGCCTCCGAGACAGGTGAATTATAAGACCGCACTACCAGTTCCGGATCTCATGACTGCTTTCGTGCAACAGACGCAGGTTTAGTTTTACATGGTAATAGGTTCTTTGTTAAGTTGTGAGTCTAAAATTCATGTAGTATTGATGCTCAAAATGGACTGCACGTTTGAAACAACGATCTAACCAATGAAAGCTAAAAGTTATCAATAGGAAATGCGTTAAAGCTTTTAGTATCACATATATGGTGCAGAATTACTAGACTTGATTTTCTGAAGGTCTTCATTTTAATTATGTTTAACAGAGCTAAATTACCTAAATTATTCGGTACAAGAAGACAAAATATTAGGCTAAAAATAACAAGAATGACTATAGCGTTTGAAAATATCTAAAGTACAGATAATGTATGAAAGAAGAATGGACTGTCTACATTTCAATGGGACAAAAACGATATAGCAAAATAGTGCATAGCAATTTCTTACGCGTGACGAGAACAAATAGCCTATATGTTGACGTCCCATTAAACTTTCAGTAAATCAATCAATGAATCAATCAATTTATGACGATTAAGGCATCATACCGTGATCATAATATTAAACATGAAAGTACTTTGGCAGTGCATTGCTCCGTCTGTCTCATTTAGGCTATTACTTGTGTAGAGACCACCGAAGTTTATATGGCTGTGATACTGTAGCGTCCTTAGGTTGCAACGCTGAGTAATAAATAAAACTGTATGTTTTCGTTTAACTTATAGGTTTCGAATACGTAATAACTTGGCGTAATACTGTTTAAAAAAAAGCATAACACTTTAGGTTGTGCTGGCAACACTGCTAAGTTTGTGGTATCACACAGTATGCCAAACAACGTCCCACTGCCAATATTCCCATGGTAAAGATTCCACCGCTCTCTGCCTGTTCGTTTAAATGTCACAATTGTGTATCAAGATTCACCCTGTATATTTATGTTATTTTGTCGTTGCTCAAAACTAAAATAGTCGCATAAGTTTCAACTACCTTTAAGGATATTCTTGTATCGTTAAAATGTAGAATTACTCAATGTCACTTTCTGAGCAATTTATAAAAGTTGACTAATCGTAGAATTATTATGTATGTAGAAGAGCGTTAGCGTCCATTTAATCACCTTCAGTGATTGTAGCTGGGGTTTGGACTTTCAACTTGTCAACAACACACGCGCTGGTACTTGACAACTGCATACATCATGTTTGTTTCCTGAATATCGTGATATGTTTACAACACATTATGTGCTATATTGAGGTATCGTTTGCCAGATCGTCCATGTGTGAGAATGCAAATATGTCTGTGTTCACAGACAGAAAAACGAAGTCTTTTACATGTAATCATATTAAAATCATAATAAACTATTTTTATTGTTTTGCTTAAGCATAGGCCTATATTCACTATGTTTCACAATGAGCTTTTTAAAATTAGCCAGCCACGTTTGAGAGACCTTTTTGCACAAAACAATAAATTATATATATATATTTAAATGAACCTACTGGAATTGTTCTCTTACTACAGACAAAAGTGTTTTATAGCATGATATAAGAAGGAAGAATCATACATACACTAGAAAGTTATGAAACAGGATCCTGAATCGTTTTTTTGAAAAATATACATGGTGTTTCAAAACATCACCGACAACGTTTGAGAGGTGATTCCTGAGACCAAGATAAGACAAAAGGTAGATACCATCCTGGGTGCACAAATGCTTCCTTTCGGAGTTATAGGCTGCCGAAAAAAATAAAATTTAGAGGTCCATAGCTCCAAAATTGATACCTACCGTAGTTGGGTCAAGACTTCACTTAGGAAATAATATGTGCCCTATCCAAAACTCCATGTTTCAGAATCCTAAGAAACTCACGCAACAGTTTTTATAGTTGAAGTTTGGCTAAGGGCATATAATTTGAAGTACTCACCAACTACCTCTATAGAGGTTGTTGGGGAAGTACCACAGGTTTCTGAAATTTGGATTTTTTTTTTTGGATAGGGCACACGTTAGTTCGTAAGCAAAGTCTTGACCCGACTACGGTAGATCCCATAGTTTTGGAGCTATGAATCCTTAAATTGCATTTTTTTCATGTTTTCGGCATCCTATAACTCCGAAAGGAAGCTTGTGTGCACCCAGGTTGGTCTATACTTTTTTGTCTTATCTTGGTGTTATGAATCACCTCCCGAAAATTGTTGGTGTTGTTTTGAAACACCCTGTATATATTTGTTGTTATAAGTAAACTATATAAACAAAGTTAGTTTATAAAAAAATAATTCAAATGTAGTATTGTCGTTATTTGAAAATAATTCCAAGATCAATATTTAACTATTGCTATTTGCAAATATTATATTATTTCAGTAAATGAATACGTGTATTCATCATTACAAATCGTCATATTTGAAACATAAATGGCACACAGCCAATCTTAATTTGACTACGTTTACAAGTCTTTACAGAAAAAAAATATAAATCATAATTGGTTCTTAACCTCTTTCCGCATATTTTTTTTTTTTTCGTTTAACGAAAAAAAAGTATTGATAATCATCATATGAGAACGTCAAAAATGAAATAAAACTTTAAATTTAGATTTTTCACTTAACTCTGACGAGAAATAAGTACATGCCATATATGGCACACTACGCAGTAATATAAACTTTATTAAAAGGGGTGTAGGGAATGGATCATGTCATATATGTCACTTCATGCAGTAATATCTATACTAAACGATAGTGCTACTATATCTATACTATACTCTCAGTTCTTTGTGATTCTAATACCATGTAACGTATCTTACATTACATATATGCTTCCTCATGACAAATGTTTTGGAAATAAATTGTCATATTTGTTGCTTTCAGTATAAAACTTTCTTCTTACTGCACCTTTTACATAATTTTGATAGTTCTTTTTTTTTCATAGGAACAACAGCAGTTTTTCCATTTTCTGCTTCTTATTCAATTACTTTTCTACTTCATAGCTTGGTCTTGGTCTTCCATGTTTACTTGAACCTGACTATTTAGCTTTTTATAAACTATGTGCTACTGATAATGTGAAGTCCACCGAAGATATTGTTTCTTTCGTATTTCTCCTCTAAAGAAACGAGACGTTGACACATTAAATCAAATAAGTGGACCATTATTTTATGGTACCACCTCTTTGATCTAATATTGATCCTATAGTACAATACCATTGAGTCTGAAAAGGTCAACACCTCCCATATGACTAGTGTAAACGGAAATTGAGTATGGGCATGGAATTATCTTATAGATTTTCTCTTTCCTGAAATTTCTCTATTTTTTCACTTGTAGGCTTGTTTCCTGCGTATTTCGACAATGTGTTTACAGTTCTGTTATCGCAAAATGTCACAAGTGGACTTTCAACATCTTCCACTACAGCCACTTCTTCTTTCGTTGAACTCAATTTTTCTCTCCTAATTTCAGATTCAGGAAAAACACCACAATTTGGGATACAATTCGTACGCACTGTGCCTAGGAATAGAATGCCTCCCTTCTTGAGATATAATTCTAAGTGTACAGTTGTAAACAAATTATAGAATAATATTTTCTGGTTTATATTTCGAGGTACAGACTGAATCAACCAAACATCAACGTTATTACTATCGCTTAAGTCTGGAGCCGCAGTACGAGCAACATTACTTTGAGCCCAAGTAAATATTTAGAAATCATAAATGAAACCTGAAATCTCACACAGAACAAATATAACTCCATTTATGTGGTTTCTTTGCATTATATTGTTTTATCGATGATCTGCACTTTGTGGGAATGATTTGCTCATCCACTGCCAAGAATTCTTCTTTGGAGGCATCTCTCAGACGCTCTCGTATGTGTTCAAGAAAAGGCCTAATCTTATGAAGTATGCCATGAGCAAGTTATCCTGCAGAAATAAAAGTTGAATTGGCATTGAAGTGAATAAATCGTTTGATCCATTCAAATTGATTACAACTCATCACCTGATTTACCGTTTCATGGCCAAGTTTCCCGTTCCAGTAATGCCTATTAGTTGCGAGTTGAATAATGGTATATAGAAAACCACACAATAAGTTGTTCAAGTTTATTTGTGGTCATACAAAATGATTTTGTTGGCCGAACTTGCGTTGAATATAGGTTTTTCAACTACTTAGTGAAGAATCTCATCGGTTAAAAAGTACTTGAAATATTCAATAGGCGTTGGTGCTGTTTTATTTATTCAGGTAAGTCCCGAGGTCCTTGAAATTTTACAACTTCTTGGGTCTTTTCCATGTTTCTAGTAGTGCTGTTGAATTTTTGTGACATTTGCGGTTTTCGGTTTTTGAGAAAACCGGTTTTCTGAAAACTGAAAACCGCAACCGCAAATGCGGTTTTCAAAACCGAAACCACAAAAGCGGTTTTCAAAACCGAAACCGCAAATACGGTTTTCAAAACCGAAACCGCAAAAGCGGTTTTCAAAATCGAAACCGCAAAAGTGGTTTTCAAAACCGAAACCGCAGATGCGGTTTTGGAAACTGAAACCGCAAATGCGGTTTTCAAAACCGAAACCGCAAAAGCGGTTTTCAAAACCGAAACCGCAAATGCGGTTTTCAAAACCGAAACCGCAAAAGCGGTTTTCAAAACCGAAACCGCAAATGCGTTTTTCAAAACCGAAACCAATGTTTTTAATTACACCTTTTAACAATTGTGAAAGCATCTATCGATCGAGACAATTGTATTGATTTATGTCTGTGTTTCAACTTTTTTTTATTTGCTCCCGTTTTCTCCCACTTTCTTACGGTTTAGAACTCAATAAGTACTGATGTGAACTTGTGTGTTACAAATACTGACATGGGATCATTTGCACTTTTTTTTAGTTACTTCTTTGATGACACTTCCAAGGTACTTTCCGGTTGCAGGGAAGCAAACTGGACACCACCTGATTATTATATATTTTGTAAAGTAGAGCACGAGGAACAAGAACCTTAAGGAATTTTGACATTCCGACTTCCCGAACTCGAGATACTAGAATTTATACAGTAGTTTTACATAGTATGTATAAAATTAACGAAGAAAGTTCTGTCGCTCTTTGACCTATCACCTTAGAACATCGATATGTCACTTAAGACCAGGGGTGTAGCCAGCAGGTTTCTGTAGGAGGGGCCCGTCGTTTTTGAAGGGGGGCAGCTACAATCTAAAAAAAATGTGTTACAGCTAGTGTTTTTGAAGCCTGAAAAAACTGGAAAATTTTGGTTTCCTTCCGGAAAACTAAAAACACTGTTTTAGCTTATTATTATTATTATTATTATTATTATTATTATTATTATTATTATTATTATTATTATTATTATTATTATTATTAATAATAATAATAATAATAATAATAATAATAATAATAATAATAATAATAATAATAATAGTAATTTCATAAATTATATTACAGATAGTTTGTATTATGTTTAACCAACAACTACTGCCCCCGACCAAACATTATACCTTTGTGCATAACTATTCCAATACACAGAACCGATCTATATCGATAAACAAGAAAGTTCTATCGCTTTCTCACCCACCACCTCCGGACATTCATATATCACCTAACACGTATCTGGAAGATCAAGAACAGATCGACAACCTTCTGCAAACGTTGTGGAAGGCCATTTATTCAATCGCGGTAGAGGTTGGTGTTACGTGAAGTGAAGAAGTTATCAAGTGCATTTTGCACCTCTACTTGGGATTTGAGCTGGCATCCTTTAAAGTGATTGTCCAAGGAAGGGAACAGATGATAATCGGACGGTGCAATGTCCAGGGAGTATTGCGGATGCAATAGTGTTTCCTATCCAAGGCGTAAAATGGTGTCCCGGGTCATCCTAGCCACGAGGGGCTTAGCGTTGTCCTGTAACATAAGGACCCCTTTGGGATTCAGAAGTGCTGGCTCCAGAGTTTTGAGTTTCTCTTGAACACGGCTCAACTGCTGACAGTACACAGTTGGGTTGATGCGATGACCAGCTGGTAGCAGTTCCCGATGCACGATGCCACGAGCAGTTCATCAACACACAGGAGGACTTTCTTCTGGTGTAGTACTGGTTTCGGCTGTCTTGGAACCGTTCATGGGATGCTAACCAATTATGACGTCGCCGTGGAACTTCGTACAGGACCCATTTCTCATCACATGACAACACCTTGTCCAGAAATGGCTCCTTCCTCAGACGAGACAGCAAAGAAACACAGGTGTCTGCTTGCGTTGCCTTTTGACCCGGAATCAAGTTATGTGGGACCCATCGACCCAACTAGTGTTTCCTCAGTTGATGAAGGTGCTGCTGAATGGTTTCGCCACTCACACTGAATTGTCCCCATGCCGTAAGCGTCGGTGGACCACAAATGGGCAATTAGCGACATCACGCCAAACATTGGCGGCGCCGCAGCGACGATCCCCGGTGGCCCCTCTACCGTTTTGAAAATTATGCCACCAGCGGCAGAGATGCGACAAAACGCCAATGAACCACAAAATTACTCCCCCAAAATGTTAAACCGGCTATATGTGTGATTTAGTTACATTAAGGTAAGTCTAAAAAGCACTTTTAAAAAGTATCAAAAAATTACCGCTAAGGGGACTCAAACCACCAACCTTATGATTACTAGGCAAGTGTTCTTCCTATTTCGCTAGGATGGCGATGAAGGAAACGTCGCTTGTAAAGGGATAAATCGTTAATATCTTTTTAATTTGGTCAATCACAATGCTCCTTTAACCGTGTATATTCGACGATAACTGTTTGGAATTAGATAAACTGTGTTCGCCATGTAATTTTGTAACAAAATGACGCGTGTCTATTTACTTTATTTCATAGTTCTCGCATACTCACTTTCTAATGATCGACGACAGTTGTCATCTAAATTCATACAATTATCGCACTTATCTCAAGATTTTTCACGTCATGATGTTGAGGCAGAGGTTATTCTTGACCCTCGGAGCTCACTTTAGGAACAATTCGTCAGCAAAAAATAAAATATAATAATAACAGCATGCACATGACTGGCGATAGTTCGTGTTGGTCCCTTCACGATTCTCCGCGAAGAATCTAAGAAGTGCGGACCAAGACGAAGTTCTCGCTGGTCGCTGCTACGCGGTGGTACTTCAACACCCCGACGCGAGATATATGTTTCGACTCGACGAAACCCGGCCGCCAGTGAGGGCCAACTATCGCAGACCTACGCAAAAAGCGACAGAACTTTATTGGTTACTTTTATACATAAGACTGATTTTCTTCGAAATTGCACTTAATTTATTTTAAGATTTTCTGAAAAAATGTTTATTTATTATTCGTGACTAAAAAGACATAATTATTTTATTAACAGCTATTTCTCACTTCCTGTTTTACAGGAAATAGCATTTTAAAAAGCGAATGAAATCCAAACTGAAAAACTGAATAAAAACGTTGCTTTTCACCAAATTTTCCATCTGATAAAAAGTTTTCTTGAAACACTAATTACAGCATATAAATAATATAATGTACTTACGATTTAGTATAGTACCATTGTTTTATGATAGAATTTATAGTAGGGGGCGCGGTGGCTCAGTGGTAGAGCGTTCACCTCCGGTGCTTGGGGTCCCTGGTTCGATCCCAGCTCGGGCCGTGTGGACTTTGTGGTGGACAAACAACCGTGCTCATGGGTTTTCGCGGGGTTCCATTTCCTCCCACTTTCTTCATTCCACCATTTCATTCATTTCTCATAACCACCGTCTCCTTTCGCCTAACCGGCATAGGCGTGGGCCGTTAAACTCAAAGATTTCATTTCATTTCATAGAATTTATAGTACCTTGTCAAAATGTTTGTCTTCAAACTGTCAAATACAAATCGCCGTAAATTGTGTAATCTACTGTCACAAAAAGTATACCATACTATTTTCGGATCGCTATAAGGAAGAAATACCATACTATTTTGTGATCGGTATGGTAAAATACTATTTTTCCATACTATTTTACCGTAAATTATTTATTATATGTAAACATTGTTATTTTAAATGACTGAAGCGAAGTAATCTCACGATGATGTTTTAACATCTGGTCATTAGGGGGCCAGGAAATCATTTGGGGAGCCTGGCCCCGATGGGCCCCCCGTGGCTGCACCCCTGCCTAAGACGTACCTGGAAGATCAAAAATAGTACCCATCAGTATCAACGACCTTCTGAAAACGTTCGGGATGGGCATGGATTCCTTCGCGGTAGAACTTGGTTTGCCGTGAAGCAAAGAAGGTATCAAGTGCATTTTGCACCTTTACTACGGATTGAACTTTAGTTCTATAATGTGAGTGTCCAAGAAATGGTTCAGGGATAATCGGACGGTGCATTGTCCAGGGAGTATGGTGGTTGCAATAGTGTTTCCCATTTAAGGCGTAGGATGGTGTCCCGGGTCACTCTAATCATGTGGGGCTTAGTGTTGTCCCGTAACGGGAGAACCCCTTAGCGATTGAAAAGTGCTGGCTCCAGGGTTTTGAGTTTTTCTTGAACACGGCTCAACTGCTGACAGTAGACAGTTGCATTAATGTTCTGCTCTGACCAGCCGGTAGCAGTTCCCGATGCACGATGTCGCGAGCAGTCCACCAAACACACAGCAGGACTTTCTGCTGCATTACTGGTTTCAGCTGTTTTGGAACCAGTTCATGGGATTTTAACCAATGATGACGACGCCATGGAGCTTCTCATCACATGTCAACATCCTGTCCAGAAATGACTTATTCCTCAGACGAGACAGCACAGAAACACAGGTGTCTGCACGCGTAGTCTTCTGGTCCGGAGTTAATTCATGTGGGACCAATAGACTCAAATTGTAGTGTTTCCCAAGTTGATGGAGGGGCTGCCGGATGGTTTCTCCACTCACATTGAATGTTAGCCCCAGTTCCTCACAGGTCTCTCCACTGTTCGCCTCAATTGCTACCTGAAGATCTTCATTTTGAACATGTGTTGGTCTTCCGGCAAGTGGTGCGTCTTTCGTGAGTGTTTTGTCACCGTCCTTAAATTTTCTAAACCACCCTTGCACTGTCTGCGTAATCACGACACCCTCACGAAAGGCCTGAGATATCTTCCGCCCCACTGCAGTGGCGTTTGATCCAAGTTTGAACTCGTACAGCATTTACGCCCTTATAACGCTCTGTGGAGGTTCCATATTCACTATGTCCTTAAACAAGTTCATGTTGTAACTGAACTGCCACAAGCAGGTAGAATGTTGGATATACCCACACCATCTGACCTTCGCCTTTTCTCCATTCGCATTCAACTCACGGTGTAAGGATCAATTGAACACAGACCTCCACAAAAAGCGACAGAACTTTCTTGGTTACCTTTATATATCTCACAGGACATAATATGTTTCGTATAGAGAATATATCTATGTTAAACTTAGTTTTAATATCTCGAGCTCTGGAAGTCGGAATGTCAAAACTCCAGATTCGTGTTCCTCGTGATCTAGTTTACAAAATATATAAAAATCAGGTGGGGTCCACTTTGCTTCCCTGCAGCCTACTTTTCAAACGAAACTAAGTTTTCCAGAGTGTACATTTTGCTTCAAACTGAGTTCTGCCCTGGCTAACATACGTAAATTCGCTTCTATAAGTGTCGTTAAAGTTACACTTGAAATTGTCGTTCGGCATTCTTGTAGCTTATGAAGGCATGAATAATTCAAGTATGTTTGTCACAACACCTACAAAAGAATATTCATTCGTATAGAACCTCCAATACATTACATTAAAAACACATGAATTACACAAAGAAAACTATTATGCATTAGAGCAGATCTCTTATTAGCGAATGGCCCTACACCCGCGCACTGCTCATATAGCTCACAGCCTGAGCCTGAGCGCAAGTCCAAATTTAACTCAATCGCGATTAAAATTGTCAAAGGTGTAGCGGTCTACGTTGAATATACCAACACTTTATTCACTAAGTCGTCTTAGATTTTTCTCCAATCCCAAAAAGCGGGTGGTTTTTCGTGATTAAGATAGCGAGGGACGAATATAGAACCTGACAACCGGGTGGTACCTGCAAAAATCGGATAATATGACAACACTAAGCTAAATAGAAAATAAGGTATATCCCTATTTAAGATCACTACACCTGCAACTCATGAAATCCAATTTGAAATCTCATCCACTTAGACTGAGATCTTTTATATTATCATTACTCTTTCACTTTGTTTCTAAATAGTACTGCCACCCTTTCTTTTGTTAACAACAAAAAAAAAACCACCTCCCTTTCTTAAAAAGAGAAAAGAAAAAAAAATAGATCGCAATACACAATTTTATTGTTGATTTGTTGCCACTCCGATAAATGTGAATGTTGTGGTTTTGCATGTGTTGACTGGTTTCTTATTGCAAGTGCCAGACACCTGCAATAGTTCATACGTGAAGGGAACACCGATCATATTTTATTCTATATCTTTTTACTTCCCAATAACGATAGCCGTGCCTCTTTGTGAGAAACTGCAACTTATTTTTTTATTCTGCCAATTGTAAAAGAATACTAAACAAGAATTTCCCTACACGTTAAGACATTTTAAGAAAAAATATCTTCTTTCACCTCTTCAAATTTTGAGCATTTTTTCCCTACGCCGGGGGAAATTTCCCTCCATCTGGCAACTGTGAGCAGAAGATGGGAAAGATTCTTTGCTGTTTCCTCGTCGTTACGTGATATTAGTGCTCTCGAATTTTTGTGACTTCTGCAGTTTTCGGTTTTTGAGAAAATCGGTTTTCAAAACCAAAACCGCAAATGCGGTTTTCAAAACCGAAACCGCAAAAGCGGTTTTCAAAACCGAAACCGCAAATTCGGTTTTCAAAACCGAAACCGCAAAAGCGGTTTTCAAAACCGAAACCGCAAAAGCGGTTTTCGAAACCGAAACCGCAAATGCGGTTTTGAAAACCGAAAGCGCAAATGCGGTTTTCAAAACCGACATTTCGGTTTTATGAAATTTCACTTTTTTCAAAAACCGGTTTTCGGTTTATTCAAAAACCGATTTCGACAGCACTAGTTTCTAGGCCTCCGCATGGGGTTTTTCAAATCTCTCGATGACGTAGACCTCCTATCCTGAGAATTCTGTATGATACATCATCAGCATCTGAATTCATTCCATCATCAGTATTCGGTATGATGATCCCCTCAGGGGTAGGAACAACAGAATCTTCATCCAAGTTCAATGCCAAAATATTGGTATTTCTTCGATCTAGTGCTGATTGATCTTCGGATAAATCTGACAATTCAGTGTCTTCACCATTTGGAAGTTCTCTAACAGCTACTGGTGGACGTCCATCATAAAAAGAAGCACTGGATCCATTGCTCTAAAATAATTGCAGAACCACTATAGTAGTTGACACTTCTCAACTTCAACCACATAAAAGTACCCGTAAACGCATGGTGGGACATACGGCAGATACTTGATTTTTCTTTTCTTTTCTTTTTTTTTTACATTCCTCCAATACGAACATAAGAAAATAATATCATATTGTTGGAAATATATCTCAAAGTACTTATCTTGAATGTAATAATTTTTGTTTGGGAAAATTGCCTACAATGTGTCGCTAAAATATTATTTTCACTGACAAAAATCCATTTCTTCACAAAAACCGCATGTCAATGTTGCCCCGTCTAATACAACACACAAACAGCATGCCAGATAACACCAAAAACTCTTATTCATACACGTCAACATCTCATATAGCAGACAAAACAGTCATTTGGCACCTTTGATAACTGACACAAAAGCTAAACTAAAATAAATGGGATGTGCCATATATGGCACGGCATACGATAAGGTGTTAAAAGAAAGACAGAGAAAGAGATAATAGTAAATATCGTAGTAGTGCATGATTAGACTATATTATATCAGTTATTGTTAAAATAAAGTAAATGTTCGCCTATCACTTGTTTAATTTCTGTTATTACATGTATCCATATAGTTTAACCTTTGAAGTGATAAAAATGGCTAATGGAATTGAATGATGCATACAAATCGATGATTATAAAAATCTTGGTGAAATGAAGATCCCAAGGGGCCTATTTCTGAAAGCCATTTAGCAACACTTGTTCATACACTTGTGCTACTTGTGTAAGTATACAAGTGTGTATTTCTCGAACTTACAAGAGTAAAATACTAGGTATAGATCTGTGAACTAGTGTTACAAGAATACATGATCAGTGATTTCGTTTTATGAACAATTAGTGTGGTCCAGCTAGTTTGCAATTTACTAGTAAATAACCACAAGAGGTTGGAGACTAGTACCGCGTCCGTGTAAATTCATAAATATAAATACATCGGTATTCCCTTGTTTAAGTAATTAAGAAAAAGTGTCTAAAACTGATTGCAAACCAGTGATCAAGCGATTGTACAGAAACAAGGTAAATTGGTTTATCTAATACAGCCAATGAACGAAAAACGTTCAGTTAATTCTAAGCAAAAAACAAGAAAAAAAGAAAAAAGAAAAGAAAAAATGAAGTGTACCCAAGGAAAACATCTACGTACTTTAATATTTCCATTTTTGAACATCCAATTGGCATCTGGACTTTATTTCCTTCGTGACTATGAATGTGTGTTTTTTTCTGCGTTTTACTAAATACTCCTTGATGTGAAGAATTTCTTATTTTCATGCTATAATATATAACGGGGAGACGGTTTTCTCTCTTACATTTTGTTTAACTCTGATAATAACAGAGTTTCCCTATGTCAGGGGACTTTTGAGACACCCTGGATATATATATATATATATATATATATATATATATATATATATATATATATATATATATATATATATATATATATACTGTTCGCCAGACCTCCGAAACTATTCGACATGTAACCTTAAATTTGAATAAATATTGAGTTCTGGTACCATTTGCGAGTGCTCTGCATCACACAAACAATTGTTTCTGCGGCAGTACACTCCCTCCGTAGACCTCCATCAATTCTCGATGAATATCAGGTGGTTTCTGTTCCCTGGCCTATTTAACAAAAAAGAATAATACCGCGGAATTCATTCTTAGAGCAATGTTCAAGTCGATGCGCTATCTTTAAATTCCTCTAGGATATATATTTTAACACAGAAGGATGTAATGAAACTTTTCTCATCTTCGTATCTACAATGTGCAAAAGAAATAATTAGCCACACAAAAAACTCTGATTCTACATACAAATTCACTTTTTGATGCACCTTTGTATATAGCGTGTGTCAGGTAAAATGAAAACGAAATCTTTCAGTTCTACGTCCCACGGTTATGCCGGTTAGCCTAAAGGAGACAGAGCGTGTGTCAGGTATGTTTGTTAATATAGGTGTACTTAAGTTAGGGGAATATGTTCCAAAAATATGAATAATCTTTGTGTGTTCCAACGGGTAAATGGACTTGGCACGCCTTCAATATTTTGTGTCGATTCGATTACTTTGACATTTTATATTAACGTACTCAAAACTAAATGTGTTTTGATTTACTTATGTCATCAACATATTTCACTTCAATTCTGTTGCCGTAGAAAAAATCTTTAAGTTTTTACGTCCCACGCTTATGCCGATTAGGCTAAAGGAGACGGTGATAATGAGAGATGAGTGAAATGGTGGAATGAAGAAAGTGGGAGGAAACGGGAGAACCCCGAGAAAACCCACGAGCACGGTGTTTGTCCACCACAAAGTTCACTTGGCGGGGGCTGGGATCGAACCCGGGACCCCAAGTACCAGAGGTGAACGCTCTACCACTGAGCCACCGCGCCCCCCTCTGTTGCCGTAGAATTTCATACAATACTTCTTTTCTATGTATTTGTCACCTAACTTGTAGATTTGGGTACGCAATTAGTGAAAAATCTGTCATATTCACAAGTTTTTGTTAAACTTTTGAGCACTAACAAGAACTTGTGAAATTCAGACTCATATTTTGTAGTTTATGACATATTAGACTAGTAGTTTTGAGAAATTGGCTCCAGCAGAATGGAAGTACTCCAAGCAAAACCCTCTGTCTACATAGAGTTGTATGTCCCAGAATTCAAACCAAGGGCTCTTCACATCAGAGATAAGGGAACTGTTACTGAACCAATGCTTTTTTTTGTTTACAGTGAGTTGTGTTTAATTAGCTTTTAATTTAATCTACTTGTTTTGCTTTATAACGACCCACAATTCGTATATTTATATATAACTAAGGTTACTGATTTTCATCAAAAAACATTTACACACATGATACTACCTTCTATTATAAGACGTGACACATTCAACTTTTTACACACCTTAACAAATTGTGCCTATAGTAGACCCTATTCACAAGATGGATCCGCAATTATGCATTATTTATTTTGTATTGCTATGACAACCAATTTCACATCGTCTTATTACTATATTAACAAAATAGCAACGTATAACAACTGAAAGAGAAATTACATCTATATTATTTTTTTTCAAATTCTTCTTCCTTTCTTAAAGAGCTTGTGCATAATTTAAAAGTGAATTCTGCCCATAAATACAAGTAAGGATTGAAATACAAGTATAAATACAAGTATCGTTGTATATGGCGCCTTGAACTATAGGACATTTTTATTTATTTATTTTTTTTAATAAAAAAAGAAATCCTGGGCCGTTAACTATTACATACTAAATACTTGAGTTTCTGAATGATGCTCGTATATATATATATATATATATATATATATATATATATATATATATATATATATATATATATATATATAAAAATTACAATTCGCATAATCATATCTCATATTTTACTTCTATAACAACATTATTTTCATATGTTATCTTAACTTCTTAATTAATTTTATTTCAAATATTTATATACTTTAATGCCGATAATATAAGGGTATATTCAGATTACGGCATATATGTTATTTAATTTTAATGTCCTTTTAATGGCCAATGATACGTAGTATAAGTTGAAGTTTAACAAAATTTATATTATTTTACCGGGCAGAACTTTAAAAAATGTGAAGAAGGTATGACATTTACATAATTGCTATTTTACATAAGAAAGGATCAAATATAGAACATAGTTAAACAAAATATAAATTAAGATTTGAAATATTGATAATAATCAGAACATAACATAATAATTAACATTACAACAGAAATTAGTGTTACGATTTGAACAAAAGAAGTTTTTATCAAGATCATAAATGTACGAATTGCTCAATTTGTTGATTCATCGAATTATCTTCATAGAATTCAAATCAAGTGCAAATAATAAACGAAACCATAACGGCATTTACAGTGAAGTAAAACAAAAATCAATTGAATATATTCTTTCGGACGCCACAACATTAGCTTAAGTTACATGACCAATGAATTCATTCAAGTTGTATTGAAAGTCATATACCAGAATACGGTCTTGCGCGTTATTTACTTCTACAGTTCTCAGTTTACTATTTTGAGAATTTTTGCCATCTATGGAATTTCCACGAAATTTACTTCGAGGGAAATCAGATCTAATGATTAAATGCTTCCAAGTGTAGTATGATTGCTATTGCTGTTACCACTAGGATTAGGTTCGGTTACGCGATTACTATTACTGCTATTACTAAGGTTAGGTTCGGTTATCTTACCGGTAAAATTAGGTTCAACTCTCATTCGTTTTACTGCTAGCGAAATGCCGTGTCTCCTAATAGATCTGTGCCTATTCTTTTCACAATATTCACGGTTATTTGTCCTACCAAGGCTTTTGTTTTCTCTGTAATTAGGTTCGGTTACATAACCGGTACACGTGAATTTAACATTACCCTTTACATTGGGATCACACTTTAATTTCACATGGATATTTCGAACTTGGTTTCGATTAAGGTTAGTTTGATTCAGGTTAGTACTGTATTGCACCATTGATGGATTTTCAAAATTTTGCAATGTCATATCTAGATGATTGAAATCAACGCACTGCACCACATTCGGTAAAATCACCATCTGATTGTTCACTACTATCATTTTGGTCTTTTCGTTGAATGAACAATTCAATAGCTCCAACTCACTCTATCAATCACTACAAGCATTGGTGGGAACACACGTTCTCTTTCTGAATTTCACGAATACTGGAATCAACTTTCTTCCTGCTACATGAACTAATGTCGTGTGCATATCATTGAACAGTTCATTCCCTAGACGAAGATGACCATAACTTGGCGCATATTGATACATACTAAAATCTTCGTTACACACAGCATCAGTAAGACAATGAAAAACATTCGAATGAAGAGAGAAGTCGGGATAATCTAATTCAATCAATACTGCAGTATGTTTTTGTGAACACTCAGCAAAGTTCATCCATACATTTAAATCAATGATGTCATACTTTTTCGTAGATGCAAATTCGGGATCTGTGTTTTCTGTAGTATCTGTGGAAGGTTCAGATTCACTTAAAGCATTCATGCTAGCCTGTTACGAAATTTCTTCGGTAACTGGCAAATCTTCTTGTAACCCTTTACTTTGGTTGGTGCATTCATTAACTATAGTTTCTATTACTTCAATGGAATTTTGCATCTCAGTGAATCTACGTATAATTCGTCCCATTTTAAGGTCGCTTTGTTCAATTCGTAGATTCGTCTGGTCGATTTTATTATCGAGTTGTTTTATCTGTTCACCAAGATTTTGCTTTAATTGTCCCATCTGTTGATCGATTTTACTGTCGAGTTGTTTCATTTGTTCCGTTTATTGATCCATTCGGTCACCATTTCGTTCTGTTTGTTGATTCATTTGATCACCAAAATCTTGCCTCAGTTGTCCAACTTGTTTATTCATTTGATCGCCAAAATCTTGCCTCAGTTGTCCAATCTGCTGTTCAATGAGGTCAGCTAGGTCCATCTCCCTATTTCCATTTGATTCAACTGCATTTCCAATATCAGGAAGACTCATTTTGATATTTCCGAAAATTTTTGTGCACCTCCTTAATAAAGTATATTTCCTTTTGATATTTTTTTAAAACAAAATCACTAAGTAGCCTTAAAATCAATTTGCACTCCTGAAGTTTATTATCTAGGAGATTGTTTACTTCATAAAAATCTCCTAAAGTCCTGGCGGTAAACCATCAAATTATGTATCGTAAAAATCACAGTTCATATAACTAAGGCTACTGATTTTCATCAAAAACCATTTACACACGGCATCATGATATTACCTTTTATTGTAAGATGTGACATATTAAACTTTTTACACATCTTAAAAAATTGTGTCTATAGTATTCACAAGATGGATCCGCAAATATGCATTATTTATTTTGTGTTGCTATGACAACCAATTTCACATCGTCGAATTACTATATTAACAAAGTAGCAACGTATAACAACTGAAAAAGAAATTACATTTATATCATTTTTTCATATTCTTCTTCTTCCTTTCTTGAACAGTTTGTGCTAAAAGTGAATTCTGCCCACAAATGCAAATAAGGATTGAAATGCAAGTATAAATACAAGTATCGTTGTAGCTTAAAGCATTTATAGTTAATTTTATTAGTACAAAGTGGCATTACACATAATTGCTGAAGTTCAACTATTCAATCAATACTATAAATAAAGATGATTTTTTTTTTTTGATAATAAGAACGATTTTTAAGGGAGCTTAAAACTCGAGTATATTTTTCTTTTAACGTACACAATAGGTTTAACTGTTCATTTTGCATCGTAGCTCTTCTTGAAACAGTAGAACCTTGAACTCTCCCAATGTTGGTGATGTTTACCGATGTGTTTTTAACTTGTTCACCTTCTATTATTTATTCATTATTTTTTTAGGTTTCTGAGAATTATTTATGAATTATTTATTGTACTTACTTCAAATACTTGTATATATTTCTAAGTATATTTCTACAACAATAAATAAATACTGTTTAAAGATCAATGTATCTTTATATCTTAAAAAAGTTTTTAAAGGAGTTATTTGTGAATGGGCTTAATTACGCTGCTTCTCAAAGTGTATATATATAATTAAGTTTGTAGGACCTAGCACGTTTCGACTATAAGTTAAAAGCAAAGCTCAAATAAAAAAAAAAGTTTAATTTCTGAAGCAATTTATAAAGTGGAAATCAAGTTGACACGCGTTTGTATTGAGCACTCAATCTAAAACTTTGAGAGGCGTCCACTCACTTTGAATGTAGCACTATTGAATTTCGGTTAAGTATTTCTAAGCAGTAAGTGTAAGCAGGTTATATGAACGCATTTTTCCTCTTTTTTTCTAATATAACAATGACTAGGATCTTGGATTTATACGCATTCAGAACCCTAAAACTATACATGCAAATATACACTAAATACTTTGAAAATATACGCTATAAATAAATAAATAAATAAATAAATATAGCACACTAAATATAGCGCAATATATAAAATAACATAACTAAAGGAACAATTATATTTCTTTCTTTTTTTCAGATTGAGATGTTCTCAATGATAATTGTGTGCCAAATACAGAAACAGTTTTCCAATATGTTATAGTATAAGACTTTAGGTATTGTTTAATAAAATAAGTTGATAGATCTAAACTAGTCTCTCTGCAGTAATTGTAGTGATTGCGCAATAACTATACGATGGCATAGGAACATTCACCTAGCAAACATTTACTGATCCCACACTTGTACTAATTGATTGGATTGATCTTCCCATTCCTGGATATGAGCGAGGTACCTTATCGACAGTAACTTTTGTTTCGACTTTTCTCCTTCAGTTTCATTTGGGGTAAAACTTAAAGAAGATATTTTCTTAACATTTTCTTTTAAATTAACATCCCACGATTATGTTCAGAGCTCATGGGTACGGTAATGATTATATGGATCATAATAATGGAATGAATAAAGTAGGAAGTTTTAAGTCCTGCACAATATGTTGTCTAACACAAAGTTCACTTGGTGCAGGTTGGGATCAAACCACGGATCCTATGCATCATAGGTAAGCGTTCTACCACTGAGCCACCGCGGTCATTTTAACAATTTTGAGTAACTACTGGAAGGATGCACCTTGAGCTTCCAGACGCTTAATTGTTTCAGCAATTGTTGGTAACTCTGCATGAATGAAATCAATATGAGTCATGTTCTAATATTAGAAAACGATACTTCCGGAGGATATGAAAAATGCTCTAAAGAAATGTCTGATACACCAAATTAGGTGTTCAATACACTAAATAGCGGATTCAGGACACGCACAATTAGTAACTTCAAATAAACAGAAACATAGTAATACTCCTAAAATATACATTTACATATGCACGCATACATTTTTAAAATATCAAGGCCCTAATCAAGACTAATTTCTATGAAATTAAAAATGATCATCAATACAAGCACAACTCTACTCATTGAATGAAGAAAATTATTCAACATAAAAACTTCACAGCTGGAACTGGACATTGATCATCATTCAGATAAAATGATCGAGACATCTAGGGTTGGAAGGGTAATTCACTGTCATGAGTAGCATGTGCATGATATCTAGAGATTTAGTCGGGCAATCTATGGAAAGTGATTCTTGAATAAACTAATGTAAAAGTGATATACAATAGAAATTTAGCAAGGTAGGATGATGCTTATATTCGCTTGCATATATTTATATAATAATAATCAGATTATTTCTTCTGGCACGAAGAGCTAACTGAAATTAGTATCTGACATTTATGTAAACTGACTGCAATAAAGTTACAGCAGGTGATTAGTAATTGCATGTATATTCTAAAAAAATATCTCTATCTATCGACTAGGATGTATATTTGCAGTAGTCTTTATCAGTCTCGGACTGGGGGCTCTAGGGCCCCGGCAGAAGCCTCACTTGGAGTTTAACACAGTCTTGTAAAACCTCTTGGGTAATTGGAAAGGGGCGAGTTTCATAAAACTGTCAGCTTCATTTACGCGTGGTAATGGGGCCCCAAGGTAGAGACCTGTTCTTTTACTTCATGGGGTTGCAATAACTTGCCAAACTACTAACAGAGGGCCCCAGCAGAACTTTATAAATGTCAGTCTCATTTCGGCATTAATTGAGCCCCATTTTTCATGTTCAAATATATTCCCACTAGGACACAAACAAAGAGCCCCAAACATGATTTATAATACTGTTAGTTTCATTCCAACAATGGTACCCTAAGATTACATTCAATGCTAGAGGACCTGGAACTCTCGGAACAGAACAAACTACAACGAATAACTATGCTCCAACACAACAGACATGTTTTGTCTTACTTTCCGTGTTATTAATTATATATATATATATATATATATATATATATATATATATATATATATATATATATATATATATTAATTATACCTCCTGCCGTGGCCAGTCCCAGCTTGGTTTTTATTCAATAAGCAGTGCAGGATATAAAATCCAAAGTCGAGCTTTTGTTTCTTTCTGCAGCGATGTAGTTTTATTGAACCATAACATTAGGTAGTTGATCAGGAGCAGCAAGCAAAATGTATTAAATAGATTATAATTTGTCCATTAGCTAAATTAATTTCGTATTTTTTAACACATCCTCAGTAGTTTTTTTTAGTGGGAGGGGGTAATAAATATCGCAACCATCTACTGTAATATTTAAAAATGATGAATATGTTTCATGATCCAGCAGATCCATGAATTATTTATTGATCTATTTGTCATCAAAACAGCAGGAATAAGCCCAATTATAGTGTTGGTGTATTGCATAATAAACATATATATACTAGCTGAACCTGCGCTGTCTGCTCAGCGCATCGTTCTGTTATGGCCATGAATCTCCTTCCCACTGTGCATGTCTTCTCACTCACACAAGTAAAGGATAGGATACTCACAAAGGAAGTGAATTGCTTGTATAGATGTTCGAGTGAGTTTGTATCAAATTTGTAGAAGTAAAACGATATCAAGTGGAAATATTTTTTTTCTAATAAATCCATATCCGTCCGGGTACGCCTCATTGTGTCTCTTCAGGCCCTTGAAGTCGCCAGCATGCAATAAGTTTTGCCATCCAAATTTAAGTAAAGCGCCTGCAATGTCCGTCAACCCGCCATACGTAACTTTTCTACTGGTTGCCGAACACTGTAGCTTCGGCCTGCAACAATGTTAATCTTACGGGCTCAATATGGCCGAATAGAGCAATAACGACACGTTTTTTGAAAATTTTAATGAGAACTGGACAATCTACGCGAAATTTGGAATCAACCAGTGAAAATAGCACGTTTCCCCACGTGTGGTTTCCGAGATATCATTGTCGAAATGATTGGGGACAAACATATAAACCTAGAATTTTAATATGTAGCCTAGCTGAACCTGCGCTTTCTACGCATCGCATCATTCACACATGAGCATTAGTCTAATTCTCATTCCTCACAACATTTGTACATGTCCCTTCACAGCACAAGTGAAGGATGTTCTGATAAAAATCGGCAAGATGTATCATAAAGGGGAGATTTTTTTTTTTCAAAAAAATATCTCGCACCGTTTCCAAGATTTGAGCCTACTTCCGGTTGGAGTTTCTAATTCATATATGGTCATTGTTTTTTCTGCTTGCATGTAGTTATAACGTCAGTGATATATAGCGTTCATTGAGCAAAACACTCCAAACTATAAAGATTTGTCTTAGCTTGGAGAAATGGTTATCCACTATCCCCCTTTTTCATTATCATCTGGGCTTGAAACAAACACCCGAGAGATATACAACCTCCTTATACAAAGATGTGGTGTCGGAATGCATAATATGCAGGATATGATGCTTTACTTTTTAAAATTTCAACATTTCAAATGTACCTCTCAAAATTAATAACGGCATTTTTTTTTAACTATTCAATTAGAACTGGAAAATCTACACAAAATTTGGAATCGACCAGTGAAAACAATACGTTTCAGGCACTTGTGGTTTTAGAAATCTCATTGTCCAAATGAATGGGGACAAACATAAAAACCTAGCATTTTAATATACAGATATGTCATTTTTTGTGCTCGATACATATTTTGTTATAAGAAGAGCATATTCACTAGATTGATGATTTCAATAATCCGCTGGTGCTTGCTTTTCTTGCAATAGAACAGGTCAGAGTTATCAGCACGAGTTTTAAATGTCGGGACATGAAAATTTAGTCTTGATTATGTAACAATGTGGAAATGTCGAGTACAATATTCACAGTTGACGGAATTAGATTGCGTGATCACCATTTAAGAAACTAAATAATTTGTGTTTATATTTGCTTAAATTCTTATTTAAGTTTTTTTCTTTAAAAAAAAATCATAATTATCATTTGTCATATTATTATAATACCAATACTTTGTCTGTGGATGACGCTAATTCCTTATAGTTAGCAATCGTCACTTAGCTTCGCACGCTTACTAGGAGGGTGTGATATATATCAAACTTTACAGACACTCACATGAAGCGTAACATTATTAGTACTTATTATTAAACGGAAATAGCGCTCTTAAAAATTCAGGTGGTTTTGCACAAAAATTCGTTGTAAATTTTACAGGACATCGTAAATGGATATTTCAGATGAAATTTCAGTACTTTAGAACTATTATCCAGCATTTGCTATTTTGGCATTTTGATATGTTTGAAATTCTTAACACATTTCTAGTATCTGCATTCGTATTAAGTTATAACAAAAAAAGAAAAAAAAAACTTTTTAAAATATTGTTTATTATTTATTTTGCTTTAATCGTAAAACAACTTTGTGTTGCTTTTAGTCTAACACCTTGTGGTCTAATGGAAGTTATAAGAATTTTATTAGATAGAATAAATGGATTCTGTTTCTGCTAGTAAGGCATCTGGGAATGTCGTTCTGAATCGCATAGAAGAAAAAACATATTTTTGGTGTCATTTATTGAATTTGAGTGTATATGATTTCTGTACAAAGCAATTACTGTAAATTTTCTTGTGGACATTTGCGTTCCCGATTGCTAGATATTTCATTGGAAAAATTCCGATATTAAAAATAAATCATCATCTTTCATCCTTGAGTTTAACGTCCGATGATTGTGCCCTGTGGGCTAAGGAAAAAAAATGATTAATTCAAATTAATGATAATGGGATAATTCTTGGAATGAAAATCTGGGAGGAAATAGGAGCACCCGAGGAAACCCACTGACACCATGCTGTCCACCACAAACTTATTTGAGCCGGCATCAAACCAAGGACCGCACACATCAGAGGTAGGCGCTCTACCTCTGGGTCATCTTATACTCTATTTTGTAAGAGTGAAGGTTGTAATTGCATATATAAAATCCTCAAGTATTTATTCCATTTTAAACAGAACATAATTTTTTTAGTAGGCAACATGGACATATTATAAGAACTGCAGTGCTTATTCTGCACTGTCCACTTTTAAAACATTAAAAATTATATCGTATATTCTGGAATCAAAAGTGATTATTTCAATTTATGAAACATTACATATTTTTTTTTAGAACTATGTACGGTACAAATTCAGAATAGGTGTGCCATTAAAAATAATTAGACATCTCACTCCTTTTGGAGAAGATAGACTATTAATACCTTCAAAAATGATATGTTGTAACCGGTGTCGGTACAGCTTTACTTTATGGTGATCCTAATCGTTATGGCGATGAATGCAGTGTTTTATGGACTAGCAATTTTTAACTAAAATTGAAAATTCTGGAACGCTTGGATCAATTTTCATCGAACTTGCTACACGTATGACTTACGGCCTGAAAAAAAAACACACTTGAGAAGAAATTTCTAGTATCCTTTAGGGGCTGACGTATAGACATAATGAAAACGATCAATATTAGTGTCGAATCTATATTTTCTTGAAGTTGCTAAACTGATTGGCGACAGTATTGATGATATTTAATCTCAAGTTTAATAATCTAGAGGGGTAATAAATACCTAGTACCCCTAGAGGTGTGAATGGAAAAAGAGTGGCATATAAAAATATTAATAAAAAAAAAACATCCGATACTAGTGTCGAATCTATAGTTTTAGGGGTCTCTGAGGTGAATAGTGACATTTTCAATGCTATTCAAGTTCATCCCTCATCGATCTGAGGAATGAGAAGTAGTAAAATAAAGTGTTCAAAATTGCCAAGGTTAGTGTTGAATAGATAGTTTTCGGGGCTAGAAAATGACTGGTCAATTTGAAATTACTTTGGGAACCTAGTTATGATGCCAGTTTGACTAAAGAAAAGGATATTTCAATTTTTTGTCGAGTATAGAGTATCTTATGTGGTTTTATCATCATACATTCAATGAAATGCATATGAGGAAAGGGACTCAAATATTTTCCATAAAGTTATATTCTCCGTGCGAAGAACGGGTGATTTATTTGGTTTATATAATAATAATATGTTTATGTCTTCTGGCACGGAAAAGCTAATTGACATTTGTTTGTGACATTTATGTGGGCTGATTGTGACTAGGTTACAACAGATAAATAATAACTGCATGCACATTCTAGAAATGCCTCGAGGTGTCAACTCTGATGAATATTTGCAAACATCTATTATTAAACATAATTAGCGTTTATATGCATAATTATACTTCATGTCAATTAACATTAAGAGATGAAGTACTTCATTTCGCTATTAATTTAATTCGATACTGTTCTCTGTAATATATGAACTTTAGTATCAATATCTACAATAACATTTCCTTCAAATTCATGTTTTAGTTTCTCTTTTCTACAATAAAGTGTCCAAAAAACAACTGGCTACAATATATATATATATCGGACATATATTCCAATGTAGGATTCAACTCTGTGTTCATAATTTGAATATTGAATCCAGATTTGAAACTGAGTACAGATAAATTTTAGGTCAAAATTCATGGTGTTTAAGATGTGAGTTTCAAGTAATAGGGCCTACGTATTTTGCCGTTAAGCCTATATTTGCAACTGTTAGAAATATGAGCGCCACCATTAGGATAAATAAAAATACGTATAGATAGATACGATGCTTAACAATCGTTTTTAAATCCAATGAGAAAAATTATGAGACAAGGGCAAAATTGCATATAGTTACGTTATTTGATTTAAAATCTATAGGCCACATCCTGACAACAAAGAAATGCCGTTTGATTTTAGGGAGTTTAAGCCCCTTATGGGGAAAAAGTTTGAGTTTACTCCCCTTTCAGCAGTGAGGCTATATGGGATCTAGACCTACAGCTTAAGATGGTATCCGAACCACATGATCTCCCGCCGGAAATCGAACTCGAGTCTCCTACGCGAAAGACACGTACGCTAGCCGCTTAGCCATGAAAAAGTTCGTAATGAAACTTAATCCAAACGTAACACATATACTAGAAGTAAGGAAACAATGCAAGAACTCAAAATTTGTCTTTCAAATGTAGTAAAATTAAAGGGCAAGGGTAAAGCAAGGATTTTGTATTTATTACTATTTAACACACAAGCATACTAATAGTCTATCTGCTACTCTAAATAGTAAGAAGATCATTTTAAAGGCTCTTCAGAAAGCATTGTCATCTCTCCAAAGAGAGAAATGTGAAAAATAGACCCAAGTTCTCATATATGTATAACTTCATTCTGCAGAAAAAAAAATATAGAAATCTGAATTGACGCAAAGTTCTATTGAAATCCGTAAATCCTAAAATAAAATTTGTAATTTTCTTCAGAGAGCAACTTGCCAAACAAAAAGCTTACGAAGTGATACTGCATGGAACTAGAGCTCAGCACTAAAGTTGGAAATTTGATTTTCCGATTTTCGGATTTCGACAAAACTTGTTTCAGATCTTTATTCTTTTTTTCTGACCGAGCGAAGTTCTAAATGAATGACAACTTGGTTCGTTTTTGTTTTTTTTCACATTTATGTTTTCAGTAAGATGAAGTGATCATTGAGAGTATCAGCGCATCGTTCTTAAGTGAGAAAAGTCGATTTAGAGAAATCTTGAATTTAGGACTATTAATTTAGGTGTAACTTTGAGGTAGTTCAATTAAATTTTATACTTATTCCTTCCCTTTGTCACTGGACAATGAATATATATTCTGGATCTTTAAATGAACAATGTGATGTCAGCATTGCTGGCAAATTTTGCTATATGCCATACGACAGACGATCATATACATCTACAAACACTAGTCTAGTTGTCAAGTTAGGGGGTGGAGAACTAGTAACGATCAACATTGACGTTATTTATCACGATGTTACATAAAGTTTGACATCCCATAATTCGGAAACCCCAAACTTGCACAACACAATATTTTATTATTATTATTATTATTATTATTATTATTATTATTATTATTATTATTATTATTATTATTATTATTATGCATTATTCGCAAATTATTATTGTATTATTTATATTAACGAATTATACTGTTTACAAAGGGGAACTATGTTTCCATAACTTCTCTGAACGCTATGCCCCTGCAAACTACTTTGCCTCATGTGCAATGGTTAAAACAAAATGTAGTGATAGTTAAGGTTGCCATTCCTCCACTCTTTCGTAGTGATTTTTTTTAAACATTCTTGCACGTGAATATGAATTTATATCTGAATATTTATAAAAAAATGCAGTATTCGTATTCAATGATTGAGGAAAACATGTACATGTTTCCCCTGGCCCCATTAAACTCGTTCGCCACCCTTTAAGGTTAGGTTTCGTGCAAATGAATTAGATATTTGTTTTCTATTCAAAAAGATATATAAAATCCAATATTGTACGCCTTTGTAATGCTTCGGTGGAAATATGTTAAATTTCCTCTTTTTGCACTTCTACAAGAAGGAGTTTCCTAACGTCATGCAATTTACTAAAACATTTCCAATTTGTGTGTCAAAAATTTCGCTTACACAAGATTTCGTAGTTTATTCCAACGATTCGAAAGATAACATTTTTTTTTAAAAAAAGAAAAAGCTTAACTGTTTTTGCATCCATGCATTCAGATCTTATGTCTTTCCTCATCTCCATCGGATGGAATTTATACAATCCAAGTATAAAGGTGTGTCAAAAAGTATCTGCATACCCAATTTTGAAGTATTAATTCAACGATTCGAAAACGTTCATCCGTTCTTTTGCAACGTCCGCTATACTGTATGTAGCGAGTAACATAGCTGTGCTCTCTAAACCCACAAGGTTCCATGTTCTAGTTTCTGTCCAATAACTTAAGAAGAAACATATAAAATAATAATAATAATAATAATAATAATAATAATAATAATAATAATAATAATAATAATAATAATAATAATAATAATAATAATAATAATAATAATAATAATTCTGTAGCCTCTGAAACCAGAAGGTTCAGTGACGCAATCATAGGAGCTCCCCATTGACTTCTGTCCTTAGCCAACTGAATCCAGCCTATCTTATATTCCTATTTCTGCTAGATTTATCCCAATATTGTCCTCCTATCTGCACCTAGTTCACCCTATTTTTTTTCATAGATAACCAGCTAAAACTTTGAGAGTGTGTTTAATTATTTCCGTTCTAGCTACATGATCTATCTACCTGAGCCTTCTAGACTTAATGATTCTATATTAGGTCAACGATATAAATTAAGCAGTTTTTCGTAATGAAGTTTCTGACATTCACCCATTCACCATTACCGTCCCTCTTGGAACCGAATAAGTCTATTCGTCTCAAGAGTTTATTACCAAATGCGTTCAGTCTTCGTTCTTCCTTAAAGTAAACGACAATGTTATATTATTAAGCTTCAATTTTTTCGACAGAATTCGCGAAGACAAAAGATTTTGGTTTGTGTAATAACACGAATTCCTTAGTTTCAGTCGATATTTAATTTCTTGGTGAATATGTTTTTGGTCTGCTAATATTGATCCTACACTGAGAAAAATACGCTTTCCGGCCAGCGATATGTTTTACAAATACCCGGAATCCTCTTGCTTACTACAGAAATCAGTAGAATCAGTATTCTACATAGGCACTGCACTTTGATGTTACATCATGCCGTTGCAGGATGTCTGACATCTAACAGTCGTCCTTCTATTACATATATACAATGGTGTTATTTAATCTTTTTACCAACCGGTTATATATATATATATATATATATATATATATATATATATATATATATATATATATATATATATATATATATATATAAGCATTTTTTTACTGGAATTATGGTTGTCAGAAAGTATTGTAAAGACCATAATACAGCAATCGATGAACAATTGTTGATAATGGTAATGCGTTTCAAATATGAATAACCTTCACCACTACGCTCCTATGAACCCAGTTCTCATCCTGATATCTGGGCATTTGAGATTAGGAAGTAAACCCTTATAACTTGTTCTGAATATCATATGTTTAACCCTGTAGCTGTAAGAATTTCCAAAACAAAGATAGTTAAATTTCCTGTTCCTAGGCTAAAATTTACTGTAATGTCTAGATATAACAAACGGTTCTGCGAACTCCAAATATTTTAACAATCGGTTCTAGCAGACCGATGCAAACCGGCTGAATAACACCACTGCATACATATATGTATGTTATCTTCGTCAGCTATATGTCATATACGTCCATTTGTATGCGAGATCCTGACCACTTATATGGTTTCATGCGGGAAGTACGTACAGATGGAACACTTATAATGAAAGTATTATAAAGCATGCGTTTTCAGTTATATGTCTGTTGTACTTTAAGTAAAAAAAAAAAATACAGGATTTACAAATGTAACATACGTTTTTACGTCCGCCACATATATTTTTTTCTCAGTGTAGGTATTTGAAAATACTCACTTTGTCGAAAGTTTTTTTTTTTTTTTTTAATATTTTAAGGTATCTGTAATTTGCAGTGGTGCGGATACGGCGAATGACCATATATTTAGTTTGCACTGCAAATAATATTCATCATTTACTGATCATGTTTTTTGTTCATCTGGTTCCATTACGTGCGCTAAAGACTAGCTCCAAATATTCAAAGCATGATTATATCGTGCACTTAGCCTATAGCTCATGTACCATCTTTGTAAATTCAGTACAATCTCAGAATAGCCTATAGCTATTGCGAGATTATTAAAATGAATGCAAAAGCTTTTAAGCCATCTATATAACTAGACAACATCCCAAGTAGAAATCAACGTCTCTGTCTCAGTGAGACTATATAAAAGCATAAATCTAAATAACTTCAGTAGCGAGATATGTAGTAAAAGCTTTGAGTGTGTTGTCATGAAATGAAGGGAAAGGGAAGAAAAATACCCGTAACAAAACACATACAAAAAAATGTTTGTGAAAAAGAAGAATCCTTTGTTTATTTTTCTCGAGCGCAAACCGGAAAGCTTGACAAAGGAAGACGCACTAGTAAAAAAAAAGCGTAATTAGAGAGATAGAGGCAGAAGAGAAAACAAGCAATGGTACACTGAGCTAATATTATGATGTGCGACGTAGCCTGGGCTACCACGCCATGACTTACAGGCTCATAATAATTACAGGATGAGGGATGGTGAATTAAAAATAGCAAATGAAGAAAAATAAAGATATCGCAGCATGTACAAGAGAAATCATCGTTCTTTTTCTACGGCATTAATGATAAATTATTCAAAACAAAAGTGAAGCAATTTCTTATGATTAGATTTTATGCGCACCGCAATTGTATTATGTGATCTGTATACCACACTGTGGTTTCACGTTAGTGTACTATGATATTCAACTATATGTATACTGAAAGCTATAAGAAGTTGTATATTCATGTTTACTAGTCTCTAATTAAGAAGCTTAGGATATAATTCAGCAAACCACTAACTTTCCCTGTGGCAGAAAAAAAAAGTGATTTAAGTGATTTTAGCAAATCTTTATTTTGAGTACACGCTGTATTTACTTTTATCACAAAGTAACGTTTAACGAATTTATTTCGTGTATTTCTGTTCTAATAACATTTTCTTAATTATTTACTCCAACCCCTAAACTTCAAGGCTTAAACTTGGGAACCAAATGTGTGCATATGCAACGATTCAATATGCGTAATATGCAAATCATGTAGAACTTCTTTGCAAAGTTAAGTAACAGATGGATGAGTTTTGAAGCTGGCGCATAAAATATGCCTTAAGTCCAAACCTCAGTTTTCACTGCCCGTATCTCAGGAGCCAAAAGTTTGCCTAAGAAAACATTTCAATGTTTCATGAAACAAGTTAAGATTTAACTCTATGCCAAGTGTAGTCCGGGTCGGATAAATTTTGTATATAACGTACAATATACGTCGTCCTTATGTTTAATTTGTTTCCAATCAAGTGTAGGACGAAATATATTCTTTTTAAGAGTTTGATATAGTAGGTCATTTTCAAGAAGTTATGTATATGAGGTCATTTTCAAGAAGTTTCGTATAGGAGGTCATTTTCCAGCAGTTTGGTGTACCAGGTCACTTTTAGCGAGCTTAGTATAGGAAGTACAGGATGTCCAATATGCAATGTAACCAAGAGTTTGTGATAGTAGAAATTTTGAACCGGAAGAGTACACAAATAATGGTTATACCAAAATGAAGCCTTGTTCATGCATATATTTTTAAACTAGGAAGCAACGATTGAAGGATTGAAGTACAGTAGGAACCACACAGTTTTTCTAGATGTAACCAAAGATGTAAATCTTTTATTTTCTTTTTCTTTCTTTTTTTTTTTTTTTTTTTTTTTTTTTTACAAATCACATAAGTTGACTCATAACTCATACGTATGGATGATCTGTCGTTAATTTTTAGTGTGTATAGTTGAGGTTGCTTGGAACTATGGAGCCGAGTAAAGAATTTTTCATTTCCATTGATAACCAATCGGATGAGGTGTCTGTAAGGAACAACTAAGGAAATCGTAGTTTTCATAAATTAACATTCTGAAATGGCAACACTACTGATGTTACACTGCATCAGAAAGTGTGTTAAGGATCTGTCTACATTATGCAATTCCTGAAAATAATGAAAAATTAACTTTGAAATTATCATGATAAAACTTTTACTTACATGCACCCGGCAACACTGCTATTCATCACGAACTGAGTTGAAGATTCTACAGCAGATGCTGGAAGTGCTCCCCGTTTTGATTCACACAGAGATGCACACGTTTCGACAATTTGGCAGCAACGAAAAGCAGAAATATTAAAGTTCTCAGTGTCATTGTGAATGTTTGTTTCCAGGTCTTGTATAGTTCGAAGTTTTTTTTTTTCTTGTATACCTCTGCTCCCATTGAAATTAATAGCATAGAAACTATCCAATAAAAACTTTCATTTGTAGTTTATACCTGTACGATAAACATAAGTGATAGAAGTCTGAGATTTTAGGTTTCGATGCTGATCACAATAGTGTAATCGGCAGCAGTCAGAGTTTATTATTATTATCATTATTATTATTATTATGAAGGTAACTCCGCAAGCATAGATTCCATATTCGAATGTATTTCTCTATTGCAACCGAAACTAGTTAAATATACTACTATCTATATCTTCAGTATTGACTATCATAGGCCGAGAACCGAAAAAAAAAAATGTGAGTTATGGCTTTCTTATATTAGATTCAGTGTCCATAGAAGAAATTACACCTCCACCTTTATCCCCCATCAGAAGAGGTGAAGATTCGTTATTTCCTATTTTAACGCTTGTTGCTATAGTAAAAAAAAATGTTATAGATAACGTGAAACAAGTTTTTTTTTTATTATAGATTCATCACAGCAAGAAAAGCTTTCATCACCTACATTACCCTTCTACTGTAACTGGAAATGACAGAAGTCCTGTATTACTTTCGTCTTTAATATTGTTTCCCCTTGAGCGAAAATGGCAATAGGAAGTGGCAAACGATTTTTTATATGGATTCAGTAGTATTAGAAGAATGAATTTCATCTCACAGTCAGTACTACTATTCTACTGAAACCAGAAGTAGTAAAACATTGTAGAACTATCAGTTTCAAGATTCATTCCTCTTTGCAATAATTGTAAAAAAAAAAAAAAAAAAAAAAAAAAAAAAAGGAAGGATTTGTTTGTGATATAGATTCAGCTTCAAGCGGATAAATTCATCTCTCACATTATCCATTCATTGCATTCGGCAGTTATAGTTCTAATACGTCCGTTCCTATAAGAAATTAGTACACTTTGGAAGTCTACCGTAGTTCTGAAACTGTGAAACGAGACTCACTCTTTTGTTCATGATTTTGATTGTCTAACGGTTATCATAAACGAGTCGCTTTAAAAAAAAAAAAAACTAAGGAAATGCTATTAGGTCTCGGCTTTTGGGGTTTCAGTGAATTCAAAATCGTGTCAATGAGTTTCCAGATATCAGTAAGTTTTAAGTAGTTCAATACTCTTACTTATGTTTTCTAACACTCTTACTTCTTATGAGGGAGAAAAGTGCAATGCAGCTGTCTGATGAATTGTCTCCATACCAAGGCTTCAAACATCTCTTACATATTGTTTATGAAATAATGTGATATTGCAAATAATTCATTAGGAATCAACATCCAATAAAATTTTAGAAATGAAAGTCCAATAAAACTTGTATATAGAATCAAAGATTATAGTATACTAATTTAATATTTATTACTGTTTAACGCATAGTTAAACATGTTATAACTTATTCTAAAATATGATTATGCCTTTAGTTTTTTTTTATTATTATTATTTTCACTTGCTTAATTATTTTTTGAATAGCATAAGTGTCAAAGAAAGGAAAATAAATGGAAAAGGAAGAAATGACAAGAAAATGACAGTAAGAAAATGGAGGGAAAAGAAAATAAATAAATAAACGCAATGAAATGACATTACAAAAATCCACTTTGACTGTTGTCAATAAAACTCCATCACAACGTTTTGCTATCAGTAGTTAGAAATGAATCTATATCTGTGACGGTGAAATTGTTTGGAATAATTAGGTTACTAGCCTTCGGCTAGCTGGAGATTTCGCCCCCAGACTCCCACATTTGCTCAGCCTAAGGTCTCATATAGCATTTCAGCCCTTGTTTCCGTCCATCGCACGGCAAGAACACATTTATGACCTTGTTCTCTGTGAAAAGATTAAAGTTCCTTCCCCCTTAGAATACGAATTTCAATTAAAGTGAATTACAAAAGTCCATAGCGGCCTAACTTTTAACTGTGTTCAAAAATCCATTTAAGGCAGGCCAGTCGTTTCACCTTGATGATGAGAGTGACAAGCTCAAAGTTATTTTTGGATCAAAAGATCCAATGTATTTCAGGCATTATTTTTCTTGTAGACCTTATATCTGGAGAACTGCATATAGTATAGCGAAACCCGAACTACCACTTAACTCAGCATAATGTGCTTCTTCCGTAAAAGAATACGAAAAGTTGATTCAAGGGACGTTTAAAAACTTTGAGGCCCCTGATCCCAAAAATCCAATATATTTCATTCAATCAAAATTTTTCTTGTACGCCTTATATCTGGAGAACTACATATAGCATAGCTAAACCCAAACTATCATTTAATTCAGTATGATATGCTTATTCCGAAAAAAAAGAAAACAAAAACAAACGAAAACTTGATTTAGGGGCCGTTCAAAAATTTTGTGGCCCTTGATCCAAAAAAAAAAATGCAATATATTTCATTCAATGACAAATTTTATTGTACACCTTATATCTGGAGAACTGCATATACTGTAGCCAAACCAAAACTATCATTTAACTCAGTATCATGTGCTTATTCCGTAAAAAAAGAAAAGAAAAGAAAAGAAAAAAGGAAAAGAAAAGAAAAATCGAAAACTCTATTTAGGGGCCGTTCCAAAATTTTGTGGCCCCTGATCCAAAACTAATTATTAGTCAAGATCGCAACCTTTGATCCATTTTTAGATCATTCATACACCCTTTCTCTCGTTGAAAGCGGAATTTCAGGAAACCTGTGACAGAATTTCCGGAAACGCTGTGGCATATGTTAAGTTATTTTGAATAAGAACTTCGTATATCAAGTGTCATGTTCCTAACATGTTTATAATCTTAAGGGATTTCGAGATATGGTCGCATTATTATAACAACTGCAACACTCATCTATTTGCCTTCCCACTTCTTCTTCCATTCTAAGGAAGATGTATATATATATATATATATATATATATATATATATATATATATATATATATATATATTTTAATCTCTGAAACATGTTCCAGGTTATCATAAAATAAGTATCGCTGTTCAGAGAACTCTAGAGACATAACCACTTGACAGAATGCAACAAAACTTGGCAGGGGTGCATTTGAGAACATGCGGAAGAGATTGGTGTGGAAAATAAAATTAGTTCCAATTTTCACCAGCTGGTGTAATTGTGGCGCTGTACAACACCAAGTAAGTGTAGTGTGGAAGAAAGGCGACACTAGTGATGGCAAATGATAAGAGAGGCTGTAATTACCTTTGCTGTGGGTCTCGTGGCATTGGGTACCAACGCTATTAATACCCCGTGGTCAGTGGCAGATTTTCAAGGGAGGGGGCTTTTGAGCTGACGTGTCCCTATAAAAGCGAAGTTAAATGTTAGTCTTTCCTGTGCTCATAAAATGCAAGCTCCCTCCAAAATTCCAGGGAAAGATTAGTGACAAATCTCGCGTCCAGAAGTTATTGTGTTTCTGTTCAGTGTTAAGTACGGTGAGTGTGGTATGGAAGAAAATGATAGTATTGATATTCAATGAAAGAAAGGTCATAATTATGCTCCCAGTGTGACGACTGACATTGATTTGTACTCCTATTAATAACTCCGTGGTATAGTGATGTGTTAGGCTATTTGAGAAAGCGTTTTTGATCCGTTACCCCCTGTAGCAAACGCGGCCAAGGTGGCTATTCAGTAATTTTACTTTTACCAGAGTTGTAAATCATACTGTGAGCCAGTCAGGGTTTCCGGGTCTTTTTGCTAGGTCCAGATGTGTAATAGCAGAGTTCCAATACCCTGCACAAACCATCTTCCAACCAGTTGTTTCTTGCTACAATCCCCTTGCCTGGCAACACGTCTTTCTTTTTTCCCCGTTCCTTTTGAAATCTTTTAAACAGCAGGCGGTCTATTGTTCCGAAACGCACCAAATACGCTCGAGCTGACGCTTTCTCGGCGTTTTTATTGATTTCGAGTATGTGATTAGCCATCCACATTTAAATACATGGCCAGCATATTCCAAGCGTACGCATGAGCAATAAATACACTTTGCGATCGCCTCAAATAGCCTTGTACTTATGAGCGATGATGAGGATGTGGGTTTCGCTTATAGGCAGATCTTTCACGTGAAGGCCCTGGGCAAGGAAGACGAGTGGTGAATAGTACCGTATAAGATAATGATGATGTTCTCAGAACGGGACCTAGAGGTTAACGTGGGATCCGACTCACCTGTCTTCATTGGAAATCGAACCCTGGACCCCTTAAACACAAGGCAAAGAGTGTGGGAAGAAAAAAGATCACTATAGGATCACTATCAATTCACTTCGGGCACATAGTGGCACTCAAATCCGTATCACTGAAACACATGCAGGCGTGAGTAAGCACCTGGAGAGATAATTACAGCCTTTCTTATTATTTAGCATCACCAGTGTGTCTTTTTTTTTTTTTTTGGCGTTGTAGAGCGACACATTTACGTCTGGTGGTGAAAATTGGAACTAACTTTGTTTTCTACACCAGTCGCTTCTGCATGTTCGTAAATATGTTCCTACCAAGTTTGGTTGCATTCTGTCAAGTGGTTACGTCTCCAGAGTTTTCTGAACTGCGATACTTATTTTATGATAACCTGGTATTTAATTATTTTAACTTAAAAGCATAAATACCAATTTTAATGTATCTTACCTTGGATATGGAAGGAATTTTGGGATATAGGAATCTTATTAGCTTAAGGGATTTACCATAATCTTAGTCTTAAGGGGCTACCATAATCTTAAGGTTTTTTTTTTTTTATTTTCACAACTGAAGTCCCCTTCTTTTACTGCTTAAATTTGTGTTACTTTGTAGAAAAATAAAACTCTGACACACATTTTTTTTTTAAATAATTATTTGAAATGAAATGTCTAACTATTAATTTTCACGCATCTTAACCTGAAGAATATCGAGATATGGTCATCTTGTTGTAACAATTGTAACCCCACTATTTTCTCTTCCTTGGTAGGGTAAATATAACAAAGAAAATGTTGCAGCTCGTGTCTAATTAAGCGTATATACTAAATTGTATGTTTCTACCATTCAGAGATTCTAAGACATGGATAGTTTAATCTAATTTCTGCTCCCATTCTTCTCCTTTTTGTAGAATGTTCGAGAAATCCTTCCTTAGTGGTACTTTAGGTCACAATTAATATGCACTGCCATTTTTTTTAAAATTTATAGTTTAAGGCGTTTGACCCGGGCCTTGATTAGTCATTTACTCACTCAGAACTTTTTTTATATTTATATATCTAGGTAGAGATATTTCCAGTTAGGACTAAAAAAACTTTACATCTATTTACAATAGTTTATATAAATTAACATTTTTGATCACTGTATTGACATTTTTGACAACAGCATCTTATTTTTGCATAACAAGTTATAATATGCATAACTTTATTTCTCGATCTTACAGCGATTGAGTTAAAATTATAGCGGGGCTACAGAATATTCTTAACAAATAACGAAGTTGTAATTACTCCATGAAATAAATATAATTACATCGTCCGGAAAGTGTGTTATCATTATTGTTAATATTATTTATGTTTTAAGAAATCAAAATGACTGCTACTAGTATTCTAGAAAATTCAATTTCTCAGAAATTGTACAGTAAACTAGGCACCTAGAGAAACTTACCTCTTCTCTGGAAACCTACATATATATATAGTTATTGCATATAATTGTATGCGATAAAATGACCTATTGTTTGATCAAATATTCCATTGTTTGGACAGCAAACAAAAGTAATTATTAAATAACGCGTCACCTAATGTTCATCACGGATATATGATTAGTGTGCAAGCTTTTGGTGTGAAAGATTCTGGTTTGACTTTTAGCTGCTAAAAATTATTTGACTATTTGTTGAAATTATGTTAAAATGGATTCTACATTCCAAAACAACTAACTAACCAAAACAAAACAAAAAAAATATTATTTTATATGACGTTAAGCAAACAATTTGAGAGTGGAACTCACTATTACCAGAGTGGAACGTATTTATTTTTATTTAATGATAAAAAAAGTCGTCAAAGGTCTGAAAGAGATTGAAAGTTTTCCTCTTCCACATAATATCGCTACATATTTTATTACTTCTATTTTATTCATTCGCTTTCAGGCCAGCCTGGTCCATAACATCAATTTATTCATCCAACCTATCTATACGGGTTTATACAAAGCGGAGAAGAGCAGAAAGTTTACGTTAACGGATTCTCTGATAAGCTCTTCAACTCACTCACGCAGAAGATAGAGATTGTGAAGAGAAAGTGAATGAACTGCAAATTTATAAAGCGATTCTCACTTCATTGCTTTGTATATGGAAGCATTTGGTTCAAACACTTGGACATTACATTATCATAGACGTCGTAATGTTTTCTTACAGACGATATTTTAGCATGTAAATATATTCACTTCAGACGAGGTTAAAGAACGTATGTAAGAAGATATGTTTTCTACTCTTACGAAAACGGAGGTTTAAGTAAAGGCGAAATCTCCTTAAATAAGGAAGGGAAAAGGAGAACGATATGAACATTGTAGCATCCTCCTCTAATGTACGTACTGCTCGTAATGATAATCCAAACGCAGTCAGTGATTATTTCAAGGGGTTTCCCCGGAACTAGGAAATTACCCTGGTCAGTTCCCCGGAACTAGGAAATTACCCTGGTCAGTTCTCTGAATGGGTTCGACCTGGGTTATCAGTAGTTTCACATTACTACTTTAATCCCTCTTTATTCAAACTCAACACGGAGAAAATTTTCTTATTTCATCACTGAACACATAATACTTCGCTTGTACATTATTACTATAGTTATTGGTTATCCTAATAAATAACTTGGTAGAAAATGCTTGTAAGTCTTTCAGTACCCATGCCATAAAGGTCGCCAAAACCTAGTGGCCCACTTGCCGGTAAATGTCAATCGTCGATATAGCGACGCGTCGAAGGACTCCCGCAAGTTTGCCAAAGGCACGATTTCGTCGAGTCGAAAGAGATATCTAGAGTCGGGGTGTTGAAGTTACCACCGCGTAGCACCGAGGAATTCATTTTGGTCCGCGCTCTTTCGATTTGTCGCGGAGAATCGCGAAGGGATCAACACGAACTATCGCCAGTCATGTGCATCCGGTTATTATTATATATTATTATTTTTCCTAACGAATTGTTTCTAAAATGAGCTCCAGGAGTCAAGAGTAACCTCTGCATCAACATCATGAAGTGAAAAATCTTGAGCTGAGTGCGTATAATTGTATTAATTTAGAGGTAACTGTCATCAATCATTTGAAAGTAAATATGGCAGAACTATGTAATAAAGTAAATAGACGTGCGTCATTTTGTTACAAAATTACACGGCGAACGCATTTTATCTGATCCCAAACGGTTATCGTCGAATATATATGTTTAAAGAAGCGCTGCGATTAGCCAAATTAAAAAGACCTCAAAGATTTGTTCCTCTACAAACGATTCTTTCTTCACCTCCTCCGTGGCCAAGTTGGAAAAACGCGGGCCTAGTAATCCTAAGGCTGATGGTTCGCACCACCCCGGGAAAATTTTTTTAGTGCTTTTTAGACTCATCTTAGTGTAAACAAATTACGCATATATATGATTTAACAAATTTTGGGGGAGTAATTTTGTGGTTCATTGGCGTTTCGTCGTGGGCCACTGGTGATATAATTTTCAAAACGGAAATTGGTCCACCGCGGATCGTGACTGCGGGACCGCCAATTGTTGGCGAGATGTCGCTAGTTGCCCATCGGTGGCCCACCGACATTTACGGCATGAAATAGTTTATTCATCAAAACCTTTATTATACGTGGTCTAGGGTTCGATTTTCGTGAGAGAGCATTAAACGCATTACTGAGGTTTGGGTTCTACCTTAAAATATAGTCGCACGTCTCTTTTAAATTCGGCGCTGAAAATGAACACTGAAATTCAAAAGTTGTAAGCTTCTTTTCTGTTTTGGAATACAATTACCGTAAAGTATGATATCATCGAATTATTGTTCAATTGCAATATGTTTAATAGACGGAATATACTTGATACGAAAATAAGCTTTTATTAATTATCATTATTTACTGTTATACAAACCATATACTACGCGCTGCGTTTCACTGTAATTTGATAATGGTATCTTGACAGAATATTTGTCACCGGTTTTCAGTATTAAAAAAAAATAAAAAAAACTTTCAGTGCATTTCTCACAAGTCAACATGGTGAATCGTCATTTTCAACGTTAGTCGGACAACGTGACGTACATATCAATCAATATAGTGTTAACATCGAAATTTCTTGAAATGAAAGAAATGGATACCAATAATTTTCAATTGCTTATATGTACGCTTTCTTGTGGTTTAAGGGCACTACATAGAGCTTTAATAGTGTACGACTGGACTCAATATTTTTTTCTCAGCGTACAATTCTGAACAAGTAAAAAGAAATAAAGATTTAGGCTAAACAGAAATGTATTCGAAGTTACAAAATAATTTAATTAAAACAGTGTTTATTTGCTGGAATCAACGCAACTTTTTCAATAGAATTTAATTGTTAAATGCTGCATACTTGATTGTTGTAGGTCGTTAACAGAACTTGGCTGAAAGAACGTTGAACGTGGAGAAAAGAACTCGGGATCAGTGGGCGATATTGAAAACTGTTATCCACTGAACCACATAATCGTTTCCCAATTGACGCTATATACTTTAAACAAGAGAATTGTCACCATGCTTTTGCTGTGTGAAGTTTAGAACATTAAATTTACAATTTAGAACATTAATAACATTTTGTTTATTCATTTGCTTATTTTAAATTTTACATAACTCCTCATGACTTCGTAAATAAAACACTTAATCATCAAATATGTCCTAGCTTAAAATTAAAACTGAAGATTTAATATAATGGTAAACAAAAGTTATATCCTATATTCTTAGGAAGATGATAAGAATCATAAATATTATCCGATTATTTAAAAAAAATACTAAATGTTGTTGAAAATGTGAATGTTTGCGTGAATACTAAATGTTTGCGTGAATTGAGGAAAAATAAAACAAAAAATGGGTTAATAGTAATCCGTTATTTTAAATAATTTCAATATAGTTTACACTGCTTATTTTATAACAGTTGCCAAATCAACGTCAAAATTTTGAATTACTATTTTATCAACTGTTCGTAACTTCGCTATGCAATTTCTTTCTCTTTTTTTTTTTTTTTTTTGTATGCGATGTATTGATCTCATCTCAGGTACATCGAGTTGCATGTTTAAAATTTAAATATGATTTTGTAATAAAGTATGACAATTTGTAATTAAACAAAAAGAAAATCAAAAGTGTTTCACTAAAAATGAGCATTATACTGTACTTTGGTGATATCATATAGTTGGAGATTGTGGAGCACCATGTATAGAAAATTGGTTAGCCTTTTGCGACATCCAAAATCCGAACCCACCAAACGACTGCTCGAACATAGCCCGTTTTCTTCAAAATCCATATCCATATATCATTGTAAATCGTAAGAAAATAATACAAACTTTATATTTTTCAAACAAGATACGAAATTAAATTATACAGTTAACAATGTTAAGGCTGAAGTCTCCAATATGATATATAAGTATTTCGGGTAAAGTAACAAGGTGTAACAATGCAAATAGTAATTAGTTTTATTATTCGGATAATTGTCCAGCATTTGTAGAGAAGTAAATTTTGCATTGCATCCCTTTAAGTTGTTTACTTTGGTTAAATGACTAAAAAAAAAAAAAAAAAAAAAAAAACTCTACTTGAAACTGTGGATATAAATAAATAATCAAATGATCTATTTTATTAAGAAATTAATAAATAACATTTTCCAATTACTTATGCAACGTCTAAATACAATTTTCAATAGGAGTACACTATTTACTAATATTCATATCTTTAGCGCAAAACTTTTGTGTCATTTCAATAACTCACATTAGTCGATCTTAAAATTAACCAGATGAATATATATATATATATATATATATATATATATATATATATATATATATATATATATATATATATATATATATATATATATATATATATATATATATCATACTTTTACAAAATAACAAGTTATTTCGTTCATCTTTTTTGCATCGATAATAAAAACATTATTTTGGAAACGGAACATCAGTTAAAATAAAAGTGATCGCTAACACACTAAAGTTTATATCTTCAATTTATTAAATTAAATATCGTCATGCTGTAGTTATTACTGAATTATTTATTTACGAAATATGCGTAAAATCGTCCGAGCTTTCCTGAGAAAATATTCCAGAGTATAATAATAATAATAATAATAATAATAATAATAATAATAATAATAATAATAATAATAATAATAATAATAATAATAATAATAATAATAATAGCACTCTTAAGAGTAATTTTCCTCACGTGATTTTTTCATAAATTATTTATGTCATATTCTATAATTGTTAATTAATGATTTATTTATGTAATATGGACATAATTGCAGCATTCCTTTTCGAGAAAATTGTACAATAAGAACATCCTATAGAGTAAACTACTTTGTTCTAGAGTTCAGTTAATTTTTGTTTAGCGTTCCTTTCAGCATCAAGGCTATGTGAGACGTGGACCTACAAATGAACCTGTGATCTTAATGACGTATGATCCTGCCAGGAATCGAACCCAGGTCTCCCAAGCCAAAGACGCGTATGCGAACGGTTTAGCCACCAGGGAGCGTGCATGGTTGTGTTCGTGTACTCTTCAAACACGAAAATTAGCTCTGTGCGTGCATGGTTGTGTATAAGATATGTAAGTATTCTCTATAATTTAAAGAAATTATTTATTTAAATTATCTAACCATGTATATTTTAAAACGGCTAAAATTTCCAAGATTACAAACGTAATAATAATAATAATAATAATAATAATAATAATAATAATAATAATAATAATAATAATAATAATAATAATAATAATAATAATAATACAGTAAAACCTTCCTTCAACGGACCTTTTATTAAACGGAAATATTTCACGGTCCCATGAATTTTGGAGTAAAAAACATGTAAAACTCCCTGCATTAAGCGGAAACTGTGTTATGCGGAAAACGGAAACCAAAAAAACCTTGAACGGAAAATTCTGAGTTCCGGCTTACAGAGTTTAGAAAATTTTTAGACATCCTGTGAGAGTGCAAATGTATATATTACAATGTCTATGCCAGCTGTCAGTCTTCTTTGTAGGTGTACTTCTGTTCCGATTATGTAGCGACTAGCGACAGCCGACAAAATGAGAAGAAAGCTGACAAAATAAGGTTTCGGGCAAAAAGGAATTGAGACAATAAAGCAGAAGTCATAATCCCTATCACGGGTCATGAAAATAAGGAGTGAAGGGTTGAGAGGACTTTCGGAATTACAGAGGAAACTTCTCTGTCCTGAAGTATACAGTGCAACGTTTTGAGCGAAAGCAAAAATTCATGTGCACAACATTTGAGAGAATTATGTCATTGTTTCTCATTTACGCTTTCTGATACCCTCTCTCTCTTGCTCTCAGCAGGTATGGTTCTACACCTGGTCAATCAACTTGCATTACAACTTTTACCAATATCCCTCTAAACTCACATTTTTGTAATACTTCGGCATCAGTCATTATGGCTTGTACGTACAACAAGAGTTATGTTTAATTCTAACACTAGGTTTAAAGTATTAATGCTAGTGAACGTGTTAATTGAATGTAAAGCAAATCATGAAGAAGTTCAACCTCGGTAAAACTCAGGCGTACGATATTCTTAAAAAAAAAAAAAAAAAAGGAAATTCTGAAGTGGTGAGGAAACTGCAGTAATGGAACAATAAAATTACAGTAATGGAAAAATAAAGAAATAACTTAAGTAAACTGAAAAGCAAGACATTAATGAAATAGTGTCGGAATAGTTTGTTAGTGTAAAATCGTAAAATCACCGCATATCGAACCCTATATTACAGGAATAAGCTAAAACAGTAGCTGAAAAAAAAAACTGGGTAAAACTGAATTCAAAGTAGCCAATGGATGGTTAGAAAGTTTCCGCAAAAGACATCATGTATTTCTTTCATTTTTTTTTTTTTTTTTTTTTTTTTTTTGCGAATTTTGTGGCGAATCGTTTGATGTAAATAGTGAAACGTTTGATGAATGGGTTGCTAGACTACCTTCCATAAACGAAAGACATTTAATTGAATTGTATTTTTTTTTTTTTTTTTTTTAAGGAAAGGTCCACCTCTATTAAGCGGAAACCTGACTTTAACGAACATTTTTGCGAGTTCCGCTCGATTCTGTTATAGACAAGTTTTACCGTAATAATAATAATAATAATAATAATAATAATAATAATAATAATAATAATAATAATAATAATAATAATAATAATAATAATGTATTTAAATTACACAAAATGTGTGCGGTGAAAGAGCAATATTACATACTACGAATAATTCTATTTTTTTTTTTCTAGTTATGGATATGAGCTGTTCGTAAATAATCTATTTCGTTAACGAAAAATAGTCGTTATGTTCGATGCGAATGATTAAATAACATAAGGTCTACAAATGTAAAACGCATGTAAATTTACTGAACATGTCAACGTTTTCATTTCGTTTCTATTGATTAGAAATTAGTAATTAAGTACCAGACAACATACAAACTCTTCAAAATTAATATCATACAAAATTTAACTTGAATCGTCAAACATATGAATGGAAAGGGACTTGAATTTGGGTTCCTGTGCATGTATGAGTAAATTATTACCTATACTACACTTTTCTATAAGCAAATAAATATATATAAAGTTCAAATTTGTAACTGCATGCTCATCGGCAAATTGTTATATTGTTTAGCAAATTATGTATATTAGTTTGTACACCGAATCAGAAAAGAAGAAAGAAATAAAGAAAAATAGTAAAGTTATAGATTGAGAATTACAATTACTTACCAAATAAAGATCCCTCTAAGCAGACGCAAGATGGCAGAAAAGCATCTGTGAGAGCTTGCGTGCGAGAAACACGTGAACTTGATACTTTGTAAATAGAGAAGCGACTGAACGCTTAATGTGGAACAAGACCTATATGGCTACAGCCTTGTTCTCCGCAACCCGCACAACTGAATTGAGAATGTTTCCACCAGTTGCGTGCCGCTAGTTCATTCGATGGGAGCGCCGCCAAACGACAAAATCATATACGAAAGTTGCCGCCTGTGAGATAGAAAACCCGCAAATCTTCTATATCACGTTTTCGAAGACGTGGAAATGTCCTTCAACAGAACCAACGGGTGCGATCTTATTGTGGAAGCGAATTCTTCCATGAGCTTTAGATACTGGCAATGTGGAAGATATTGAAGTTTTGACGAATATGTGAATCTCCAGTCTTTATTTTCTTATTTTCTTTCTCTCTTTTCCTTTCTTATTTCTTTTATGAATGTTATCAATCTCGCTGAAAGAAAGAAACGTGAACGCTGTTGATTGTATATAGATATTGATTTCTTCGTATGACTAATGGCCCTTATTACTAATCTATCGTTTGTTCGAAATGCTTCTAGAACTCGTATCAGAAGTTACAGCTGGTTTCGCATTATTTTATATGTAAAATCTTCCACATAAATATTAAGTAATTTAATTTGAAAAGAAACATATGTTGAAGAGAGGGAAAATAGAAAGTAATATTTCTAAAAATATGATTTAAAAAAATAATTAGCAAACAATATAAAACATATCGTTTCAAGAACATTACTTAACAAAAGATATTTTGCAAAACTAAAATAAAAGCATTGGGAGCGATCTCACATACAATCAATTTGAAGATTATTCAATTCTCATGTAAATTAAGTGATTGTATACAGGTCAATCTATATCAAATAAACCAATGACGGTTGCTGAACATTTTTTTTATTCCTGTGCACATTTTTTCACGACATCGAGAGAGTAGAAAACAAACATTCATTCATTTTAGATGTTCAGTTGCTTTATAATGAGCGGTCATTTTATATTGGCGCGTAAATCTATTTTGTACTTTACAGAAGTTTGCTGTAAACGCTATAATTTCGCTGTATTACTAAATATTTTATACAGAACAATACAAGCACACTCTTAATTAACTTCTTAATTAACTTTTCGTGTTAAACGAGATATTATATCAAGGTAACATATAGTTAACAGGGCGCTAGTTTTATTGAAAAAAATAAAGCTCCGTAATCTTTGAAGATGATGATTTCACACAAAAAGCATTGAAAATAAACTTAAATGCGCAACATTTTGTGTTCAGTATCATTAAGGCCGACTAATTTATTATTATTATTATTATTATTATTATTATTATTATTATTATTATTATTATTATTATTATTATTATTATTATTATTATTATTATTATTGTTGAAAGTTAACGTTTGAAAAACACAAAATTGCAGAGAAAAAGGCAATACTCACCATTTCTCCTCTTTCTTGGATATAGGCATTGCTGTGTTATATTGAGAGTACAAATTAGTTCGATCTCTTTGTTTGTGGTCAAAAATTCATTTATTTCAGAACAAAATGAATGAACAGATTAATCAAAGTATTGCCCGTCGCTGGTTACTACCTTTCTCCTCCTCTGATATAATTTTCAAATTCCATCTCGAAAAAATGTCTCGCTTTTTTAAGACGATCCGAGTTAAGAGCCCACTTTCGATTTCCGCGAACAAAGTGAACAACGACCTGCCAAATCGTGCTGTATCCTTAGAAAAAAAAACAGTAATCAGAAGGAGCAATGTCCGGCAAATACGGCGGCTAGGTAAATTATCCCACTTGAGCTTTCCCAAATATTTTTTTACGACCTTTGAGACATGAGGCCGATAACTTCGTCATGTCATTGATCGTATTCCGGCCGTTTTCTTCGTAATGTACGGCTCAAATGAATCAATTGTAGCCTCGATCTTCCGTAATGGAATCGCCAGGTTTAACATCTCATAGTATACAACACTCTTTTGATGCCATCAGATACACAGCATGATCTTCGAGCCATAAATATTCGGCTTTGGTGTTCGATGGTCGATTGTAATCATTCACCGAGCATAGCGTAGTATTTTCTCTCGCAAGTCAAAAATTGCCTTACAACTTCTCCCTGTTTCAGTTCATAAGACACCCAATTGCCTTGCTTTTGAATCATTCCCATGGATTTCAATCGTGCGGAAACTGCTTGTTGCGTAAATCCCAAGGATTATGCAGCTCCTCTTGCGTTAGGCACTGGTCTTCATCGAGAAATGTCTCCAAGTCTTTGTCTTCGATTTTTTTTTTTTTTTTTTTTTTTTTTTGCTATCCAGAGCGAGGTTTATCATCAATGAATATTCTTTATAATAATAATAATATTCTTTAAATATCGAAACCATTCTCTACATGATTTATCAGTTGTAGCATCATCACCATAATTTTTTTCAAGTATTCGATGTGCTTCAGCTACACTTTTCTTCCAATTAAAGCAGGAAAGTAAAACCTCGCTTAGTTAACACAAAATTAGACATATAGAACACAGCAAAAAGGAGACGTTCTGTATGAAACTCAAACTAGGGATGGATACGAGCGAATTCGAGTGAGTTTTCTTTGAAACTCTACTCGACTCGAAACAGACATCTTTTAGCTCGACTCGAGAACTCAGCTCGAAAAATTTCCTCCAACTCGACTCGAATTTGACTCAAGTTTCGAGTCGAGTAGAGCCAAATCGAGCCAAATCCTGTGTGTAGCTTCGAGTATTCTCTTGAACTATTCTACATAGACAATATAATTATTATCAATGTTACTACTTCTACTACAAATTATTATTATTATTATTATTATTATTATTATAAGAACGCCGTGTATAAACATGAAAGATAGGCGGTATGTATCTGAATACTAAGAACAAGTTGAATGCGACCTCGGTAGTCGTGAATTCTAAGGGGCAACAGAGGCGGATTTAGAAGATAAAAACGGGGGGAAGGCAGCCAGAACCCAGACTATGATAGTTTTTATTATTATTATTATTGCTCAGACGCGCCTCTTTGGTTTCGGCACCTGAAGATTTGAACCGAAACGGGCTATCATCATTGCAATCTTCTCTTCCTTCTTTATTTCATCATTCTTTTTTTTTTTTTTTTTTTTTTTGGGGGGGGGGCAGGACAAGGACCAGGACAAGGGTTAGGTTACGAAACCACAACACATTGAACAGACAGAACAAACAAAACGAAACAAAATAAAATTTAAAGAAAAAACAGCAAATCCTAATTACTAACTACTATTCTCCAATGATGATTTAAGTTTTTTTTTTTATCTAATCAAACTAATCTACTCTTAACATTGATCCTATTATAAATATCATCATTCATTGCTTTTAGTCTATACTTAGCTCATCCATGTAGTATTCCCTCTTCTTCTTTGTTCCAATTCGTTCAGGTTCTCCCTGTATGATTTGGTTTTACACCTTTGAATATAATTTGATTCTCTCCTGTATGTTTTTTTTTATTAATTTACCACATTCTCCTACAAAATCACTAAACACCCACTTCACTTATCACTATTAAGCACTGTCTATACTGGTATTCATAATATTACACTAATACACTATCACACTCTTGTGTGTGAAACAGTTTAAAGTCTAATTCCACTAAACACACTGCACTTGTTCCGTTTCCTTTCGTGCATTCTTCGTTAAATCTTGTCTGTCTCATGTGAGATGATTTTGTTTTTTATATATGTTCCTCGGTTGTTTTACGTATGTCCACGGCTCCCAATACAACAGCTTGGGGTCCAGAACCCACTCGGAGGACTTAGTGCGGGCCCTGATCAGTTGTGTTCCACCGCCGTGTGCAACGGAGCTGAAAGTGGCGTGTACGCAACAAGATCGCGGACGGTCACTGTTTTCTTTTTCCCGAGTTCATTTGTCTCATTACTTAGTTCTATGAGATATTAATGTGCTGTATGTTAGAATGCACGATGATCCACAACCGAAACACGAAATTCACCCCGGCCTGACGCATCCGGAGTTTCAATCCGGTCTGTCCGGGGATGTGTCGAGCCCACTTTCACTCTCGCGTTTCCTTCCGGGGCATGCGGAATACCAGCAATCCTGGAGGAGACCTCCGGTCCGAAAGGAACGCCCCATACACACGTTCACACATTCAATCTAATTCATTCATATATCTGTTAATTTCTTATTGGTTTCCGTTTGCTAGATTCCTTTCTTCATATATATATATATATATATATATATATATATATATATATATATATATATATATATATATTGTTCCGTTCGGAAAATTCAGCCGCAATTTTATTCAGCACTTTAAAGTATTTCCCTTCGCTAATGATATCCTCTAATATTCCTGTTCTTACATCGTTCATCTCGTTCATTCAGTCTTCTAGTAGGGGACACCACATTACCTAGTGTTCCGAAGTTTCAAACTCACTACAACCACAGTTTCCTTCTTCTTTTAAGCGAAACCTTTGAAAATATTGGCCACAGGGCCCATGTCCCGTGATGAAGTGGACAAGGCCTAGAGTTTGTGCAAAATTGTTCCATTTTAGTCTTTCTCTTATGTTCGGGATTAATTTATGTGTTCTTCTTGCTTTCTCTGAGTTATTCCAGTCTTGTTGCCACTTTTCTAATATTACTTGCTCTATATCTTGTATGTTATCTATTTCTTTGCCTATTAGGTCCTGTACCCTACTTTTGTTTTCTTTTTTAAACCAACACATTGCCGCCCGTTGAATTATTAATAAATGCATTGGTTTTAACCCCAACAATACAGCTAGTGCATTGTAGGGAGTAGTACCAAATGCCCCGCTTAATCTGATCATTATATTTATTTGGGGTCTTTCTATTTTCAGTTTTAGTGCATTGTTTTCTAACAACCTGTGAGCCCAAACGCTGCCAGCATAATTCATAGTTGCCCTTAAAATTGAGAGATGGTATACTTTTTATTAAATTTCGTGGAAGCTTATATATATTACTTGCTATATTTATTAGTTTATTGGTAACTTTATGTCCTTTATCACTAATGTAATTTACGTGATGTCCAATATTTAGTTTATCGTCTACTTGAATGCCAAGATATTTGAATTCGCTTACTCTTTTTATTTTTTCTTCTCGAATTTTGATTATTGAGTCCCTTGCCAGATTTGTTCCGAAAATCATATATTTGATTTTTTTTTCTTGGATAACTTTAGTTTACTTTAATCTTGCAGTATTCTTATTATTTCTTTTGAATTTTCCTCTATTTCCCTTCTTGTGTTTGCTGATGTTATTACTGCTAGGCCATCTGCAACGGCTATTAATCTATTTACGCATTTATTTTTGTTTAATGCTTCCAAGCATGGCTGGAATTCAATGTCCCACATCAATGGGCCTAGAATAGATACCTGTGGACATCCTTTTTGTGTATTAATGCTTATATCTTCATTTTCTTATTTTATTATTTTTTTCTGTCTTGAAAATAATATTGTATTGTGTTCACTAGGTATTCTGGTATATTTAGCTCTTTTAGTCTTTATACCAGCGAGGGGATCCACAGATTGTCGAAAACCCCTTCTATATCTACAAACAAGGTTAATACATACTTTATTGCGCTCCTGCGATCCAAAATTTTCTCCACAAAAACATTTAGAGCGCCCTCGGTTGATTTGTGTCTTCTAAAGCCGTACTGCAAGTTATCTCCTTCAATATTCCTATATTTGTGTAATCTGAAAGCTAATGTTTTTTTTTTTTTTTTTTTCATAAATTTTAGAAATATTCCCGAGGAGGCATATTGGTCTGTAGGAGCTTACATCTGTTGGGTCTCTATCTTCACTTTTCATTAATATTATTAATGTTGATTCCTTCCAAGAGAGCGGAAATTTCCTCTTCCTTAGTAGAGTATTACATAATTTAGTTAGATATTGTATCCATATTTCTTTTTTTATATAAATTTCATTTTTTTTATTCCGTCTAGTCCAGGGACTTTTCCTGATTTCAATTTCTTTATTATTTGTTTGATTCCTCATTTGTTACTAGGTCTATTTGATCTTCATGTTCTTTTTTTGATAACTTGGTTATAGTCTTCTCTTAGTTTTCGTTGTTGATCTGTTTCTTTACTTACGTCATCTATTGGAAAGAACTTATTTGACAGTTTAAGCATAGTTCCTTCTCTTGTTTTCGTATATGAATTGTCATTATTCTTTAGTGTAGTTAGTATTATGTTGTTTATTTTCTGCATGATTAGATTTTAGGGAAGCCCCCATTGATCCAGTTCTATATTATTTTTTTAGAAATTGTTTCCAACTCTTCTTTTTAGCAGCTAATAATTCATCTGTATATTTTTGTTTCGCTAGCATATAATTTTCTAATCTTCTTTCTTTAAGTATAGGAATTATTGTAGATTGGTAGCCTTTTCTTTTTGCTTTTGATATCTTCTTTTAGTCTTTCTAGCTTTAGGGACCAAAATCATTATATTTTTTTCTTTGTCTTGACTTCTGGAATTGATTCCTCTATAGATTTATTTGTTTTATTTTCTATCTCTGTTACTAATTTATCTAGATCGTCGTAGTCATCAATTTGTGGTAAGCACAGTTTTTTCTCGAATAGTTCCCAACCTATTTTTCGTAAGTTATAATTCTCACCTTTTGTTCCAAGGGTAGTATATTCTATGTTAAATGTTATTACTTCATGATCGCTTGTTGTTACAATGTCTTGAACTGTCCAGCTCACTATTTTTTTCTTCTAATTGAATAGTACTTATAGTAACATCAATGAAGGACTTTCCTCTCGGGACTGCAAATGTTGGTCTGTTAACTTTATTCATAACCCTTAAACCATTTTGTAGAATAAAATCTTCCAGGATTTCGCCTGTCATCTGTTATCAGTGAGCCCCAAATAATTGATTTTGCGTTTGCATCTATTGTAATGATAAAATTAGTCCTTTGATTTTGCCAAATTATTATTTGTATTTTCTGTATGAAATCCTGTATATTTAGACTGTATTGAAAGTAATAATTTATCAGTCAAAAAGATTTGTTACCAAGGTTACCTCCGTGCATACTGTCCATTCGTCACAATATCGCGCAATTTTTAGTACTTCAATATTTTTATTCATGATTACCGTTATTGCTTTCGGATCGTTTCCTTCCTTTATTATTCTTGCTCTCGGCGGAAATGCTGTTAATTTGCTCTTGACATTGTATGGTTCCTGTATGTTTACTGTGTCTATTTCATTGATTTCAACAAATCTTCTTAATTCCATCGTGGCAATTTTTGATCTTTGGGCGTTGTTTTGCACTATTTTTAATTTTGTAAATTGATTATGTATATTTAGTATGGACCAATGCCTTCTTGCCGGACTTGCTGAAGTCCAAATATATTCGTCCATGAGCAATAACGAGTTGTTTTTACACATTTTCCAAATTCCAATAAATTCTCCGTCGTAAAATTGCTTCGTCGATTAAATCTACTAATTCCCATCCGTTCGCCGGTTCGTAATTCCATCCTGTCTACTTCTTCCAGAACGGGATATGTTATAGATCTGCCCTTCTCATGAAGATCCCTTGTTATTTGTCTAAACGCCACTGTTAGTATTTGCTTATCCTCCAACTTGGCAAGCTTATATTGTATTTCCATTTTTTTCATAAAGTGGCTTTGGTTCTTTGAATATTGGAGATATTTCTGAAATATCTGTGGACGTTGTAGTAATTGTTGAGTCTTGGATTTTCTCTTCTTTTGGTGGAAATAAGTACTTCTCTTCGCCATGTGTGAACGAATTTTCCAATTTGGGTATTCCCGATTTTTCTTCCGAGGTATGTTTCTTCTTTTGGTTTTTCTTCCGATTCTCCAATAATGTTGTAAATTCGCTCTGTATTTGTTTCACTGTATCTGAACCTTCTGTTTGTACATATTTGTTCTTAGTTGTTATATTCTATTTTATCTTCCTTTCTAAGAATGCTTCCAGTCTTATTCTGTCTCTTTTAACTTTGCTCGGGGGTTTGCTTTCCTTATGTTTACCTTTTTATTGGATACCTTTACCCATAGTTTATTTTACTAATTATCCTCTCTCGGGACACTCTATAGGACACACAATCCTCCGTATTTGGTGCTTGACATGTTTTGTGTCTCAGTTTGCAAGGAACGCAAATGCTTTTTTATGTTTTTCATCACACTCTTCACTTTTGTGTCTCAGTGTACCACAGTATCGGCATCTTTTTTATCTTTGTTATCACAATATTGTGTGATGTGCCCGAACTCTTGACAGATATAACACTTCGGCACCATTAGGAAGTCTTTTACCTTGTGTGATTCGTAATCGATATAAACCTTGTCCTTATTTATTAAGTACTTTCTAATATTAGGTGTAACTTCAATTACTAAGTGGCACTTCTTTTGGTTCTTTTTTCCCTGCACGAAATCTGGCCTTAATTTGCTCTTTTACTTCCGGTAAGTTGTCTTTGAAGTTCTCTTCGATCATTGTTTCCAGAATTTATTCATCTTTCAGATAGGATGGAACACCATATATGATCATTAGTGGATTCATTTTTCTGTTTTCCTCAAAGCTGAAGTTACATTTATTTTTTTTCTTTCGATTTTATTTTATTTATATCTTCCTTGGTGGCCGTTTCCAGTACGACAATGTCCTTCGTGGTTCTCTTTACCGTTATTTTTATTTTTCTTTCCTTGGGTCAATGACTTCGACCAGTCTTTGTGCCGTCTGTTTGGTGGTTTCTCCTTCTTTTGGTCTAAAGATTAGTGCCGGTTTTGTTAGTCGATACCTCCCATTCTTTTCTCCTTCTCTGTGATCTTCCTTCCCTGTCTCACTATTTCTGACCATGATATAGACGCTTCATCTGTTTCCATTTTGTCTGATTTTAGGTTGTCGATTTTTTTTCGCTAATTCCCTTAGTTCCTCGTTTAGATTTGTATTTCCCATTTTTTTTCTTTTAAGATGGAAACTTCTCGTAATGAGCTCGTTTTTGTGTTTTTCACCGTGAAACCTAGTTCCTTTACCTATTATTTTAGTTTTTTTTATTTATTTACCTTTTCCAGTTGGCTTCCTTTGTCTTCTGATTTCCTCAGCTGTGACGTTTTTTTCCTTAAGTTTGCTATCCATTTTTTTGTATTTGTTTGTCCCTTTCCTGTCTTATTTCTTGTTTATCCTTCCTCAGTTCCTCTATTTCCTTTCTCTGGTCTTTTATGATATCCTGAAGGTTCTTGATTGTGTGTTTATCCTCCAGTCTTGAACCCTTCTGTCCGCTCATAATTTCCATTTCAATTATTAATTTTTCTTTCTGGAGATCCTCGTATCTACTCTGGAGTTCCTAATTTATTTTCTCCATTTGTTGGAGTTTCCCTTCTAAAAGTGTTCTATCTTTAACCCATACGACCATTCTTTTCTTTAGTTTGTCAAGATGACCCTTCCCTACTTTTTTTCCAATCCAGAAAGCTATCTAAGTAGGTGTGTTCGCTTTCATATTGATCAATTGTGTCAAAGCTGTAGGATGTCATAGTTGTGTGTTTTTTGTAGGTTGTTTCTGGTGGTATTTCCTCCCTTGTTCTTTTACGCGCCTCCTCTTATTCCATTCTTGTAGGTGTTGCTTGGGCGTTGGAATGACTAACTGGTGAGTCTTATCTTGCTTGTTTTTTTTTTCTCATCGATGGTGGTGTCCTTTGCATAGTGCCCCTAAAAAACTACGGACAACCTGCAGCACACTATCGCATGGAGGGTTGCCTATCCTGCACTATTGTTGATGCTTCTCCTGAGAATCTTAATAATCTCGGCTTTACGCCTTATTAGGTAGCAACCTGTTCTGTCAGGCTGCCACGAGGGTTGTCTAACTGCCACAAATGACAAAATTAGAAATCATCTCAACCATTATAGTCCAACAGATGATACGATAGGGCTGTTCCGATAATCGAGTAATCGATAACAATTCGATAAAATTTCAAAACCGTTTCATCTATAAAGAATTTTAATTTTATCGAATTATAGAACTTTCGAGACTCTCGAAATGATCGAGACTCCCAGAATGTTCGAGACTCTCGGAATGTTCGAGATCCCCGAAATGTTCGAGACTCCCGAAATTTTCGGGACTCTCGAAGTGTTCGAGGCACTCTAAATGTAAGAAACATTAGACAACTTCGAGACACTCGAACTTTTCGAGAGTCTCGAATTGTTTGAAAGCAGCAAATACAGAAATATATCAATATGATCGCATTTGTCGAGTCGCTTGAATATTTTGAAAAGTTCGGGATTATCCTAGTGTTCGGAAGAAACAATGAATTCGAGGTTATCATAGTTGTATATAATATGTATTACATATATGCAGGGTGTTCGTTTTAAAACTTCTCTCCTTAGGAATAAAGTGAAGAAAAAGTTTTTTTTTCACAAATCTGTACAAGGTTTAAGCAGTCTGTCAGAAGAGAGAAAGAGGAAGAGAAAACATGAAAAATGAAATGAAATCTTTGAGTTTTACGTCCCACGGAGAAAACATGCATCACCCGAATGAAATTGGAATCCAAGACACCATTAGTCTACTAAGAGTCACTTTTCCGATTGCGCCAATAACGGGGCAGGCAGAAAAATAATTTAACATATGATTTCGAGGGTTTAATTTAAAGTTCTGTATAGAGACAGCTACTGATATAGGTAGAGGATGGAAATTCGTTAAGGCTGAAGACTTAGCAAACTTTCGTTTCGAAAATTTACCATCCGGCGCTAGAATGCCTTCGAGTATTTGAGATTGTCGTGAAACAAACCTTGAGAATTTTCAGTGCACGGTATTACAGGCGCTCCTTATTACAGGCCGTCCTGTCTGTCTGTTTGTATGTGGCATCCGACGATAACTTTCTAACGGATTGTCCGATTTTGATGGAACTCATTTTAAAATGTTCTCGTTTGCTTTCACCAGACACCTATTGTTTTGATTGCCATACGACAAGGGGAATTTTCATGAACTCAAGTATTTGTTCTTACTTTGAGCGTAGGCGTGTGGAAGCTACGATAATTTCGAATGATCTTTTTTTTTTTGAAATTACAAAAAAAAAATCACACAATAAAGAAATTATTGCCTTAAGAGTTAATCTGAAACTTCGATATTATCTATATTAATCTTAGATAAAACTTCTGTAGGAACTAACTTTCCAACCAATTGTATCCATTTATTTTTGGTATGCTTTGACGGACGCCATAACTTTAGTTCGTCAATATTTCGTAAACCCAGAAGTTTACCAGTCTTTACATCATTTAATTCGAAAACCTTATTGTTAATTTGTCTAATACATAAATAAGGTCCAGCATATAAATCGCAGAACTTATAAGTTCTCTTCATTGCCGCATTACTTTGAGAATGTAACCTCACAAAAAAAAAAAAAAAAAAAAAAAACAGATCATTGATTTGGATTTTGAATCTACCTGTCTGTTGATGTTCGATCTTTTGGTTCCTCAGGAGAAATTTACGTGTTCTACGAAGACGTACCATACTGACAAGGTGTGAATAATTCAATTCATCATTCTCATTAATTTTATTATTAAAATGCTGTTCTATGTTGTTTTTTTTTATTCTATCAGTTCTATTATGAATATTCGCAAGAACAACTCCCAAGGTATCGGAAACTGAATAATTTAAAAAGTAAGTAATTTCCTTTATGCACTTAATCCAGTGTGTGTGTGTTTATTTTTGCAACAGTGTCGAAATAACATACCAAGATTTTGATGAACATTTTCAACAATAGAGCTACTTGGATGATATGGAGTAAAAAATGTACTTTAATATTGGCATTATTCATCGCACGGATAAATACATTACTGCGAAATTGTCCACCATTAACACACAAAATAAGTTCAATTGGTCAACAATGTGGTATGTACACATTCAAAATTCGGTGTACAATCGCAGGTGAAGTTGCTTTTCGTAAAGGATACGCCACTAAATATCTCGTAAAAACATCTATGACACTCAAAAGAAAAGTATCACCAATAGGTGCTCGAGGAAGAGGTCCGTACAAGTCGATAGAAATAAAACATGAGGTCTTTCAGGCATGATTGACATAATTTGTTTGTATATAGACTGGAAATTATGCTTAATTCTCATGCAATCCTCGCAATCATTAATATAACTCTTAATTTGCGTTCTAAGTGACTTCCAATAAAATGATTTACTAATTAGTAAATATAACTTTAAATATCCAAAATGGCCAAAATCTTCATAATATGATTTTAATATTCGAGGCACCAATGTCGGGGGAATGAAAATGTTCTTCCTATTTTTAAATTTGAAATCTTTAATTAAAAGTATTTTATTAGACATTTGATACAGTGGACTCAAATTACGAGGACAACCACAATTCTGAGGTAAAGATATTAAATGGTACATAATTTTGGAATAATCTTCAGAATTCTTTTGGTGTTCTTTCAATTCATCGATGGGTATTTTGGCTACCTCATCCTGTAAAATTTTAAAGGCATTTATAGATAACACTCGGCGATTATCGTCTGGAAACAATCTTGACAACGAACTACCGGAACATTACTTACACTTTTAATATGTTGTACTTCAAAGTCAAAAGACTGAAGTTCCAGTGACCGCCGCAATAAACGACTGTTGTACCCTCGAACTTTCTTAAGATGTCGTAAAGAACTATGGACAGTCAAAACTATAAAATGACAACCACTTACATATGGAGCAAACTTTTGGAGTGCAAAGCATACCGCAAGTAATTCAATTTCAGTCGTCGTATACACTTTCTCTGAACTCTTCAGTGTAAGACTAACGCAATGTATGACTGCTGGTCCACCTACAGTAGGGTTAGGTTGCCACAAAATACCAGAATTTCCAGAAGACGATCCGTCGCATTGCATACAAAAAGGACGATCAAACCTAGGGTGATTCAAACGAATATTTTCCATAATACAAGCTTTCAGTTTGTGAAAACTCCTTTCTTGTAGAACACCCCATTGCCATGGAATTCCCTTTTTAATTACAGAGAATAAAGGCTGAGCTAATTCTTCAAACCAAAGGTATGCATTTTCTGAACCAATTGAACCTAAAACTTGTCGATTTTCTTCCAAATTTGTTGGAGCTGTCAGATCCTTTATAGCTTGATTTTTTTGATTCATTGAAGCACATTACTTGCGTTCCAAAGATGAACACGACAGTGAAACCAGCACGAAACCACAAGTAATTAAATATGACAAACATCGTAGACTGTCGAGGTTTGTACAGCAGAATAGGGCTCAAACCTTGGCAAAAATAATAGTGGATTTCAACAGATTTTAACTGTGGGCAAAGCGTGAATATGTTTAAGCACACAATCCACCGTAGACTGTTAAATATGGGCCTACGGAGCCGACATTCCACACGCGTATCAATGTGGCAACCACACATCATCGATAGTGATGGAACAGCACTGTCCATCGTCATTGGGCCGCAGGACAGTGGCACAACACTGCTGGGTCCGATGAATCACGATGATACTTCATCAAGTTGATAGTCATTTCAGAATATGTCATCTTCCACGGAAACATCTGCTCTAGGCGAGCTCAGTAGGACAACGACAATTATTTGGTGGCTCGATTATGACTTCCGGAACCTTCACATGATCATCCATGGCCCAATAGTGAGTGCAGAGTGCAGAGGGCATTATATTGTAGTGGTCGGCGGAGATAGTGGTGAATATCAACCGTTGCAATAGCTTCCAAACTCAACTGATCTTAACCCAGTTGAAAACCTTTGGAATGTCATTAAATGTGAGATCAGAAATTATCAACTCGCTCAGTGAAATTTACAAAATTAATGCATTGCATGTGCATATGTGGTGTCCTAGTCTCCAGCTACCTATAAAGATGCAATTGCTTCCATGTCAAATCACATTACTGCGGTCCTGCAAGCTAAAGATGAACATACCAGATATTAGAAATATGGTCGTATTAGTATATATTTCTGACGGTGTCTGATTGATCAGTATATATTTCTTGTGAGTGTATTCTCATGCGAATACAGATGTGTTGATGACAATTAACTAGAACTGCACTAGGCAACAGGAGAAAGGCATGCCATGCGATACAATAAACTTGAAGTTACAAACAAATGCCCGTGTTCTCTTTTCAACTTAATCAAATAAGATATATCTAGTGTATTAAGCTAAATTGATAACGCTAACGATCATATAGGCGATAGTTGATATATGTTTGGATGGCACGATGCATCAAGAAACAAACTGAATATTGCATAGTGATAAACGTGTGTAGCACACAGATAACTGTTAGATGGCAAACATGCTGTAAGGTATGATGTAACATCGAAGACAGGAAGAAAGGAAATTCTCGTTTAGCATACAAATAACGTAGGTCACATTCACATTTGCATAGCAAACGTACGTATCCCTAAAATATCATAAACATACGCCTGTCCGTATATTTTTAAGGAATTCGGTTTACTAAAACTCCTGTATATGTTTACTCCGCTTTTTCGTGTGTGTTCATCTATCCGGAATACAAGATGTCTCCAGAGCTACATACTTGATGATTCATCATCAATTTTGTCTAGGAGGTACAGAGTCAAGATTTATTAACGGAAGTCGTTGATGGAGGTGATTTATTCACCGAAAATGATAGAAATCGACAATTTCAGTTTTAACATTGGTCACTATAGAGCAAAAAATGAAAATAGATAACGAAAAGCTGTTTCATGCAATCGATTGAACGTCCCGAGAATACATTTCATTTCCATCCTTAGCTCTCTTCTAAAATTGGAAGTGATATAAATCCACTTCAACTTTCGCATTCAGTTTTGATCTACGGAGAGCAAAATATGACAAATAGCGAGAAACTTTCTTAAATGGATTTAGCGTTGTAAAATAGGTACGATATTCTCTCTTAAACCTCTATTTCGTGACGGGGACAAATAGCCTCGTTGCTGACGTACCCATTAGCCCCAACCAAACAATCAATCTTAAACCTCTATACAAACCGTAGGTGACATATATCAACCATTTCAGCTTTTAACATTGATCACTATAAAGTAAAAACAGTAACATATACAACGAGAGGCGGTTTTCTACAATAAATTGAACATCCAAGAAAATGTTCACTCTTTATTCTCGCTATTAAAACCGAAAGTGTTAAAAATATGTTGTTGCCACTTCCGATTTTAATATTAATTGAGGAAATATCACACCATACAAACAGAACTACTTCACTTGATGTTCACATGACGTGTTACATTTTTTTCAGTGTATGGACTATGAGTTGTGATCTGATTTGTCCCATAATTAACAAGGATTGAACGCTTCGAGTTGCTCCATATTGCAGCGATCGAGGCCGGAATCAAGTACACCAAAACGGAATGAGGTAATAGCTTGACACCGTCAAAGTATTCATACAATTGTTATTACAGTCACATTCGAGAACTCTTTTGATCAACATAATTACTATTTTAGCTACAGGAAACTCACATTTAGTTTCGAGGCAATATCAATTTCGTGCACCAGGATAAGATAGAAGAATCCTCAAGAGTAATCATTCTACTTCTAGGAACATGGAAAACAGAACATTTCCATTTTAGTCCCCGTTGGTGCAATAAACCGCCTGTTTACAATACTGTTTATGTCTCATAAAAGCAGAGGTCAAACCAAGTTAGTTAGATTCGTCGTCTACTCTCATCCTTCCAACATTCTACTTTCTTGATTTTCGATTATCTCCATCCAGGGTTTCTGTGCTTTGCCTGTTCCGGTGCTTCTGTTCCTTTCTATACCTTTTCTATGTCCACACGTGCTGCTGCAGGCTTGTTGTTTTTTGTATGAAGTAAAAAAAAAAGATCGAAAATTCCAATCTGAGCTAATAGTTTCCCATCCCTTTAGTTTTTTTCTCTTTCACCAGAATAGTAGACATACCAGCCTCTCCGAAATGAAACTGGAAACTAAAGAGGATAGGCTTACATCTATTTCGCTTTTCCTCTGAAAATCATTCTACTGATAAGAACGTTCGCCTATGCTAAGTTATAAAGGCAGAACATCCAAATATGCATCACAGTAATTATTTCCAGTATTAGGGTGTGTCTAAGCACGGCGCTCGGATTATAAACTTTTCTTACTTTTTTTATTTTTTTATTTTTTTTTATTTTTATTTTTTATTTTTTTTTTGCGTGAGGTAATCTAGATAGTATTTTATATTTAGGTCAAATATTACAATTTTTCAGTCACAATTACGAGGGTTATTACAAAAGTCATGGTAACGCCACTTTTTTTTTTCGAAAAGTGGAACGTACCAAAAACTTATGAAATTTGCCAATGGTAAGTAGGGCATATACAAAGGTCACATGTAGAAAGTTGGATTAACATACATATCCACAACAGGATATATCACAAGAAAAATGAGTACAAAGAGCTGTTCGTTTCATAGTGCTCTACCTCGAATTACAGCATTACAAACCATTTCAAGTACAAATTACAATTATGTGTATTCAAAGATTCGCTCATGGTAAATCCACGGTGCCTCCCACATCGAGGGCAGTGTGTGGTAGATTCCTTGGGTGATAACTTCGAAGGACTTTAGGTACCGCTGGTATGCTTCTGGGCTTTACACATAATCGTAATTGTAATTGTAACGGTTTGTAATGTAATTCTAGGTAAAACAGGTTTAAACCGAACAATTTGTTGTACTCGTTTTTTATGTTCCATATCCTGATGGGGATATGTATTTTCATTCAAATTCCTACTTGTAGCATTTACAAATGTGATAAAATTATATTTGGATATTAAGATTTATTTCTTCATCCTCATTTCGCTAAAAAATATTAAAAAGTTGTCATGACTTTTGCGGTAACCTTCGCATCAACACCAGCATACTATTAATATTACGTTTGTCTCTTTTAAATTTTACGTCCTGCTATTAAACCAATTAGACTAAAGAAAACGACTGATTAAAGAAAGTGAATATATATACTAACCTTTGGCTAGGTGGGGATTTCGACCCCAGACCTCCGTGTTTGCTCGGCCTACGGCCTCGCATCTCTTATGTATCAGCCTTTTCATCAAGAGTGAATTTCGTGCATTTGCTTTTAATACTTCCTGAATTCAGCCAACTGGGGAATTTGACCCCAATGTCCCGCATTTGCTCCGCCTACAGCATCGCATTTCTTATACATAAAACACTACCAAACTTCAAGTTTCTTTTCCTATTTCAACTATCTAAAAGATAAGATAGCTGTATCCCAAGAAAACGCCCATTTAAATAACATGGGAATTTCTTCATCTTCCTTTATACCTCTTCAAAACTAAGAACATTCACTTTTGGCAATTTTCCTACAGATTGGTACCGGAAGGCTATAGCCATGCCAAATTTCAGCACTCTTATAATGCCGGTAGTGCCTAAACATTTTGGGGTGTAGAAGACGTTCCATATAAAATAACATTCGAAAGATTTTTTTTCCAGTTCCACGTAAAACCACTCTAAATCTGGAAGTTTTTGTTTTCATTGAATTACTTGGGTAAAGTTAACGAAAACGTACAAATATACCAAATTGCAAGTTTTTACTCGAAATCTAAGTACATAAAATATGAGATTATAAGTAAAAAAAAAAAGTACATTTAAATAACATAGAAAATTTCCTCATTCCCCCTTTAGACACCCTAAAAATTATATATTGAGTTATTATCTGAGTGCAGATTTTGAGACGATGAAGCTGGTGTGTTAATGGACAAAGTGAATTTTCCTGGCGTATTCAATTTGTTGCATAGTACTTTTATCTTCTAAGAGCTTCATATAAAGCTTAAAAGTTCTACACCTAATAGTTCCGGAGATCTGAAGAACAACTTAGCTCTCAAGTCCTCCTTTTGTCCCGTTAAGAGGCTGCAACATGCAAAATCCTATTTTTTATTTTTTTTTTCTAACACATCTAGAGAACGGTAAGAAAAAACATTCAAGTTCCCTTTTCTTCCACTTAGAAGTCGAATCTCGCAATTCTCGGATTTTCTTTCAACTTAGAGTACAAAGATATTATTTATACAAAATTCAATATTTTACTCCTAATACTTTTGGAGATGTAGTGATGAGCGAAACAGTGAGTCAGTGGTTTTACGCTTATAGTTCCGAAAGTTGAATCAATATCATTCTTTCATCACTCAATTCAATTATTATTGGCAAGTAACACTGCGTCCATCATTATTGTCATGTTTGAAGAAGGCTTTTTTTTTTTAATTTTAAAGTGCATTAAAGCAGTGTATATTGAGATAAATCATACAAATGAATCCTTAATTTTCGCCATTTTTTCTAAAAAAGTAGAATAAGAAAACGTTTTTTCTTTCTTTATCAGAGGTTCAAAATATACGGAAATTTTACAACAGTAGTAGTGACCTCTGTGTCAATAGCATTGACAAAAATCAATTGTATATTTGCTTTCTCATGAGTGCGTATATTATTAAAACATTACATGATTGTGGGGTTGTGGGTCACGGTGGCTCAGTGGTAGAGCGTTCACTAGTGGGGTCCCTGGCTCAATAACAGCCCTAGTGGACTTTGTGGGCACCGTGCGCGTGGGTTTTCTCGGGGTTCTCTCGTTTCTTCCCACTCTATTCATACCACCATTACATTCATTTCTCATCATCACCGTCTCATTTGGCTTAGCCGCTGGCACCGCGTGGCCTAGTCGCTAATACTCACACCTTTGGCACGAGCGGTCCCGGGTTCGATTCCCGGTGGGAAACTCGGTCGAAAACGTGTAACAGCTCTTTCAGGGCAGACATCTTGATTGAGATTTTCCTAGATCGTCCTCATTCACGCCAGGTGATTGCCGGGATGGTACCTAGCATAATGGTTGAGGCCAGGTCTTTCTCCAATCCTTTCTTAATTTCCTTTTCTCGGATAGTGTGATCGCCGAAGGACGCTATCCCCCATACATAACGGGCTAAATAGCCATGATATACATTAAATATGTTAAGCTACATTAAATAATAATAATAATAATAATAATAATAATAATAATAATAATAATAATAATAATAATAATAATAATAATAATAATTGTTACTGTTAATAGCATTAAGAACATAGAATGATTTCTTTTTCCTTTTTACCATTTTCTCAAGCTTCGCTTTCTACTTTAATTTGGATGTTTTAAGGCTATAATACGCTTTTCGCCAAGATATACAGTATTGAAGCTCACGCATCTCGAACACGTGATTACATTTGTCGACGGGGCATAGCTCCAGCTGCACGTATTCACAGTTGTGAAAAGGAAGCTGTGTTGTGTAGTTGTTGTTGGAAATGGGTCTCTTAACGGAGGAAAAAGTATTCATAGTTGAGCATTATTTCCGCTCATACGGAAGTGGTCGTAAAGATGGACCGAGTTTGGAAAAGATGGCAGAACAATTCCGAGAAGAGTTTAATAAGACGGGAATGTTAAAGACAGTGTCTTCAACTGTGAAGATCCACCAAGAACTGTGCCTGCATTACGTGAGCAAACCATGTCCTTTTGCATTAGTGTGCAGCAACCTTTATTTCAGGATATGTTTGAAAATCTGCGTGAACGATATGAACACTATCTAAAGGAAGACGGTGCACACTTCGGACACTTCCATTACGCATACTGTGGTAAATCAACACGTTAATAGTGTGTATACAGATGGTGATCAAGAAAATGTAAACACCTGTAGTTTGTAACACGTCAGATGTATGGGTTGACAGTGGTGTCGTGGCGCCCGCAGCGTCGGACCGATGGTTGTGGTGTGTTAGGCCGGTCTCCATACTACGTGAGGCACAGTGGAACAGCAGTGTCCAGTGGCTGTAGCAGACGGAGGTAGTGTAAAATGGGAGACCTCTCAGATTTTCAAAGAGGGCAAATTGTTGGTGCACGGTTATGTGGAGTGAGTGTGCCGGCAGTGGCTACTGTGTTAGGTGTGTCGCGTGGGACAATGTTGAAGGTGATGACGGCCTACACAACACACGGGGAAACCACATCGGGGAAGCGGAACAGTGGGCGGAAGAAAATCATGAGTGACAGGTCACACCGGGTATTAATGCGCATTGTCACGCAGAACCGTCGTGCCACTGCGGAGCAAGTGACGGAGGAACTCAAGCAGCACCTCCCACACCCTGTTTCGACAATCACAGTCCGCCGCCAATTACATGACATGAACTTACGGGGTCGTGTTGCACGGGCCAAACCGCTCATCAGGGACCATAACGCTTTCGCACGCCGCAAATGGTGCCGCGACCATGCAACTTGGACCGTTGAGGACTGGAAACGTGTGATATGGTCGGATGAGTCTTCCTTCACCCTATTCCCAACCACAGGCCGTGTTTACGTGTGGAGAACGCTCAAAGAAGCTTATGATCTGCAGTGTCTCCGCCCAACTGTGAAACATGACGGCGGCTCGGTGATGCTGTGGGCCGCCATATCATGGTTTTCATTGGGTCCTGTGGTCACGCTTAGCGGACGAATCACTGCCAACGATTATGTCGCAATTTTAGGAGACCACTTGCATCCTATGGTCCGGATGTTGTTCCCGGAAAATGACGCAATCTTCCAGAACGATAATGCACCCATTCACACAGCTCTTATTGCTGCAATACATAATTAAGGCTATTCGACTCGACTAATCGCGTCTAAAACTAAGGTATCTCAGACGGCTGTTGTAACAACTTTAAAACGACAGAGAGATACTGCGCAAAATAAAAGCCGAAAGCAATCTGGGAGACCTAAAGTAACGTCCAAAAGTGAGGACTAGTTCATCGGTGTTGAAAGTAAGCTCCAGAGGACTCACACAGCTCCAGAAATTTCCGAGGAACTAAATTGTATTAGGCAGGAACCTGTGTCTATGAGTACTGTGCAACGTAGGCTTCATGAATCTGGGTTAAAAGTCGAGTAGCTGCTAAAGAAAACCCCTACTAAAGAAACGAAACAAAGTGAAACGATTCCAATAGGTGGAAAAAAGACTCGTCTCTGGAACAATGGTCCAAAGTGTTGTTTAACGGAGAATCAAAATTGGAATTGTGGGGGAATAAACGTAGGTCATATGTTCGCCGTTTCGTTGGTGAATGCATAGCAACGCAATAAGTTAAACTCACTGTAAACCATGGGGGAGGCTCCGTTATGGTTTAGGACTGTTTTGCCGGCGATACAGTTAAAGATCTCGTACGAATTGAGGGAGTGATGGATAAAATCCGTTATGGCAGCATTTTAGAGCTTCATGCTATTCCATGTGGACAGCGGATCATGGACCCTGGATCTGTTTTCCAACGCGATAATGATCCAAAACATGCATCAAAATTGTGTCGCGAGTGCATTGCAACAAAAGAAAGGCAAAACCTATTGCTGTACATGGACTGGCCCAATCAATCTCCTGACCTCAAGGCTATCGGAATGTTATGGGATGAATTAGACCAAAATGTTCGAAAAGTGTGGTGTACTAATAAATATAATCTCAGAGAAGCTTTACAAACTTGCTTTACAAGCTTTACTAACATTCCACTCATAATTTTAAAGAACTTAATAGCAATAATGCCAAGAATATGTGCAACTATGATCCAGGCAGAAGGAGGATATTTCGAAGAATCAAAAATTGGCAATAAAAACGCATAATCGGTACATGTTACATCCGTTACAGTGAAATTGTAGTTTTCTTTTTTATATATATATAAAGCTGTTTCAATGTTATTTGCTACATAACACTTGTGCTATTTATTCATTTCTATCAAATCCAAGAGTGAGTTTAAACTTTTGACCGGTACTGTATATATATATATATATATATATATATATATATATATATATATATATATATATATATATATATATATATATATATATATATATATATATATATATATATATTATTTGTAGAACATTGGTTTATTATATAATATAAACTATTAAGTTTCTCGTACAAAAAAAATTCAAACGAATGTATCAAAGAAAGCTAAGTTATTAGCGAGAAATAAAATCGTATTCCATAGCCCTCAAGTATTCCTTTTCTGTCTTTCTCACTTTAATTGTGTATAATTAACTTATTTAACATACATTAATTTCTAATGTGAAGTGAGCAATATTTTTTGCCCTTTCTTTGTTTTATCCCCTGCCTTCTTGTGTACTCTGCATTCGGAAGATGCACTATGATTTGATGAATCGCTGCTAAATAAAGAATCATATCCAGCCTTGGAAAACAAACTGGATCATTGTGTTTACAACCCATTGTTTGTACAAACAGTACTCTTCATTAGGTTTATTTGCTTGCTCACCGCAATGAACTCTGGCTATAGAAATATGGATTACACAAAGCTAACAAAAACGAAGTCCCAGTTTCACATATTCCATCCCGGAGCAATATACAACTACCGTTCTTGATATGAGACCAAATAAACAAACAAAAATAGAATCAATGGTTGATTTTGATGACAGAACACTCAATCGAACTATAAGATTATTATACTAACGCACAACAACAAACTATTTGTTTCATTCATGTAAATAGGCTTTAGATATAAACATTTGAGTAATCTAATCAAACTGAATCAAAGGAACATTTTAAGCAAGTGTGTATATATATTCATTAATTCCCACCCTATAGTGTGTAAAATAGTCATTTTTGACAGTTTTAATTGTTACGGTTCATTGTGATAAAATCAAGAATTGATGTATTGAAATATGTCCACGTCACCAGTACGCGGGCGTCCTATCTCACTTTTGTGCTCTATTAGGGGTACATTTAAGCTTTTTTTTTCGTTCACCTCTAGATGCAAACTCGTATATTACTAATGCTGAACACATAGTTAAACTCTGAACGACAAGCTCAACTGAAAACAGAGAGCAAAACATGTATGATAAGTTTCAACTTGTTTATTTGTTACGATTATTTTCATAATTTTCCGAATGCATTATGCAAAAATTTAAATGCATAAATGCACACAGAACAATGCATCGTTGCCGTAAAACAAAATGCCTTATTTGTGAATTTAATCCTATTTTCCAAATAGTGATGTAAAATATACTATAAAAATCGGGAGGTAAGTCTAGACATATCGTCTTGATTGAGATGGGAAGTATTGACGCCTTACTGTACACACATGCTGATGACTTCTGAGCACTGTTCTTCTATCTTTTATTCAAGCTCTAGTAGCTCCCGTTTGTAGTCCTTGGAATGCTGATCAGGGTCAGATAAGGAACCGATACCGTCCCACAGTGGTTCAGGACTAGCAAAAAGCTGGCCAAAGCCCAAGTTTTGAAAATTTCGTTAGAATGATACTGGTTTAGTGTAGGAGTTAAGAAATATCCAAAGTTTACTATATGTAAACAATAAACACGAATAACATGTAATGGGTGAGTTTGAAAAGGTGGAAGTTAACTATTGTGAACATGTCTCTAAAATAGTTACCGAATAGAGTATTTGACATTCAAGTCCATGGCTTCATATTTAAGAATATGTGGTTACAAGAAACATTTGTTGTATATGGCACCAATATACCTCTCAAGCACTGCAACTGTCCAAAGTAGATATGCAGTATATTCCATATGTACGATTCTCCAAACAAGATATGTTAATGTGACAAAATATCATTTGTGTTAACAAAAGATCCACAAAACTGCAAAGATTTAGTATAGTGCCCAGCGTTCCCCAGCGGAGGTGTTAAAATGGCCTAAAGAATAACCCATAATGAATTGTTTTTTTTATGAAGTTTAGATGCGAATATGTGCGAATTCGTGAAATACATGTTTCTTTGTGATTGTGTGTGGTGACATTACACCGAAATTAATAATTCTTACTTTTTACTTGCTGGACGTCTATAGTTCATCATGAAGCTGAAACACGTCCAGTTCTATGAGAAAATGAGAGAAACGAAAGGACATTGTCAGAGGGAGCAAACACGGCATATCGAGACCTGATTTTGACGCAATTGGGCATTGGTGATCACCCAGCTCACGTTAGTGAAGATATTCCAATAACTGTTTCCAGGTTTTGCAGCAAGTGTACCAAAAACTGTGTAAGAGTGGCAGAAATCATGATATCTTTCTGAAGACACATAAATGGTTTAATGGAGAACTGACGTTTACAGTTCAGGGAGAGATGGAACATCTATCAAATCCTGGAGGTCGTCCATCGAAGAATTCCAGAGAATCTAGTAACCGAACCAAACGGAGAAAAACGGGAAGACTTACGCACATCTGCAAGTATACTCAGGTCCAAAATTATTGTCGCATATCTAAAACTGTTCTCTTGTAAGAATATAATTTGATAATGATTTTGTAGGGTACTTTTAATACTGGTACTATGTATATAATCGGGAAATGTATATTTGTAGTAAATTTCATAGGAAAAGAATTATAAATACGAAAATTAGAATAAGTAAAACAAAACGTTGCTAAATGGACAAGAAAGTTTTATTTTCGTTTTATTGTTCTTATTTACTGCTCTTTTGACATGAAATTTGCCCCACACATGTCTTTGCCGATCATACACATACTAACATTATAAGAAATACCGGGCGAATTCCTTATCAAATTATATTATTACAACAATATATTTATGGACATGCGACAATAATTTTGGACATGAGTGTACATCGGAACTGGCCTTTGCTACCAAAATGAGTCGTCGGGCACCAGGACAAGAAGATGCATCAAAAGTATTTCTTGAGATGACAGAAAAAAAAACTCTGACTAGAGCTCGTAAGATGAGACAAGCGTTTATGATCGCAAAGGACCAGAGCATTTAACCCAAAGCGCACACCAAAGAAGAGGCGCTTGAATTATTTTTCGATGCTAAGTTAACAAAAAGCCAAAGCAACTGCCTACGTGTTGGTGTCAAAACATGCAACGGAAACATTTATCCAAGTTATCACCAATTACTCACGGAAACATGAGATTCAGAAGCAGTTTAGAGAAAAAGTAGGGCTTAATGTTGATAGACCCAAAGCAGGAGACAGTGGAACAAGCAATGGTGGAACACTGCTAGGAGACTTTTTGCGAATCCACATCAATCTTTGCAAATAACGGGATTTCTGAACAACTGATTATACGTTTTTCGGTGATACTATTTGTAATCAACTCTAGACTTGTTGATCCCAAGGCTTTTGACAGTTTTTCACTGGAGACAGCCAAACTGTTTGTTCATCTTTACAGTTGGTTCTGTATGCCTGCGAGTGTCCACAAAATACGTGTTCATGGTTCGGCTGTGATACAGAATACCGTAAGGGGCACAGGAGGCACGGGATAAAGACATACGAGCATTTCAGGAAGATCACTCACGCAAATTTTCTTCTCACGATCACGATCGGGGCATGCTGCATTGCTTCTGATTACTTATGCTGTATTTTTTTTTTCGAGTATTAGGTACGTGGCTACCGGAAAGAAAAGACGGTGCTTGTCACACGAAGGATGACTGCTGTTGAAGACGTCGAAGCTTGGAGGAGAAGGAGCCAACGCTAGGTCTAGCAGCCAAAATAATGAAGGCATCCCATCTGCATTCAGCGGTATTGTTTGCGACAGTGATGACTGATGTACAGATTTGGTTGACAAAATCAATTCTCGTTTTTCATTTGTGTGTGAGTGTAATGAAGACTTGTATGTCTTTGTGTCTAGTTCTTGAGATATAAGAATAATGCCAAATTCAAGTAGAAAAGCTGTAAATTTGTCAATTTATTTACATCTAAGATGCTGTACTTATCTTTGCTATGAGTAAGTTATAAAAATAATTAAGAAACGATAGAACCAAAAGCCTTATCTATTTCATTAATTAATTAAACATGTTTTTGAAATTAATAGTAAAAGAACAAATTAATAAGGCTTATGATCTTTCACCAAAATTTTTCTCGCAGCTTTGCCTTGACTTCGTCATTACCTTGGTGGTAAATAACGTACAAAGAACACTGCTCCTTTTTCGGGTGATAGAATGAATAGTTCTGTTTCTTAAACACCCTCCAATAGGTGGAAAGAACGAGAATGAAATCTTCCTGGTTAAGTTATCTCTTATATAAGTCGTACATTTTAGTAGTGTTTAGATCCGGGTGCTGATACTGTTTTGTGGATTTTGCATGGCAACAATGGCTTTCCATCCTTGGAAATCTTGCAATATACTTCTCAATAGACCTCCTTACTTTTTCATCTCTTTCCCGCATTTTAACATCTCTTTGCTGTTCTCCAGTTACAACCTCAAGTGATATTCCAATTGGATGGTGTTCCACCACATTAAAACCTACAAGTGAGAGAGTACCTTGATACTGAATCTCCTGGCCGTTAGATAGGCCGTGATGGGCCAACTAGGTGGCCTACACGCTCTCCTGATGTTTCCCCCAGGACTAATTCCTGTGGGGGGGTATGTGAAAGACCTGTGTATTCTAGGAAAAAGGTGCGTAACCTTGATAAACTTAAGAACTGTATTAGGAATGCGATTGCTTCAGTAACACCTCAGATGTTGCAGAATACTTGGAGAGAGATTGAGTTCAGGCTAGATATTGTAAAAGTTACAAATATAGATCACGTGGAGTTACACTGAGTTAGAATGATTTGTAAGTAAGGCCAAATAAACTTTTTGAGTTTTCCTTTAAAATGTATGATTTTCTGTATCTCTGACCGCATTAAAACTATACACTTGTAAAAACCGTCAGTCACATTCCGGACACCCTGTACAACACTGCTGTATTACCATCATAAAACGTGTTCACACTTGTTCCTTTTTAAATTACAGTTTCATTTAAGTTGACACACACAACGTGTAAGAAAGAAACAGCGTACAGTATTCCATCAGACCACTTCACTAGTGTATCCATTTATCTTTTTATCCTTCACGCCTACTTTGTTTGTTCAATTTCATTCAGTTCAATCGACCAATATAAAACCAAGCCAAAGGTATTAAATTTTAGTATTATTCCAACTTTCAGTTTATCACACAACATATTAAAATAAACTAAGCATTAAGGTCAACACAAAACAACGAAAATAGAGATAGGAAAGTTTCTTATTTTTTTTTCTTGCAAACTGTTGTATCTTAAGTTATGGCAGTTCGAGAGAAATTTAGTTCTCTACAATTGAGATACAACGAAGATCAAACTGTCTATTCCACATATATATTTAGGAATTTAAATATGGGTATTAAAGAGAATTATAGAGCTCCTAAAATGGAATTTTGGGCTGGTCTTTACTCAAAAACCTTTTCTCCTTGCAAACAAAGGGACGGTGAGCATCAAATTGACTCACACGTCTATTATTATGGCTTCTAAAGCCAACGATCAACGTTTTTTTAATGTAACTTGGTCACTAATAGTCGTATAACACTGGATAAACAAAAAAAATCTACAGCAAAATTTGTCTATGTTGGGCAGCATCTGTTCCGTTGGAAAGTGGCTAACTTAAATAGGACACAAGCTCACAGAAAGTAAGTGTATTAAAAGAATTTTTTATAGATCGTAATAAAGACTTATGCGGCTACTAATTATCATTTCCGTATTATTTTTATATACATAATACATTTTATATACATACAATAAAATGCATTTCTGAACCATAACACATACGAAAGAAATATATGTCGTATTTTGTCATCCGCAGATTATGTTTCGAGTCTGTGATTTCAACGTGCTAATTAGTTACAAATATCGACGTGGGAATGGAGTGCAAAATTGTCAAGAAATATAGAACATATATGTAAAACTTTAGCTGCAGCAATCTATTGATACACTTGTCGACAATAGGCATAAAGCAAAAGAAAAGAAAAGGGAAACTAAAAGAAAAATAACTTGTATTTTTGGAGAAGTTACTTTCAATGGAAAAGTGGAAGTCCTTGAGACCTTCGACTTACTGACCTCCTGAAATACAGAATAGTTGGAAGATGTTCTCAATTAGTTACTGAGAAATAAAGATCACATAAGCGTCCAATATATTTAGGTGAATGCAACATTAACAGCATAAAAGCAATGTTGCTTGAATGCGACCATATTTCACGATAGACAGATGGTCAAGTTATAAAGTAATTCAGGCTGCGGAAAATAAGAACACCTAGCTCATGGAGGTGGCTCCTTATATCAATTGAAATAAATAAATGCCTAATAAACATGGGTCGAAGAACCTCTTACCATAGTTGAGTTGAGTTGATTTTGAGTTTAACGTCCCGTTCAGCAGCAAGGGTATATGAGACGTGAACCTACTGATTAACGTGGAATCCGAACCACATGAGCTCCCGCCGGGAATCGAACCCGGTTTTCCCACGCCAAAGGCGCGTATGCTAACCGCTGAACCACGAAGGAGCTCCTCTTACCAGAGTTGTAAAATACCCCAAAGTGGGAAAAATCACTTTTTACAACGTATTACTGAAAAATCGTAGGGTTTATTGCCAGTGGGTCAAGCAATCCCACAAGGATCTCGTTTGCTCTTTGTCTAAATATCCACGTTTTACAATCTTCCGGTATCCTAACTTACACAATGTATTTCAATGAAATGCCGCTGAAGGAGGGCTCATACTAGTTCCTGTGTAATTCATTGACCCGCTTATGATAAGCCCCAGTTGTCAATCTGTGGCATTTTACAAAAAAAGAAAAAAAAGACATTTTCTCATGTCTTCCGCCGTTTATAACTCTGAAAGAAAGCATTTTCCAGGCGATAATGCTTATTAAAACGTTTTTTTTTTCTTTCATTTGATATACGAGTTTGGTTGTGTTATATGTATATTATGGGAAAATATAAGTTCCATAAATATGTGACCAACTTAGACAAGTGACGAGTTTAACAGATTTTGCTGTATTCCACAGACAATTAAACTTGCAAGGCAAAGATTGCAAGAAGGATTTCCAATCTCATGAACCCTTAAAGGCACTGTGACCACGTCTGGGATTAATGTTAATTTTGCGGTATCAAACATTATGACTTCCGACAACTTGACTTATTGGAAGAACTGCTGCCTTTGCCTTCAGTAAGAATACTTTCGTTCTGGCTACTCCATTTGTTTTCGTGGTCCCATTAAGACAGGGAGCTGAGATCATTTCTTTCCGTAGCGTTTTCACCACTCTTAATTACGTAGTTTTCCATTAAAAAAAAAAAAAAAAAAAAAAAGAACATTGTTTATCCTTACAAGATATGGGTTTCGTAAAGATCAGCAAATGCATTCTGGGTGAATGAAATATTTATGTTTTTAATAAAAGAAATTATTAATAATCACATACACTAAAATTTTCTGCCATGAATAAGGGACAAGAGTTGTGGTTTGTAAAATAAATAAATATCCTACTTCAGCAAAATACCCATATACGTAAATAATTGAATTGCCAACATTAACCACTAGCACTATGTAATAACTACTACACTATTTGGGGGTACCGTGGCTCAGTGGTCGAGCGCTTATATCTGATGCACCGGGTTTCTGGTTCTATACCCAGCCAAGTAAGTTCGCGGTGGATATAATCATGTCCGTGGGTTTTGTCGGGGTACACCCGATTTCCCCGACGTTCTCATTTCGTCAATTATTCCATTATTACTCAGGTTCCTAAAATCATAATTTTCCTTAGCCTAAAGGGCGTGATCGACTGACGTTAAACTAGACTAGTGCAATATAAATAGCTAAATATTCATATGTCTACGTATAAAATAAATAAGTTCTGAAGATGAGTGACTGACTCAGCGGCGTGCGGTGAAATTTTGAGTTGAATTGATTTTGAGTTTAACGTCATTTTCAGCAGCGAGGCTATTTGAGACTGGACCTACTGATTAACGTGGAATCCGAACCACATGAGCTCCCGCCGGGAATCGAACCTGGGTCTCCCACGCCAAAGGCGGGTACGTTAACCGCTTAACCACGGATGAGCTATGGTGAAATTTTGTTCGGGAGGGTTGAGAAAAAAGTATGTACTACCTGTGGTACTACTTAGGCAATGAGTGGCCTAATTATATATGACTTAGGTAGTGAGCTGCCACGATTGTAAATTTATATAGAACATAAACTCTCTACTTGTATCATCTTTAAATATGCAACATATTGCCGGACATGTACAGTCTGCAGCAAAATTAAACAGATATTTGATAGAGATTTCTATATATATAAAATAACCTGCTGACTTTTGTCACACATCTTACATAAATATAATTCTAAATTACAATAGAAATATGTAAACTTCATTAAAATTATTTTTCTTTACATTTTTTAAAAGGAAAAGTTAAAAATATTGCATCACTGATTCATAATTACGATTACCTTAGTTTACAATATGAATAAGTCACGACGTAAAGCTCTGCTCTTTTGGCAAGCTCTGAAACCACTTCTTCAAGATTTACAGGAATTTCCCGATGAATAATAGAAGAGCTAGGCTGGTAAGTAGGTCTTGTCCCATTATATTCCACATGTAGCATTTCATGCTCTTCAATGATGAAAATCTTTTTTTCTCTCTTTTTTTTTTTTTTTTAGCTCAAGCAGTCGACAGAGGTAAAGTAGCTAGCATTTGCAACATTTTCCAAATATTGGGATGAAATATTTGATTGCATTAAATCAACGCGTCAATTGCTGTTTGATGTATCTCACTTTCTGTAGGGGTGTTGTTCCGCTTTGACTTCCATAGTTCAAATTCAGAAATGCAGTTATGGGATTAGGCAAAATATCTTAATAAAACTGTAAGTTCAGTGGTAGAGATATTCTTTCCTAAACGGCTTGAAATAAATGCTTGAATATCTGTAAGGATATGTTTGTGATTTGAAAATCGTTCTTTCATTTCTGATATATCAGAATCTAGAAATGGTATGAAGACTGATCTTCTATAATATTCCTCGGATAAGATGCACTAATATTTTCCCTGTGACACTGGCAAGAATACTAAACTATAAGTACTAAACACAAGATCACTAAACACACTAGAAACTTGCACACAAGGCATAAAGTTTGTTGCATCGTAATCTGATTCCCTGTTATAAGCACAAGTTTACCCACAGACTAATAGTTAAAAAAGGAAGTTCTTTATGCAGCGTTGGACATTTTTTTACTTCCAAGTTGTATCATATTCTCATCACAATTTAGTCTGAATACGTAACCTTTTAGGTTCATGTAAGACTTGAGTTACAAAAATATTTTTCAGCATAAGACTTGATTTGAAATTAAAATGGTCTTTTCTTTTTGAAGAAAATCATGGCCAGTTCAAATCCCAAAATTAGATTAAACTGTTAAAATTTCAACTGGCACGCCAAAGGCGCTGATTTCTGTGCAACTTTGGGGAAGGGGATCTATCGGAGATACACACTAGTAGAAGGAGAAAACAATGACTATGTACTGTAGAAATAGGAGAACCTGCTTCAACTTAGCATTCCTCTCATTAGGGGGGTCCATTTCAATTTTGTCGCCACGGATTCCCAATGGATCGGCGCTCTTGCACCACGCATTATTCCTAGTGTTATTATGCTTACGACAGCTACAAAAGATCAAAAATTCTACATAGGTAGCGCCTATGATTTCAAAGAAGTTAGATTTGAATATCTACTATACAAACCTCATTGCAATTTTTGAATTGAAACAAAAAAATACATGAACACAGAAGTATGTTTTATTGAAAAATATACGCCTTTATTCATGTATGTTATTTATTTTTGACCATTGTATTTTATTAAAAATATAATTAACCTGACTTATCTTCAAAAAGATTATTAACATGGTTGGCTGTACTAAAATATTAATTATTTTTTTTAAAAAAAAAGTTCTAAAATGTTTCGGGGAGGGGGTACTGACCCCCAGAACCCTTCATAGCGTACGCCCATGGACTGAGTAATCAACGTCCAGGCCAAACATTTCAATCTAGAACTTGAAATTTGATCACATAATAGAATTCGTGATGTGAGGTACCACTAGGGTAGAAATTTTGTAAATATGATTGGGAAGAGGAAATAGGAGTAGAAATTGTTATATGAAAATGTCTATATCTACAAATTCCTGAAAGTTAGTGACTTGACTATGCCACATTGGATAAACGGATTATATTCATATCATTTGGTCATTGCTTGCCTATTCTTATTACTACAAATAAGAATCAGCAGTCAAATTGAGGGCATATTTTCCTACCACGGGACCAGAGTTAACCCCTAGACCAGCGTTTCCCAACCGGTGTGCCGCGGCACACTGGTGTGCCGCGAGGAAATTGAAACAAAATTATTAATTATATATCAATCAAATTGCAAGACATAGGGAAAAATGTATATTTGTATTTCACATTACTGTGAATCTACAATTTTAAGTTTCATACTGACTTACTTTTCTGTACATTTTTAATTTTCAAAAAAGCATTTGTTATCATTGTTATGACCATTATTGCATTTTTTTTGTTGCAGACAATTTCGTAACTTGAAATTTTAAAATATCATTCAATCCTTTTGACAAAGCAAACGTGCATACAAATTACCTACATTTGTGTTTTAAAAATAAGAGATTTATTCGTTCGTTCATTATTTACTGATCTTTCTTCTTCGTAAAAGGTTGGATACAGTTTTCGAAAAAGGAATTGTATTTTTAGAAACCTGAGTCCTATGTTTTATTGCAATTGTTGTCAAGTTTTAAATTAGAATGGAAAATATGCATAATGATCACGGGAAAAAAAAAGTAATCGAGCTTTCTTCTCTGTGAGGAGATCAGTAATTACAGAGAAAAAATACCACTGTATTTTATATTTGCAAATAATAATAATAATAATATTTATGAGTGTGCCCCAAAGATTTCAAGTTACACCTGTAGTGTGCCGCAAGTTGAAAAAGGTTGGGAAACGCTGCCCTAGACTGTTAATGTTTCGAATTGTTTGGGCTACTCTATGACCGAATTCAAAGTAGTTACGCTAATGTATGTAGATTTTGCGAAAATTGTGTTTTGACTTCCTATACTCCCAGGCATGAAAATAGACAAATAGACAGAAATATTTCCTACGACGTATATATAATCAAAATACAAAATATATGTTTTCGAATGATATTAAGAAGGCACACAGCCAGAATGTTTTATGAACGCTGATATGTGTTACAGTAAAAGTACTAAAAATTCTACATTAATTTTGCGCACCCAATGAAATAGGACACTAGGATATCCTGCAGTCATCAGAATATTATATGCTTGGCAGCATCCAGGAAAATGATAACTTTGTTTTGCGACACGTGAGTCATGCTGGATTTATACATGGGCCGGCACTTGTCCTATTACTAAATTAGTCCACCAAAACTACTGTATTTCATTCTTAATAAAACGTAATATCTAATTATATTTAAATAGCATAATTATCAAAAAATAATCGAGTATTTTAAGGGTATTACCTCAAATATATATATATATATATATATATATATATATATATATATATATATATATATATAAACACACAAATGTTACTATGTATTATATGTATTATATGAGATGATGCGCCAATCTAGCGTTCGAGTGAGTAAAATTTTAAGGGATGGTCACAAACAGATGAGATAGGACCTATAAAACTGTCATAGGAACTTGAAAAAAGAATACGGCCATCATTATGGCAATGATGAGAGACACCCATCCATATGTTCGCGAGGACAAGTACATGTAACTATGTTACTGGTAATTTTTTTTTAAGTTGCACGCCTTGGTCAGTTCCTTCTAACTAATATCAGTTATCGTCTAAAATTGTTCGGAGTCCCAACCCCATAAAGCAGAGGTCAACATTGTCCTGCAAGCACCAGCACCTGTATACTTCGGCTAACAAAATGTAATTGACGTTTTGTGTAATTCTGTCGCACCCGACAAGACGGCGCTGGCGCTGTAGTATGATAGTATTATAAGCAAGCTAGGTCTTCGCCCTTTGGACTTACTGGAGAAGTCAATGTGGTCCTTAGGTTTAAAAAAATGTAGATCCATGCTATAAAATATTACTACTGCAAATTATTAGAATTTCATTAAAAGTATATATTTCCCATTTAAAGTTGATGGGAAACCTAACATGAAAACATATTTGTGTTTAGTATACTACATCCCATGAGGTACTTGAGAAAATCAAGAATTATATCTCGTATGCTATACTGCTTAAGGGGAAGCCGTAACTTCATAATGTGTGTTCAGTACATACTGGCTTGACACATTCATCCAGTCTAACATGAAATGGCCTGAAATATGTTTCTAATCTGTCAATCAAATTGAGATAGTTTCAGTTTTGCAGTAGTGTGTACATTATTGCTAAATAGAAATTGAGTTAACACTGCTACTTTCTATGAACTGTATAAAAATATGATATCAATTAATGTTTCACTGTAAGACGATAGACACTATATCATTTGAAGTTTGCATTAGCTTAGTTACTTTTCATTTAATTTTTTTTATTAGCTATTAATATTAAATAATAAGTGTACTTAATGTAATTTTCCAATTGTTGTAACACTTATAGCCTCACGGTTTCAAACTACTATTTTAAATAATATCAAGTAATGTTGTTGGCAGATAAAAATAAAATATTTCCGATGAGAGAACATTACATATACTTTGAGGTACTTTAATATAATAAAGAAAATACTGCATAATAATAATAATAATAATAATAATAATAATAATAATAATAATAATAATAATAATAATAATAATAATAATAATATAGTTAGAGCCAGGGACGTACTCAGGAATTTATTTCGGGAGGGAGCCAAACTTTTTCGAGGGTCCAAACACAATTTCAGGCTAAATTGTATTTAAAATTTTAAAATTGCCCCTAAAGTTAGACTAAATTTACAAAATAATTTCGGACTATGGGGGTTCGGACCCCCAGGACCCACCCCTGCGTGCGTCCCTGGCTAAAGCACTGTTCTCATGTACACCACCTTATTTATCTCTCAGAAATCAACTAGATTTATAGGTATGTTATACATAAATGTACTGTACAATAAACATAACCAACGAAGTTTTGTATACGGCAAACATACACTAATGAGGTTGTATACGGTCAGCAAACATCTACACTGGATTATGGACCGTGTTTGGTAATTGATAAACTGAAATTTAAGTCTGCTGGGTCTTCAAAGGTGAAGCCGTTGTCTCTCCGGCTCTGAGAGCTAACAAATCAAATTATAGCAGTTAAATCTCTAAGAGTAGGGAGACTTGAATTTTAATATTTATAGCATGACTAATTTCTATAGCTTATAAAAGCACGCTCAAAATGTGTCAAAAATTTTTTTCAGCTTCGTGTCCAAGAATAGAACGTGCACACTATACACGGCTTCTAGTATGTGATGCATGATGAGCACATATGTTGCATTCGATATAATTTCTGATGGTAACTGAAACTAGATAGAGTTTGTTACTTTAAAATTAAAATACATATGAAAATTAAAAATAAATCATACCTAATATTCGACCTTGTTCACCGGATGTAAAAAAAAAAGTTTAAGACAGTTGTAGGGTAACAGTTTGTCGCATTGTTAGAAAAAACAAGTACATAAAATGAAATAGTTACTTTATTACATATTGAAAGAGTACATGAGAAAATTCCAATTGTTATCCAATACGTTTTTTTTTTTTTGTTAGTTATCTTCTTCTTGTTTAATTTTACATTAAACAATATTTTTTATACTAATAAACCTGATCAATATGTTATCTAAATGTGAAACATGGATTAATATGAAACTGCTTGTACATATACATTTTCAAAATACTACATATCGTATATAAAATATATATCTTAAACATCTTTAACAAGGTATATCCCTGATATGTGAAAGCCATGCAAATTTAAGCAACCGTACCACAACAATACTCGCTTCTGAAGCAAATTTAAGCAACCGTACCACAACAATACTCGCTTCTGAAGCAAACCTGCATATCACAGCAACATGTATGTTAAGGTACCATAAACTATATAAAAATATCACAACGTAAACAATGTACATTATTCTTCAAGTATAACATCAAAACCAGGAACTTCTTCAATCTAGCTATCTATTTTGCAGACTGAATACTTGTACGAACATCTCAATAAGTTGTTGCTTACTGTTCTATCCAATTTAACAATTTAAGTTACACTGCAATGTAAAATACATTTTCTAACCAAAAATGAGCAGTTCGTAAATGTAGAATTTGAAACTGTTGTCCACTCTTCCACTTATTGCTTTATGAAAAATTTATTCTTAATAATATTGTTAGTAAACTACTATATGGCAGTTTAATACAGGTACTTGAGTGACATGATGAGTTTTTTTAAAATTATTTTTAATAATATTATTTTTAAATAAATATCATAAATATGTGCTCAGAGACAAAACGCGTCTGTCAAAGACAACATTGCTGATATGTTTCGCATTAAAAAAAATACAATGCACAACTTGTATATGTATTTCGCTTTTATAACACTTTATCTAGGAACTTTGTAATTGTTATTCTGTGTTACTATGTAAGCTATTCAGTGCTGTTGTAAAATTTTGCAGTTACATAAGATATACAAATATTTTTACTTTGTAAAATTCCTTTTGTTACTTTGTTAACATTTTTAATAATTGGCACCATATGACGTAATATCTTCATTCAACATACATGGCTTTCTCTTCATCTCTTCTACATGAGGCATCTCTTATTGTCCTATGTACATTTCAAGAAGTATACTTCGAAACGGCATTACGTGAATTCCTAAACGCACTGCATGGTATAATTATTTACTAAGTTTTATAAATTCTAAACTATCTTTAAGAATGATTTAGAAAAAAAAGTTCTTACTTTCTAATTTATACATATACAGTAAGTAGACAGTAGACATTAATAATGAAGAAACTAACGACCGAAGTGATATTTTAGGTAGTAGAGAAATATACATTGAATTATTCGAGAAACAAAAAAACGAAAGAAAGAAAAAGGAATGGTCGTTTAGTCGTGGTGTTGAAAAGGGAGAATATGTAAGGAAGATTGACAAAAATATGTGATAGTAAGTAGTAAGTTCGAAAACGCTTAAGCAAAATGAAAAGTATAAGAATAACTGGAATCAATATAACGCTTTAGTTTACTAAGAATATGGAGGAAAACACGAAAAAAATAATAAAGTTTCCAAATATGTAACAAAATATATGAAACGACACAGCAGTGCAAATGTTAAAGATAGTAATGATTCAATTACAGATAAAGTCGGATGTAAAAGAAAATACGATGTTGCAAAAAGAATTGAAGATGATTTGTAAAGCATTTAACAAATAAGAATTAAAGGAGGTAGAACGATAAAGTGGAGTATAATGAAAAGTGGTATTCAACAGAAATGTTACCTCTCACTAACTTTAATTCGATATGGAAGATGCCATTTCAATAGGAAATAGAAGAGTTGAACTTGAGCATTTATTTTCTGATAAGAGAGATGACAGTTTCATACAAAATAGGAGGGTTGGCCAATTTGTTTCTGCAGTTCGTAGAGGCCACGTTACAGAATATGAATCGAAAATTTACGTAATGTTAGGAGAAACTTGAGAGAACTGTAAAAATATATGGAATGATAATAAATAAAATAGTTTATAGCAATGATGATTGGAACGAAAGAATTTGCCGAGAAAAGAAACAAAAGTATATATATATATATATTTACGTGTGGACTGTTATTAGCTAAGGTACAAAATGGAACAGGAAATAAAAAAGGAAAACAGGAATGGCAAAATAAACTTTCGAGATTTAGAAAAAAATATATATGGAGTAGGTCACTGAACAAAGAGTTGGGAAATGACATGAAATACTTAAAGACTAATATTATCTCGCTCAAACACCAAACGCACTAACCACATATTCGAAAGCAAGGTTTCGTAGCTTTGTGTTCAATACAATCTAAAGGTTTTGATTTAGCATCAAGTAAAATATTCAAATGCCATTAAAAACTTATTATTCCAATTATCCTAAATTTATTCGTAACAAAATTGCTCTAGTTGTTGATGATGTATTGTTAACCAAAATTAGAACTCGGTAAAGGCTACGAAATTTATATGAAAGTAGATTATCAGATTTCCTAAAAGGTATACATACAATATATTTCAAATGAAAACTTAACATTTTACAATTGGTTTTGCTTAATTTCATCCATAATTATTTATTTTGATCTTAAAACATTTAATCTTTTTAATGGATTTTCATATGTTTGCCTTTAAAAAAAACTAAACAAATTTCAGACTCATTCTAGACGGTCACGCAATCTTACTCTCAGACAGCTTGCTGGAAGGTCGTAATTAAAAATCAAATAATCCTACGACGTTTAGAATGAATAATATCTTGAGACGTGAAAGTTTGTAAAAGCAACCTCCATAAAATTACTTGCACACTAATTCAATACTATTTGAAACGTGTCCGTAAAAGTTGTTTGCAAAATTGTACCAAAAATATTGCAACGGTAATAAAAATCAAATTTATATGTGATTATTAATCTCTGTAGTGAAGTTCTGTTCGAGCTACTACCACGAATGATGTTATATTGTTTTAAAATTACGAGAACCATCACTGTCACACCATGACGTGCTTAGTTAGGAGGTTGTGGATTGTTTCCTTCGTCTGACTGAGAATTATCCTCGGACGAATTTTCCAGATTATGTTGATCTTCCTCCGGCTGAGCTGGAAAGAAATACCATCCTCTATTTCCTCCGGCATTCTCCTGATTGAATTGAGCTCCAGGTATGGGCTGAAAGAGTTGACCAATTGGCTGAAACTGGATGATTGGAGTGGACAGGGGAACTTGAGGCGTTTGAGAAATTGAAGCAAGTTGTGGGTCCAATGGACGCGTTTGGTCCGATACAGGGGTTTGAGCCAAAGGGGCTATCTGAGGCGACGGATGGATTTGAGGCATTGGAGTGATTTGAGCCAATTGAGGGATTTCGACAAATGGTGGCAATGGAGTCAAGGTGGGAACTTGACCAACAGGATGGATTGGAGCCAAAGTTGGGATTGCAATCAAAGGACATATTGGAATGAAACCATTGATTGGAGCCAAAGAATTAGACGGAATCATAGGAGGGATTTGGGAAATATCACCCTGAGGTACATTGGTTGCTCTAGACCCTTGGCTATCCTGCGAATTTTGAGGTTCCTGATGCTTGAGAAGTCTCTGCTGATCTATAAGTACCAAACCACTGCTAGTATCCTGAGAAAAATGTAGTCCCTGGGATGCTTGAGGAACTTTAGAAGCCTGTGACTCTTCAGAAGTGTCAGATGCTGACAGCATCTGTGGAACTTGAACGGCTCGATCATCGTCATTGGTGGCATGGGTAGCATTAGAAGGGGAGCGATGTGTTGTCTGTGGAACCTGAGCAGCGTACCAAGCTTGATTCTCAGCATCAGTATGCTGATTCTGACCAGAACGTCCTTGACGTTTTGCAGCCTTTAAATTATCCATGAAGCGGTACAATTCTTCACGTAAGGCGAGCTTTTCTTTAACCGTCAAAGTTAATGCCTCGTATAGAAGAGCATGGAAGAAAAGGATATCAGAGAATACATCTTCAGGATTTAGGCCTTCTTCCTGTACTACACTAAAGACACGATCTAACAGCCGGTCTCCATATTGTAACTCTAAGTCATTCTCCACATCGTCCATCTCATCATCTGCTTCCACTCCAGCATCACCTACGATAGGAACGCAAGCTGCAGTAGAAGGGTTAGCAACTGGTACATCGTGGCAATCGGAAATCGGGTTGTTGGCCACATTGTTTGAGTTTGATGGAAGCTCTGAGCTGCTCCTTGTTTCTCTGAAAATAGGGAAAAAAACAATATAAGTACCGGAGTGCAATTATATAATTTGAAGTTTAAAAAAATACAATTTCAATTAAGCATACGAACAACTAAACAAAGCAGTTTTATGAACTATTAGAATGAATGTAATTTCTTTCAACATTCAACAGTTTCATTGTAAGTCAAGTAAGTACTTCGTTAAAAAAAATACTAATAAACATATTAGCTCCTTAGAGGCTAAGCGCTTAGCATATGCTCATTTGAGATGGGACATCTGAGTTCGATTGCCGGCAGGAGCTCATGTAGTTTGGATCTCACGTTATGATGTAGATCCATGTCTCATATACTGTACACTTGCTACTGAAAGAGACCCAAAACAGAAAATCAAATCAAATCAACTGATAGAAACATAATCTTGAAAATTGTAATATATATATATATATATATATATATATATATATTACAAGAGCTATATGCGTCATTGTTAGAAATACCTGTTTATTTAGGGGTATGTGCGTAACCTTAAGAGAAGTCAGGCAACAGTGTATGCATAATCTGTTACTTAATAGTTCATATATCTGGTGTTCTAAAAATGGTACCCACGGACAATAGAGCCCTATTCTTTACGTAAAAAAAGTGAAAATGCTATACAATGGTATACCCTCCGAAACCTCCTTCAACTGCTATGAGATATCACAAATTTCACAATATGGTGGCGTCAAAATTAACTTGGAACTGTTGGTTGTTCTAGTATTGCACAAAGCACTTGCATCGATTGTCACGCTAATAGATGGTGCTAGTGTCAAGGTATATCGAGTTACACTGCAATCTGGAAAGAATCGGTGCAACTATTTGATGGATTGGTACATTTATTCTTTGATTCTTTATCTGCGACGTTGCCACATAGTGCAATTTGCGTCTCCGAACGAGAACCTGAGGTAACCAAGAAAGTTCTGTCGGCTTTTCATCCACCAACTTTGAATATCGATTTGGTGGGCCGTGAAGCGAAGAAGGTATCAAGTGCATTCTACACCTCTACTAGAGACTTGAACTGGTGTCCTCCAAGATGGTTTTCCAAGGAATGGAACAGGTGATAATTGGACGGTCCAATGTCCGGAGAGTATGGCGGATGCAATAGTGTTTACCATCCAGGGCGTAAAAGGGTGTCCTGTAACATCCTAGCCCCGTGGGGCTTAGCGTTGTCCTGTAATAGGATGACCCACTTCTCCTTACACGTCAACACCCTATTCAGAAATAGCTCCTTCCTCAGACGGGGCACTAAAGGAACACGGGTGTCTGCTCGCGTTGCTTTCTGGCCCGGAGTCAAATCATGTGATGCCGGCGAATGGCTTCTTCACTTACACTGAATTTTAGTTTCAGTTCCTAAAATGTCTGCCCATTATTCGCCTCGATTGCTGCCTGAAAATCTTCATTGTGTACATGTATTGGTCTTCCGGCACGTCGCGCGTCTGCGAGAGTTCCTTCAGAGTCCTTAAATTTCGAAAACCGCCGCTGCACTGTCGGCGTAGTCACGACACCCTCACCAAAGACCTGGCATATCTTCCGCACCGCTGCAGCTTCGTTTGCCGCCAGTTTGAACTCGTACAGCATACACGCCCTTATGACACTTTGTGGAGGTCCCGTGTTCCTCTGCCCTTATGCAAGTTGACGGTATGACTGAACTACAACAACCAGGTAGTATGTTGAATATAGCCGCACCCTGGTCTTCGGCTTTTCGCATTCAACTCATAGTATGAGAACCAATAGAACACAAACCTCCACAAAAAGCGACAGAATTTTCTTGGTTACGTTGATACATACACACACACACACACACAGACACACACACACACACACACACACACACATATATATATATATATATATATATACTTTATCCGGTAGACATTTTTAGAACATCCGATATACTTCAAATAGAGTACATAAAGAAATAAAGAAATAATTTATTCCAGAAGAATAGAAAATATTTTCTGCAATTAATTGAAAACAAATAGCATATTTCTTAACACCAAAAATAAACAAGTTTTCCTTGATTTCTCGGAAACTGTGCATCACAATTTACGATAGAACATGGCAATATGTTCAGCTTGATGAGTTGAATCATGTGATATATCTTATATTCGGACAACATTATAGTTAAACAAAAAAATAAAGCTTAAGAGTTAATCATAATTTTGGGATCTAGATGGTGATTCAGAAAGTAATGCCTCCATGGTGATACTTTTATTTTTTGTTTGACAGATAGCACCGATACAGGTATCAGTGGAAAGCTTGGAATGTCAGTTATAAATGGTGGCATCATTTTTCAACTTAGTCGCCATTACGGGCAACACACTTGTTCCAACGCAAAACAAGGTTTTTCATGCCGTCCGCGAAGAATTGTGGTGGCTGCTGCAGACCCGATTGGCGAGCTGCTGTTTCCACCTTCGCGTCACAACTGCAGCGTTGGCTTTAAGGTGATCCTTAAGTTGGTGTGTTGCGGTACTCCATCTACTGACGCATCGTTTCCGGGTAGTAATGGTGTATCCATGACTTGTCGCCGGCAATGAATGTTCCTGGGCGCACAATCTTCCCCAGTCAAAAATTCAATTATAGCGCGCTGTTTCAACCGGACGTCACCATTGGGTCTCACGGTTTGTCCCATTTCTCTAGAACAAGAAGAAATAGAAAGGCAAAACAAGAGACATTCTATAGCTTAAACATTAGTACATTAATGACAAACAGCTCAGAATATTAGCTGTACTATTGGCTAACATGTAAGTAGTGGGCTTGGAGGCATTACTTTCTGAATCACCTTAGTTTCTCATCAACTATATTGTACACTGTCGTCTTGCTAGAGTAATATAGAAGTATATGATTAGTATGTGTGTCTCATCTTTGCATATTTTCTTTTTCGTTAAAAGCGAATAATATTGTATAATATATTTACTTGTTTCACAATTAAAATCTTAAATATCTTGTAATTCGTTTGCGAATCTCTTCCCATTAAGAACTAAAATGTGTGTATGTTTATTATTATTATTATTATTATTATTATTATTATTATTATTATTATTATTATTATTATTATCTTATCTAACCCATATTTTTCTTTTTTGTAGTATTATACCGCTTTGGCACGAAACCCTAGAAGACTGATCCGAACGATGGTTTGAAGTACAAGAAATACGAATATGTGGTCAGCACATCGTGACTACCGTTGGCATTATTGTTGGGTTCTTTGTTTTCTGATCCATTGTTATCTCTTTGTCATTTCACGTTGATAAATTCATAGTATGTGCTAATTATGTATATACTTTGTATGTGTCAGTCGAAACAAAGTGAGTGTCAAGTATACTGTAATATTCTACATGTGGTTTTAAATTTGTAAAGAACAACACGTGTTTTTTCTCTATTTTATAAACAAAATGATGTGCTTTTTTACTGCAATTACTACATAAAGCGGGGAAGCGGTGGCTCAGTGGTAGGGCGTTCACCTCTGGTGCTTGGGTTCCTGGGTTCGATCCCACCCCTCTCCATGCGAACTTTGTGGTGAACAAACATCGTATGCGTGGGTTTTCTCGGGTTCTCCCGTTTCCTCCTACTTTCTTCATTCCACCATTTCATTCATTATTCATCATCACCGTCTCCTTTAGCCTAACCGGTATAAGAGTGGGACGTAAAACTCAAAGATTTCATTTCATTTTATTTTACTACATAAAGCAAACGACATTTTTTATTATAATTTAGCCATGTAACAAAAACACACCAGCGCCACAGCTATCTAATAAAAAAGGTATAAAGCTCCATGTAACGTTTCCACCAACATCAATTTTATCTAGTCACGTTTTTATTAGTTTGCCTAAATCTCTAAAATATCTAACTTATTTTAGCTTGCCTAAATGTCTAAAATATTTAACCTATTTTAGCTTGCCTAAAACTTTAGAGCTTCCTGCCCACCTAAGTGGCCTAAAGCTTTATAAAAATTAACTACTCTCTTAGATTGCCCAAAGCTCCAAATAAAAGACCTAAACCTCAACCACGTAGCTTGTATGAAACCTTTTTTTTTTTACCGGATCTATAGTTTAATGTGAAACTAGGAAAACACGAAATCACATTTGGAATCAAACTACGCTTTTATTCAACATAAGCTCAGTTTATCGTCGGCGACTTTAGCTGTTTGAGTTCCTACAGTAAAATCATGGTCATTTCTATATTGATTTAGATGTTGTTTTTTTAAAAAAAATTCTTACAAAATGTATAAACTTTAACATTCTAAATTGACGTGCTTCTTGTTGCATATATACATACATAAATATATTAGGCAGGTCCTGATTTTTCTTCTTCCAAGTTTCTAGAGTCTCACTCAAAAAAATAATTCCATATCAGGAAAAGTAACCCATGAGGAAAAAAATCTCAATAGAATAATTGTAAGTGGTGCCCTAAACGACCTCAAGCTTTTTTGTTTTACTGCATTTATAGTATGCAATGTGAGGCAAAGGTACATTTTAAGCTTCAAAAGATAATTTTAAGTTGATAAACATATATTAAAATATAAAATTAATAACTATCTTAAATGACTAGCAGAAAACCCGTTCTTTGCATGAAAAGAATATGTTTCATTTTGGATATATAGAGCTGAATTTTGACTTAAACGGCATCGGAAGTGTCACTGTTCGTCTCAGTAACCCCGAAAATTATGGATTGAACACTAATATTGGTCATTTTCGATCATTTTTAAATTCATCGCCTCCTCCATCTTTAAGTTACACCGTCAAAGTGATGTGACAAAAACCATCTCAGGTAAAACTTCATTTAGATTAAAATTTAATCAAGATCGGTCAGGTGATTCAAGAGTTATTAAGTTTTATTTATTTTATACATCTTTCCTAAGTTCTACCGTCAAAGTGAAGTGATTAAAAAAACATCTCAGATTCCAACCTCATCTATGATAAAAATTTGATCGAGATTGATCGTTTGGTTCATGAGTTACTAAGGTTTATTTATTTTTAACTCCTTATGTCCTCTCCCCTAAGTTCTATCGTCAAAGTGAATAGACAAATACCATCCCAGACCCAAACCTCATCTATGTCGAAAATCTGATCGAGATTGGTCGCGGGGTTCAAGAATGATGAAGTCATAAATATAGTCACTTTATTTATTTTGCATTATCTCCCCCTTCCCTTTCCCTACATTGCACCATCAAAGTTAACTGAAAAATTTATCCTAGGTCCGAACGTCATCATTATGAAAATTTGATCGAGATGTTGGGTGGTTCAATAGTTATTAAGTTTTATTTATTGTATAGATCTTTTGGGTGGTTTAAGCATGATGAAGTGACAAAGACAGTCACTTTTATTATTTTTATTTTTACATATATATCTCTCCCTTACTTCTCCACTACGTTGCACCGTAAAAGTGAAATGAGCAAAAAAAAAAAAAAAAAAAAAAAACAATATCTCAGACCCAAATCTTATCTATCTTGAAAGTTTGATCGAGATAGGTCGGATGGTTCAAGAGTTATAAAGTTTCATTCATTTTCACTTGTTTTCCCTTCTCCCCTTCCCCAACCCCCAAGATCTACTGTCAAATTCAAATGATAAAGAAAACTTTCCAGGTTTGAACCTCATCTATGCTGAAAATTTGATTGAGCTCGATCGGGTGGTTCAAGAGTTATCAGCTCACGAAGATAGTCACCTTTATTTTTACATATATATTTGGTTCTAATATGTCTCCCCCTCCTCTATGTTGCTCCGTCAAAGTAAAGTGATTAAAATCATCTCAGGCACAAACCTCATCTATGTTGAAAATTTGATCGAGATTAGTCGTTTGGTTCAAGTGTTAAGTTTTATTTATATTCTCTAACTCCCCCTTCTAACACTACACCAAGTTCTACCGTCAAAGTGAATAGCTAGAAACACTTCCAGGCCAAAACCGCATGTATGTCAAAAATTTAATCGAGATCGGTCGGGCAATTCAAGAAATTAAAAGTCACAAACACAGTCACTTTCAATTTCATAATATAGATATAATTTCCACTTGAGTTGTGAGTAATCTAAATGTCTGTAGCATCTATGTAACGAACTTCTCTCACTTTTGGATAATTAATTATGTTTCACCGGTGTATGTATAAGAATTTGTTTTTCTTTAAGTTTTAGTTTTCATCCTTACATGAAGAAAAAGAGGTTAGCAGATCATATTATGTATCAATTCTCAACTGGCATGCTACTAACAGCAAAGTGTGTACATACGACGACCATGATTATTAAAGAATACGTTAATAATTACCTGCTCATATGTGGAATTAGAGAATCCAGATAATCTTCCAAGTAGTCAATGAGAGAGATGCAACTGTCGTCGCTTTCTTCTTCGTTCGAGTCTGTTCCTTCCTCGGCTGATTCATTTTCATTGGAGGCTGCCCCTTTCTTGGCTGATTCCTTTCCATTACAGGCTGCCCCTTCTTCAGCTGATTCCTTTCCATTGCAGGCTGCCCCTTCTTCGGCTGATTTCTTTCCATTGCAGGCTGCCCCTTCTTCGGCTGAAGCCTTTCCATTACAGGCTGCCCCTTCTTCGGCTGATTCCTTCCCATTGCAGGCTGCCCCTTCTTCGGCTGATTCCTTTCCATTACAGGCTGCCCCTTCTTCAGCTAATTCGGTACATTTTAAGCTTCAAAAGATAATTTTAAGTTAATAAACATATATTATAAAATTAATAACTATCTTAAATGACTAGCAGAAAACCCGCTCTTTGAATGGAGAGAATATGTTTCATTTCGGACATATAGACTGAATTTGGACTTAAACGGCATCGGAAGTGTCACTGTTCGTCTCAGTGACCCGATAATTATGGATTGAACACTAATATTGGTCATTTTCGATCATTTTTAAATTCCTCCCTTCCCCCATCTTTAAGTTACACCGTCAAAGTGATGTGACAAAAACCATCTCAGGTAAAACTTCATTTAGATTATAAATTTGATCAAGATCGGTCAGGTGGTTCAAGAGTTATTAAGTTTTATTTATTTTATACATCTCTCCTAAGTTCTACCGTCAAATTGAAGTGACTAAAAAAAATCTCAGATTCCGACCTCATCTATGATAAAAATTTGATCGATATTGATCGTTTGGTTCATGAGTTACTAAGGTTTATTTATTTTTAACTCCTTATTTCCTCTCCCCTAAGTTCTATCGTCAAAGTGAATAGATAAATACCATCCCAGACCCAAACCTCATCTATGTTGAAAATTTGATCGAGATTAGTCGTTTGGTTCAAGTGTTAAGTTTTATTTATATTCTCTAACTCCCCCTTCTAACACTACACCAAGTTCTACCGTCAAAGTGAATAGCTAGAAACACTTCCGGACCAAAACCGCATGTATGTCAAAAATTTAATCGAGATCGGTTGGGCGGTTCAAGAGATTAAAAGTCACAAACACAGTCACTTTCAATTTTATAATATAGATATAATTTCCACTTGAGTTGTGAGTAATCTAAATGTCTGTAGCATCTATGTAACGAACTTTTTCTCACTTATAGATAATTAATTATGTTTCACCGGTGTATGTATAAGAATTTATTTTTCTTTAAGTTTTATTTTTCATCCTTACATGAAGAAAAAGAGGTTAGCAGATCATATTATGTATCAATTCTCAACTGGCATGCTACTAACAGCAAAGTGTGTACATACGACGACCATGATTATTAATGAATACGTTAATAATTACCTGCTCATATGTGGAATTAGAGAATCCAGATAATCTTCCAAGTAGTCAATGAGAGAGATGCAACTGTCGTCGCTTTCTTCTTCGTTCGAGTCTGTTCCTTCCTCGGCTGATTCATTTTCATTGGAGGCTGCCCCTTCTTCGGCTGATTCCTTTCCATTCCATTCTTCCCCTTCTTCGGCTGATTCCTTTCCATTACAGGCTGCCCCTTCTTCGGCTGATTTCTTTCCATTGCAGGCTGCCCCTTCTTCGGCTGATTCCTTTCCATTGCAGGCTGTCCCTTCTTCGGCTGATTCCTTTCCATTGAAGGCTGCCCCTTCTTCGGCTGATTCCTTTCCATTACAGGCTGCCCCTTTTTTGGCTGATTCCTTTCCATTACAGGCTGGCCCTTCTTCGACTGATTCCTTTTGATTGGAATTTGCACTTTCCTCGGCTGCCTCGCCTTCCCTAGCGGCTGCTTCTTTCTCGGCTGCCTTGCTTTCCTTGGCGGCTGTCTCTTTCTCGGCTCCTTTGCCTTTCTCGGTGGCTGACCTTTCCTTGTCTGATGCCTTTCCATTGGCGGTTGCCCCTCCATTAGAGTCTAATCCTTTCCTGGTGGCTCTCTGTTCTCTGGCAATTAGGTTCCTTAGAAAGTCCTTTCGAATTTCATTCCATCGTCTTTTGCATTCTTCCACTAAAATTAAATAAAAAGAGAAATAAATGAATCGCAATGTTGAACAATGTTAAACTAAACAAAATTATTAAGCACGGTAGACTCATATCTGAAATAAAATATATTTATTTCAACTGGAATGAAATGAAAATGCAACTCTTATTTTAAAAGTGCCCTAATGAAAATAACGGCTCGACCATTAAAAAAAATGCATCACGTTGTAAGCATAAGTACGGAAAATTAAGTACCGAATATAATATACCACGTTGCTTTATTCGATATATTCTATGTAATCAGTTCGCATAAAATTGTATAAGAAGGTACAAATTCAATTACTTTTTTTTTTTTTTTGAAAATTAAATTAACCTGAAAGCTAAACTCTCTGTCACAAATCCTCAATAGGCTTAAAATGAGCAATTGACGATTTCGAGCTCAGGATGTGTGATCACCATTATAACGAGTCCCATTGCAGTTGTTTCTTTTTACGGGAACTGGAGTATGCTTTTTAAATCATTTAAGAAACTTCCAAATTCTCCCACGACGTTAAATGAACGTTCCACTGCTGACATGACCTGTTATTTAGCCCAGTAGAATTCAAAAATTAAAGTTACATTTGTGAAACAAAACCACAATGAATCCGCTAGAAGTAACACAAAACTTTTTTCTTGGGCATGTTAGAAAAACGATATTCATGGAATATAGGAAGGAGAATGACCGAAATATTTTATGCTGTAAAAATTTGCAAACTTTTATAAAACTAAGTCACCCTACTGCTTTATTTGAGTCAACGCTTATTTAAGGGTATTTAAAACGAAATGTAGTTGTAATATTACATACTAATTGAGATTGTTTTATTTTCGTAATTAATGTAGTTTTTTTCTTTTGGCATCAGCTGAACCGTCTACTTTGTAGTAAATACAGATGTACTTCCACACAGTGATGATTTCAGAAAGTGGCCTTGCGTGAGAAAATTCGCACCTAGAGTAACGACAATCCCCCAAGGCCATATCACCGATTTTTTTTTAATTGGTATTACCTGTATTGTTGAAGGACAACTTTTCACTGCCTTGGTATTGACACCTCCACCGGAAAATATTTTCTGAAACCATCACTGCTTACGTACATTGTCGGGGTAGAATAAAAATATAGGAGCATGCCAATAGGCATTCTTCATTTAATTTGTTGGTCTCATTGTTTATACATCATCCATATTTTCAGATCTACAGAAGTAGTGTTATGAAAAATTTCGAATGGCTACAGTAAATCCTGGAGCTAAACTGTATGCTATATTGCCTATCTCAATAAGTATTCGATACAATGTTAATAAACTATACTGACAAACTGTAAGAGGTGATTCCTCACATCGAAATAAGTCAAAATGTTCATATGAACATCTGGGGAAGAGCACAATGTTTTCAGAGTTAGGGATGTACAAAATAGTAGAAATGCCAAATTTCAAGAGGCCCTATTTTGAATTCGGGAGACTGTGGATGGTGGTCCTTATCAGCGTAAAGGAAGTCACGCATACACAATCCAAAAATCATATTTCATTGCAGGATGAAATTCCCGGACATGCCATCAACCGAATTCTGAGATATGCTCTGACTTGGTCCAAAGTAGGCAAACGATAATCCTTGACAGCAATGAACACGGAATTCCTTGGCGCGATGTCGGAGGTGTTAAGGATCGTCAACAACTCGGTATCTCGTACTCAGGAGAAAAGAACCTGCGACGTTTTCTTTCACGCTTATAAGTGAACAAAACATGAAATATACCGTGACAAAACACGGTATATTTCGAACACACACACACACACACAACTTTAGCTGCCGGTTACTAACACTACCGACTTCCATTCAAAGCACTGCATGACGGTTCTTGTTAAGGTTTACCTCCTTCCTACTTTGGACCCTCCTTGAAATCAGGGTATATCTGAAAAATCTATTGAGAGCACATTTGAGAGTTATACCCTATACAAAATATTTTACATACCCATCGAAAATTGATGTATTATGCATATTTGGATTGTGTATGCGTGACTTTCTTTACACTGATAAGGACCACCATTCACAGTTTCCAGAATTCAAAATAGGGCCTGTTGAAATTTGCCTTTTTTTGCGATTTTGGACAGCCCTGACTCTGAAACTATGCCGTTTTCTCAATAGATTCATATAAGCATTTTCTCTTATTTTGATGTGAGCAATCGCCTCTTACGTTTGTCGGTATAGTTCATTAACACTATATACAGGTTCCCTCAAAAGTCCCCTGACATACAGTGACTCTGTTATTATCAGAGTTACAACAAAATGTAGGAGGGTAAACCTTCTCCAAATATGATGTTTTCAATGTAAAGTGAAGGTTTTTTTTCTTTTTTTAATCGGACGAGCAGTTTGGGCTGTACACTCTTTATGTGCCCAATGTTAAATGAAAATGCAATGTCGCCATTTACCTGGACCCACAACATAAGTGAATGAAGTTACTGTCTTTCACACTAACGTGTCGATGGCCAGCCCCCGTTTCAAACATGCCCTATTCACCATACTCTTACAAAATTTATCCACCTCCTGTCACCTCTTTCCTCCCCCAGCCCAGCCCTCTATTAATGGCAATGTTGCCTTTTTATTTAACATTAGGCGCATAAGGAGTGGACAGCTGAAACGGCGTGTCCGGTTAAAAAAAAAAATAATAATGGTGAAATATATATTATTGCACCAGAAAATCAAGACATACTTGTTTGGTGACAATTTTTTCTACTTTTAGCATTATTTAGTTCTATTTAGTAAAACAGACACCGGCGCTGTTCGAAGCATCAATTATGATTTGTATTACGATTGTGAGGAAAACTAGTAATTCTTCTCTAATAGAGATTTTAAACGCGAAGGTGAATACACTAGGAATGTTGTTCAGAGAAAGGTGATGCACGAAATTCCATACAGATTTTTGTGCGATATAGAATTTTTCGAAGGCCAAAAGTAGAATAATAAACAATAAGAATATAACTTATATATTATATAAAAAGAAAAAAGCTTAACAAACTTTATGCACGCAACCCACTTGTTTAAAATGTTACAAACTTCAAAGACAGTGTAATGTATTGTAAAAACTTACTAAACTTTGCTATACAACCCCTACGACTCTATGCAGCCATACTTACACTAGAGAATATATGGTTGCCTATAAGTATGTTACTTTGCTGTAAATAACCCAGCATCCAAAGATGGCCAAATACTGCCGTGACGAGTTAGCATGGCCATAGATGCCGGAAGCCCAGAGATCTAATTCCTAAACCCTAATGACGATTCAAATTTTGTGTTCTTTTCCTGATATCAAAGGTCTCTGGTTCGACCCAAGACCATGTTAGTTACGTTGTGTTCGTGTGAATTTCCTTCTAGTTCTCTTTTCCTATATATATATATATATATATATATATATATATATATATATATATATATATATATATATATATATATATATATATATATATATATATATTTCACCAATTCCACCACAACCAATTTCTTTTAGTAACCATCCGTCCCCTTTTGCCTAGAGAGTGACAAAAACTTAGAACTTCCGGTCATTTTATTATACTTCGCTACTTCACTTTCCTTAGGTTTTTAAAGTCTCTCGTCTATACCAACAAACCGTCATCGGCTGAGGAAGGGTTTTCAATATGTAATATAACAGCAATCGGAGCGTTTGAGCGTAAGGGAATCAAGTTAAATTGCCAAAGTTCTGAGAAAAAAAATAGTTTATACGGCACGCTTATCTGTTTTATCTGTACAAACGGTCAAGTTGTGAAGTAATTTTCTTGATTGGAAGTGATACCATCCATACCGCAGGGGTTGCAACAAATAATAATTTCACATTAAATTTCCTTTATGTGTAATATATCAAGAAAACGAAAATAACATGCTGAACCGAATCAAAGGACCCCGCACAATCCTTACGGAATTTGGATATCGGTGGAATTGCTTGAAACCGTGATATGTTGTAGATATTGTGATCCTGAGAAAAAGTCTCAATGGACATCACAATCACTCACTAACCGTTTGGCCATTACAAGGCCACATTTTTGAAAAAAAAAACAGTCGAAGATAACGATGTTCTGAATTTCGGTGGAAATGACTGAAACCGTGATATATATTGTATATATCACAGTTAAACACTAAAAGGAGTTTTAGATAGATATATTAAACATGAAAAAGGTCCAAACTGACCAAAGCTGGACTCTAGTCTACTTGTATATTGAACGCGCCGATTAATAGCAAATCGAATTGTAAATTTTATCAGCAGAACAAGAGCATTTCAACAGAGTTTGCGAGCATTTACAACTATTGCATTCTACAGTTTATTTGTTTCGTGTTTCTTGTGATGAAATTAAAATATTATCACTTTTTCTTGTAAAGTGTGCCTTTTCTTATGGAAACATTTCTATATCATCACTGAAAACACTTTTCTTTTAAATACTAGAAATTCTACACGACATTATTACTCGGATTTGAAGCCGTAAAATAAATTCTTGCTACTCAATATAACAAATCTCAAAATATGGCAAATTCCTCCTGTTTTGTTTTTGCCTTTGGAGGCAGCCGTGGACATTGAATTAGAACAGTCATTAATAGTTAGAGTATGATCGGGCTATGGTCACGAGAACACAAGCTCAGAAAGAAGGGGGCGGAGTGCAAGTAAACACCCCGTACGTTACAGTCTAAAGCCTTTCACTACACATTTCAAACTATCACCCAAACTATTCAGACATTTTCTTTTCTATCGTATATCAATAAAATCACTAAAATATATATCAGGAGAATAGCAAGTCTTTGTTGAAATTCCGTACAATTATTTCATTTTAGAATAGTCGTAAAAAAAGAACAGTCGTAAACCAATTGGCCTTTACTCAGACTATTTTGCGATCTTAACCACTTTCTTGAGAACCGGCGTCCTAATGTTCTACGAAGGAATAAAACACATAATAAAGCGAAAAAAAAAGAAAAGTTAATTTCTTACGTACACATTTTCATATGATTTAAGTATTTTTTTTTGTTTATTTCTTTTGTTCAATCTTTTTTGAACTCTTACTAAAGATACACTGTCCCGTCGCGTCTCTCATCATTCCCGCTAGTGTTTGCAGGTACTTGCCAACTACAGTCGATTTGCACATTCCTCGCGTTTCGCCTCAGTGGTTCTCAAGTGAGCCAATCTACATAATGACAACTAGTACGTACAAAGAATAAGTAATCCCAATCAAAAATAAAACACGATTTATAGCTGCAGAAGTAGAAACTCCCAAAAATACATACTGAATAATTTTCATTGCATCAAATTCCGTGACTGCAAGCTGTTTCATGAGCAATTTGCGTGACTATACAAGATTTCAGGTAGTAATAAATTTCATGTTAAAAGTTCCAAAATACAATACATACCTTTTTACTACTGTATTGAGTTAACAAAAAAATCTAGCGCGGGAGAAAATAGAATGATTGCATGCAATATGAACAAATATCTGCCAAATATATCGTACCTTGTAATAAAAGAAATAATTAAAACACTACCATATTGAATCTTCTTTTAAAATGGTCAGTTTCTATTTACCATTCATGTACGTAGTTATGTAAACATAGATGAATACTATCAATAATATATTTGTGTCTTAATTTATCGAGTAGACATAGGAGAACGCTAACATTCTCTTTTTTACAATCGAGGGATTCTGGATTCGAATCTGTTGTTCGATTATTTTCAGTGATGTTTCCCATTTTTTTTCTCTGTCTGACCATCAAGCAAATGTATGGATGGAACTTGTAAATGAACTGCTTAGTGCAGAAAGCAAACATGTCCACATATCGTAATGTTTGCAAGAGAGGCAAAAAGACTGAAGAAAACTATCTTTTCGATCTTCCACCATAACATGAAAATTGAAGGCGTTATTATTGAGCGGACAAATGTCATTTTGATGCAAAATGATTCATTTACCAATTACAAACCATTATAGTCACAGAAAAGGAAATTTGTAAATGTTGGACATGTTTGCTTTCTGCTGTAAGCGGTTCAATTATAGGCTCTAGCAAACTTCCTTCCAAACCCTTATTTCACTTGCATTGGTAATTATTTTTAGCTGTATATGGAACTTTGTTGATAAATGAGTAAATAAACAAATAATTGAACGACTGATTCTAGTTGAACTTTTTTTTTCAAGAACCGAGACAACATGGGTCGGAATCAACCTACTAAAATAGGGTCCAGAACCCTGCGACGGTTTTAACTGAGGTTTATTGATCCTACCTGAGACAAATGTGGTACCACAAACACTCAAATACATAAGTTGTTAAAGGTTGTTATGGTGTTATAAATTGAATTTACTTGCCAAAATACTTATAGAATGGCAAAACATAGAATACTAAATTTTAAATTAGCTCATTTTTTAAAAGCCTTATTTATATTTAATCAACATAATTAATCAACATAATTCCTTTATATGTGTACTCTTCTAGGGCATATTTTGTTAATCGATGGTACGCGAGACACTGCCGGGTCATATGCACATGTTATGTGAAGTTGTTCGGTAATGTTCTCTTGCTTTGAAAAAAAGGAAGAAAAATGCAAGAAGAGAAAGTAAAATATGAAATGTGATCGAGTCGAATATTTAGCCTGGGAACTTTTCCGACATCCTTTTTTTTATCTGATAAAACCGAAAATGTACATTATCTTGATTTTTTTTTGTTATCAACTCCACTGTCTTTTACACCATTTGTCCGATTTCTACCAAATCTAGTCAACTTGATAGAATGATCAGTACTTCGTGTCTACCAAATTTGAAAACGATTGGTTAAAGCGTCTTCATGGAATAGATTCAAAGAATATTTGATTTTTTGTCAATATGTATCAGTAAATATAAAAAATAAACTCTAGTTATTTAGTTATAATGATTCAATAGTTGTGTAACTTTGTCTCTGGGATAAAGAAATCATGCTTCTCCATAATAGATTTCACTAGTGGTACATTACGTTAATATTCTCTCTATTCAATATTGTTGTGCGTAAGTGGAAAAGGTTGCAAACCGCTGTTCTATGGTCCACTAATTAATAATTTGCAATTCCATGATATTTTAATAATTACCAAAGTAAGCAAAATTTTGTAAGTAGAAATCATGTAACTCTATGTGAATATCAGAAGAAAATTCCAAACAAGATGTTGGTACGCTTTTACTACATTGTCACGCATATACTAGGTGCAAATGCTTTGCATTAAATATAACATTAGATATCAATTACCAGATACTCGCATCTCCTGACTTATTAAATTCCAAGCTTCATCAATGTTTCTCCTAGGAGCCGCGTTCTCCGCAGATTGAACGTAGAGAACTGGGTAAGCCTCAACCAATTTGAGGAATTTCACTACATCGAATGGCATTTTGCCTAAAATGTATACAAAGAAAACTAATTAGTAAACAGCAAAATTACAACTTGGAAGAAACGATAAGTTCATTTTTTTTTTCTAATTACATGATATTAACCTACATAACATAAAATGAGAGATGCTGACTGACTGATCAATGCCTAGGTTAAGCTGCTTAAGCTACGGACTTGAAATTTAAATAATACATGATTTATGACGTTCGCTAAGACTAAGGAAGGATTTTTGGAAATTCAAAGTGGAAAGAGGAAATAGAGGTTACAATTATTTTAATGAAATGTCAATATCTCGGAATTCCTTAGAGGTTACAGACATGAAATTTGGAAATTAGATTGTTTTGTTTATTTTAAATGATTAAACATGTATTTCAAGCGTTTTTCTTTCTTTTTTTTTTCTTTTTGTTTGATATAGAATGGAACAAAAAGGGCTGAAATGTTTGCTAAGGTGACCATATGATGTGTTTGAATTCCATGCAAGACTTCGAGTCCAGAGGAATTTTATATGAAACAAGCAGGAGGAAGAACACAAAATATTGACCGCTGTAGCATGTAGCGCCAATTGCTAGTAATTAATAATAATAATTTCAGTAAATCAAAGAGGTGAGCACAGAATATATATATATATATATATATATATATATATATATATATATATATATATATATATATATATATATATATACACGAGGTGCTATCCAGAATTTTCGGGACTGGGGCTGCCATTTGGGAAGTAGTAGAAATAGAGCTTTCCACCGATAGGTGACATATCTGTTGAGTGAGAGTGCACAGTTTCATGCAGCTGGGTTGATGTGTTGAGTTTCCACAGTGCTTTTCATGATACTGTGTGTGATGGATCCGAGAATAGAACAGCGCGTGTGAATCAAATTATGTGCGAATCTCGGGAAATGTGCTACAGAGACATTTGCAATGAATCAACCAGTGTCTGGGGAACACAGCATGACCCGTACGCGTGTGTTTGAGTGTCATGCTCGGTTCAGAGCCGGCCGTACAGATATCGAAGACGATGCCCACACTGGAAGGCCCGTTAGCCGCACAACGCCGAACATTGTTGCCAAACTTCAACAATTGGTTCATGAAGATCGACGTCAAACCATTCACGACCTTGGTGATGAAGTGGGTATTGGTTACGGGACATGGCAACGGATTTTGACTGTTGAATTGGGTATGCATCGTGTCGCCGCAAAATTTGTGCCAAGATTCTTGACTGATGATCAGAAGGCACAGCGTGTGGCAGTTTGCACGGAGCTTCTGATGATCCAACCTCCTTGTCACTGAAAAGGAAGTTGATAGGCCATCAGTTCGACACACTTCAGAGGATTCAAGAAGCATCGCTGGCGGTGCTAAACACACTCAAAGAACAGGACTTCCAGGATGTTTCACCAATGGCAGAATCACTGGGATCGGTGTCTTCGTGAGGAAGCAGTGGTGGCGATTGGACGTTAAAAGTAGGAGGAGGGCAAGACATGATCTGAATATTTGTGTATCAATGTTAATATACAAATTTACCTGGTTGCTTCTAACACTTTGTTCGACAAAAGGATGGATAACTAATAGGATACTATCTTTTTCAGTTAAAATACCGTATATCGTCTTTCAAATTTTATTAAATAAATTGACTTGATTCCTTGCTTATGAACATCTTAAATTCTGTCTGGAAACTTGTGTGATCAGATTATTTAATAACAAATTTGTAAAACATATAAACAGAAAGGAAAATATTAATCACAGTAATGAATAATGAGACTTGTTTTGCAAAAGTTAAAATTGAAAATGGAGATATGAACCATGATCCTAGGATAAATAAGGAAAATGTTGTAGACTCTTGACTGAAAGTCTATAATTTATCTTTTAAAAAAAGCCGGAACTTAAAAGGGTTAATGAACAACTAATATTTTTAACCCTTTAAAGATAGCGGTGTTATTCTGTTTTCGCTGGCTAATTTACCGCGTTCCTGCAACATGTCGTCGTGTATGTGCCTTGCTGTTATGTGTCCTGAATATCCCACAGACATATTTTCGTAATTTTCTCTCCACTCAATTGAAAAAAAAAAAAAAAAAAAAAAAAACCACGATAAAGGGTTAATTCCACGCATGCTATTATATGTGTTATTACTCTTAGAAAGACAGTAAATACCACAAGCATATGCTACGACATTTATAAAAAATCCGGAAACATGTTCGTTTTCGTACACCCCTAAACACACCGCGATAGGAACCGTGTTGGATTTCACTATTGTTTTTGCTTGCACCGGCATAACTCTAAAGCTAGCATGGCCCATTCTTACTTTAGAGCAGCGCTTCCCAACCTTTTTTAACTTGCGGCACACTACGGGTGTAACTTGGATTCTCGCGGCACACTTATAGATATTATTATTTGTAAATATATATATAAAAAAACGTGGTATTTTTGCTGTGATTACTGAGTTCCTTCTCACAGAGAAGAAAGCTCGATCACTGTTTTTTTCCCGTGGTAAATCACCGAGATAATTTGTCGAAAGGATTGAATGATATTTTAAATTTTCAAGTTACGAAATAGTCTGTAACAATAAAGAAGCAATAATGGTCATAACAATAACAAATACTTTTTTCAACATTAGAAATGTACAGAACAGTAACCTGGTATGAAACTTAAAATTGTGGATTCATAGTAGAGGTTCATAGTAATGTGAAATACAAATACACATTTTCCCCTGTGTTTTGCAATTTGATTGCTATACAATTAATCATTTTGTTTCAATTTCCTCGCGGCACACCAACGGCCCATTCACGGCACACTGGTTGGGAAACGCTGCTTTAGAGAGACCTAAGTCGCAACAAAAGTTTAATGAAACGCTCAAAGAGCTTGATGTATGGAGAATACCGCCGTGACTGCTCACAAGAATATTAGTTGTTGTACATGTTTTCCACATTTTCCTCTCCCTTCTGACCTTCTCTCTTTATTAAAATTTTTACTTGACCCCCTTTTGATTTGGCCCCTGTCTGGGTGGCGATCGCCACCTAGCCACCTGGGCCAGTCCGGGCCTGGTCCATGCACAGAAAGACTAGAGCATTAATGTTTTTAATGACATGTCGTTTATAGCATTCGTTTCCAACTAAAAGTCTTGTGATGTCACAGCTGTCTGCTTGTATTCTCAGTGAGAGGGGAAAGAGCAAACAGGAGCTATGGAATTGTTAACGAACAGTGCATGACAGGCAAACAAGAACATGTATGGCATAGTTGATAATATTCTAGGTATACTATTCGTGGACACGGAACTGTGCGTATCCTTCCATCAGTTGTTCTCCTACGTCATCCCACCCTTCCCTTCCTCATTATGTGTGTCTCTCTTCTGTCTTATTTTCTCAGATTCTAAAATCGTGCCCCTACGTAATACATTAACCAGTTGAAAATGATTTGTTTATAACAACTAACCTCTGTCACGAGTTTTTTTTTTTTTCTTATATTTGTCGGTAATGTACTTTTGTTCTCTCAGTCGTACACATAATTCTTGCCCAACACAATTTTATATGTGTGTAAGTGAAAATATTTTTCTTTGCTTTTCTTTTCTTTCTTGTTTCCTTTTTTACACTGTCGAGCAACGAAAAGAAGGAAGAAAATATTGTGATTGTAAAAAAAAAAAAAATCGAATTCAAGATGCCAACCGATTTACACATTTCATGGCCTATACCTAGGTAGATACGGAAAAAAGTAAATTCTCGACGTATGATGGTCCTGATGTACACTTGCGTAGAAACCATACCGTTCAACATACCTCAATCAAATTTTAAGCTCACGGTCTTTATGCGACTCTACAGGAGCTTTTTTTAGTTGTTTGAATTTCCTTCTTATCCATAAAAATAATGATATTTTACTCAAGGGTGAAAATTTAAAAAAAAAATGTGACTTTCTCAAAATGAGACTTTCTCAAAAACGGCTCTAACAATTTTGTTTATATTTCAAAATATTTTTTAAATAACAACTGCATCCTGTGATATAAGTCATTTCTCTGGGGAAAATCGGTAAGGGGTAGTCTACTTGTGGGGTGAATATCCCCCTCATCAAACATATTTATATAGATTTTAACCCCCCCCTAATATTTCAATGACGCAGTTTGCGTCATAGCCCCCCCTTGTGGGCACCCCTGTATATATATATATATATATATATATATATATATATATATATATATACATATATATATATATATATATATATATATATATATATATATATACATATATATATATATATATATATATATATATATATATTCTATTTATCTCTGTCTGGGAGACACGGTGGCTCAGTGGTGGAGAGCGTACCTATGGTATGTGGGTTTCTTTGTTCGATCCGCGGCCAAGTAAGTTTGTAGTGGACAACATCATTCCGTGGGGTTCCCTTCGGGTATTCACGTTTCATCCCACTTTCTCATTCCACCAATTATTCCATCATCGTTCACTTGAATGACACATAGTCTCCCTTAGCCTAATCATGGGACATTAAACTGGAACATTTCATCTTCTCTCTCTCTCACTCTCTCTCTTACACACCCAAACAAACACTTTTTCTTGTTTGCCTGTTCGTTTGAATTGATGAGTCGACTTTGTAGTAAACGTATTAAAGCGTTTTATATTTATATTGATTTTTACTTATGAAAATATAATATTTGATACTTCAAAAGTGCTGCGCACCTGTGTTCGACACTTCTGCAATAAACAGCTACACGATGTACGGAAACAATAAAGAAAAAAAAAACGCGCGTTAATTTTAATAAAAGGCAGGCTATGAAAAGTGATAACTTGTGTAACAATTTATATTTAAAAAAAAAAATAGTACACCTAACATTAGCCTATTTATGAAAGCACACCGGTTATTATTAATTTCCAACGTAACCAGTGAAAAAGGAAACTCATATTAGACTACAATGATTAGCAAAAATGAAAATCACTAGACGAATCCACATTATCCATTGTAGTAAGACCCTATGACACAGGAATGCAAAGACTAGTTTCACATTAAAATCAGATTTTTTTTAAATATATGTATATTCAAAACTCTTTTTATTAAGTTTATTTTCTGTTTTGTAAGAAATCTGTAAAATAAATATTTCAGTTATTTAATGTTTTTAACTTGTTCTTTAAAATAAAACTGTATATATTTGAATGAAACTATGTTAAGTATTCTTATCTGTATTTTAACGAAACACAGTGTTTTGCAACTACAATTAACCTCATAACACACTGATGTGCCGCGGCATACAAACTAAGAACCACTGTTGTAAATCATATTTTACTCAATAAACACAAATAGCACTTTAAAAAAATGTTCGCGCATTTCAAACTATGCACTTGATCATGTTAGAAACATGTGTTTCAAGTTCGTAATCACAATCTACTAGGAGTTCCGGTCAAAGACAGTTACACGAATGAAATTTGTGTTCTTAAAAGCAGGAACTAAAGAGAAATAAAGAGAAATTTTCACGGAACATGCTATCGAAGGATAGATCGCTGGATCGGTGAAAGTTGTAGGACACGAAGGCCATTGGATTTGTATCAAAGCCATTCTTGTAGCCCCTCGGGCTTCTTTATAACATTAGGAAGAGACTGGGAGTTTCAAGGGAATTCCCTAGCAACGTATTTTCTTGTTAAGAAACTTCTCTATTGAATGAATAGAAGATGCCTCCAGAAAGAGGAGATAGCACAGGGGAGCTGGTAAATTGCGACTGCCACGTGCAATAAGTAGTTGTGTCTATGGAAAGCTTTGTACGAATTTTCTAATTCTGAGTCGAATTGTATACTACTCACTTAGTTTCAAGTTTTATGAAACACAAACTATTCAATTATATTTAAATGTTGCGTATGCATGAGAAGATATAGACTCACAAGTTCTACAATGAGCTTACTAAATAAAATGTTCTCAAACAACTTCAAACAGTCTCGATAGAATGTTTCTCCCATCTAACTGATTTATTGTCTGATTTTCCACTTGATGCGCTTGGTCATAGGTCCCCTTCTTGTTGAAATATCATCTTATATATACAGGGTGTTTCAAAACAATACCGACAACGTTTGGGAGGTGATTCCTGGCACCAAAATTAGACGAAAAGTATAGACTACCCTGGGTGCACAAATGTTTCCTTTCAGAGTTTTAGGCTGTCAAAAATATATTTTTTAAATGGACTTTAAATGTCCATAGCTCCAATACTATGGAACCTACCGTAATCGGGTCATTTTTTTAGGAACTAATATGTGTCCTATCCAAATATTCATGGTTCAGAATCCTGTGGTACTGCCGCAACATTTTGTTTTGTAGATGTAGTTGGTGAGTATTTCAAATTGTAAGCCCGTAGCCAAACAACCTCTACAAAAATTATTGCATGAGTACCTTAGGATTCTGCAACATATATTTTTGGATAGGGCACATATTAGCTGCTAAGTGAAGTCTTGAACCGACTACGGTAGGTCCCATATTATTGGAGCTTGGACCTTTAAATGTATTTTTTTTTCATGTTTTCGGCAGCCTATAACTCCGAAAGAAAGCATTTGTGCACCCAGATTGGACTATACTTTTCGTCTTATATATATATATCGCAATGATTTTATAGGTAGAGACAAAATGAGAGTCCGGACTAGTCCTTTTCCCTTCACCAATTTATTATTAAATTGCTGAATACAATGTCTTTGATTGCAAAGAGTAAATAGTGTCCTTCTTATTGACCAGATAAAGGGAGATTTGTGTTTTGCACGATGTCCCTTCTCTCAAAACAGTCTCCAAGGCACGTGCAAGATTTTTGGTGAGTCTTGAAGGAAAGCCCCTCAGCCCAAGGCAGCTTCGTGAGGCTTGGTTGTAGTAAGGATCTCTAGTCCAATACGACCTCGGGTTAAGGAAAGGTGTACCACTAGTCCAATGCGACCACGGAGCAGGTGTTTGTTAGTTGATCAGTTAGTCGACTGATGCCAGGTCCCTCGGTGGTCCCTCTTTTATTTGTCCTGTTCGGGTCCTTTCGTGAGGTTCGCCTCCTTTCGGTTTCCTCCGGTGTCTTCCGTGTTGACTTCTTGTCTGCTTCATTATTTATAATCATTAACACGTGTTGTATTAACATGTGCTATATATAATCTTCTTCTTGTAAGACTTTTTTCCAGTTGGCTGGAATCAGTTTTCGGATCGCTGTCTTCCACTTGATTTTATCTTGTGTCATATCCGCTGTGACACCACACTGCAGCATATCGTTCTTAATACAATATCTCCACTTATTCTTTGGTCGGCACATCGGGTTCGTTTCCCATTCAGTTTCATAGCATCCACTCGGTGAGCTACATATTGCAAATGTCTTTTTTTTCTTTTTTTCTTTTTTTATTTTTCTTTTTTTTTTACATACCCAAATACCTCAGGTTACTTTCTTGCAGGTTTTCTACTACTGATCTCACCTTTATTCTTCACCGTGTCACTTCATTCTTAATTTTCTTCCTTCGCGTCACTCCACACACCCACTGCTGCATCTTCATCTCCGTAACATGCAATTTCTGTTCCTCTCTTCTTCGTCATATAGCATTCCACTCCGAGTAATCTGCCAGGTCTCACTACTGTTTTCTAAACTTTTCCTTTAAGGCGTATTGGTACTCTATGGTCACACAATATTCCTGTCGTTTCTCTCCATTTTGTCTAACCGCTGTTAATTCGCCTATTTACATCTTAATTCCTGCATTTTCCTGCAGTATTGATTCTAAATACTTGAATTTCCTCATCATTAGCACCTCTTCTTTGTACAGTCGTATTATATTCCCGATTTTTTTTTCTAAAAGGCCAATGCAAATATTATGTCTTGGTTTTACTAATTCCAAGCCTTTTTGCTCTTTAATTGTTAACTGTCAAACTGTTAACAATTGTGCACATCCATTTCCTCAAATAAGGTTTATATTCAGCAATTAATATTTCTCCAATTTCTCATGTGTTATCTCTTATTACAGAGGCGGTTCGTGAGGGAAGTCAATCTAGTAAAAATAATAATAAAGGGTTATCACTTACAACTAAGGGAATGAATGTGATCTAATGTATTAAATGTTTTATGCAGCAATTAGAACATAGGGAAAGTTTATTCTTTCAGTTTCAAGAGACGGTAATTTTTCCGCTGTGACTTCCCTCACAAGCCGCCCCTGATAACCGCTAACTTAAGAAGATGAATAGTTAAAAAGACAATTAACTCTACGAATTAAGAAACCAAAAAGATTCATTGTCATTGAAACAAAATTTCGCAATTCAATCCTATCCTGATAAACCAGTCTATCAAGAAAATAAGGTATTTACACAAGTTCCATATTTACTTGGATATGTTTTCTCCATGTTATTATTTTTTCTTGTTATTTTCCTTTTTATCTTTCTATAACAATACGCACGGTTCACGATACAAACTTAATTATTTTGCTCATTCGTTTCTTTTTCCCTCTAACTATATTTAATGCATTATTTTATCTCTCCCAAAACACCCTCCTTCTAGAAATACAAGTGAGGTTATAGTTACTTTCTTGAACTAGTTTTGTATCAGAAAGACCATGTACATGTCATATATTTGCATTGTCTGCATACAGTAGAAAATAGATGTTAGTTTCTTTATTACTTTCGACAACACAGTACCTCAACCACTAAGGAATTCAGAAGCAGCGGAAGACGGGGGTCGCATCGATCCAAATTAAAAAAGAGTGGTGCAATAAATTATTAAGGAACATACGCATATATATATATATATATATATATATATATATATATATATATATATATATATATATATATATATATATATATATATATATATATATATATATTGTTTGAGAAGAGTTAAGCAACCCTTTCTCAACGGAACAACCAAGAAGAGAAAAACGTACGCATAAGGTGTTTGTCCAATTGGCGTTAGCTGGGATCGTATCGAGGGTCCTACGTACCAGAAGTGGAGCTATTGTGGCTCCATGTATCTTTTTGAATACACTGGTTGAAATGCCCTTTCTTCACAAAGGAAACTAATTTTACGAAAATTATTTAAGCACCTTCTCTCCGTTAGGATATGCATGAGAGGTAAATTTGGACGTGAACGGAATCGATAGTAACACAAATTTATCGCAACGATCTCTTAGATAAGACATTGTAATCGATTGTTTTCCACTATTTTCAAATGCAAACTCATTCACTCACATCCTCCATGCCGATGGGAAATGAAATTGGACTTAAACATCAATAGGGGTGTCACCTACTAATGACAGAGACCAAAAAACTATGTATTCGACAATAATATTGATAGTTTCTGATTATTTTCTCATATAAACCCCTTCTTAGCCTCATTCCTCACCTAAATAACAATGGGACATGATTTAGACTTAAAGGAAATTGGAACTCCTACTACTTAACTTGGTGATCAAGAAGACTATGGATTGAACACTAATATTGGTCGTTTTCGATTATGTTGGATGTTACCACTTTACACCCCACTCTTCATCCCATGCAATTGGGGATTAATTTGCATAAAAAGCACGTCGGTAGGGCCATTGTTTATCTCAGCATACCCGAAAACTACGAAATGGACATTAATATTGGTCGTTTCTTTATTATTTTTACATGACCGCAACTTCTACCCTTGCGAAAAATGTACTAGAAACCTAAGTTAGGTGAAGGTCCACCCATTCACCAAAAATCATCAAAATCAGTGTAGTGGTCTAAGAGGAGTCAAATGTCAAAAGTATATTGATAAGTCATCCTTCAACTGTTCTTTTTCCTCCCTCCAATTGACGAAAGTGTGCTAAAAAAGTTATGTCAGGAAATTGCACACTATGCACCAAAAGCCATCAAAATCAGTTTATTGGTCTAAGAGGAATTAGGCGTCAAATATATGTTTATATATCACTCCTCAATTGTTCTCCTCCCTCGCTCCACTTGCTGAAAATGTGCTAGAAACCTAAGTTAAGCGAGAGTCTACTCGTGCAATAAAAGTCATCAATATTATTATATAGCATTCTACAATGAATCAGCCGTCAAATATATTTTGATATATCACCCCTCAACTGTTCTCCTCCCTCGCTCTTCTTGCCCAAAATGTGACAGAAACCAAGTTAGGCAAAAGCCCACTCATGCACAAAATAAATAATCAAAATCAATATAGTGATCTAATTGGACTCAAACATCAAACATATGTTGATATATCACACCTCAACTGTTCTCCACCCTAGCCCCTCATGTCAAAAATGTGTTAGAAACCAAAGTAGGCGAGGGTCAATTCATGCGCCACAACTTATCGAAATCAGTATTGTGTTCTAAAGGGAATCAGGCGCCAACTATATGTTGATACATCTCCATTCAACTGTTCTCGTCCGTTGCTTCCCTTGCCGAAAATGTGTCAGAAACCTATCTTAGGCGAGAGTCAACTCATGCACTAAAAATCATCAAAATTTGTGTAGTGGTCTAGGCGTCAAACATGCTGTATGTTGACAAATCACCACTCGTATGTAGTCGTCCCTCGCTCGCCTTGTCGAAAGCGTGCTATACACATAAACTGGGCGAGAGTCCAATCATACAACGAAAGTCATTAAAATCAGTATAGTGACCTACAAGGAATCGGCCATCTAAAATATGTTGATATATCTCTCCTCGCCTATTTTCCTCCCTAGCACCCCTTGTCGAAGATGTTTTAGAAACCAAAGTAGGTGAGTATCCACTCATGCACCAAAACTCATCAAAATCAGCGTAGTGGCCTATAAGGAATCAAACGTCAAATATATGCTGATATATCTTCCCTCAAATGTTCTTCTCCCTCGTTCCCCTTGCCAAAAAAATGTGGTAGAAACATTAGTTAGAAGAAGGTCCACTCATTCTCCAAAAATTATCAAATTCAGTGTAGCGGTCTAAGAGGAGTCAGGCACCAAACGTATATCACACCACAACTGTTCTTTTCCCTCGCTCCCTTTGACGGTAATGTAACAGAAACCAAGTTAGAAAAGGGTCCACTAATGAAGCAAACGTCATAAAAATCATTGTAGTGGTCTAACATGAGCTAAGGCTTCAAACATATGACATATCTCCCTTCAACTGTTCTTCTTCCTTGTTCCTCTTGCTGAAAATGTGCTAGATACCTAAGTTAGGTGAGGGTCCATATATATGCAAAAAATAATCAGAATCAGTGTAGTGGTCTAAGGGTCAAACGTGTGTTGATATATCTCCCCTCAACTGTTCTCCTTCCTCGCTTTCCTTGCCGAAAATGTGCCCTAAAACCTAAGTTAGATGAGTGTCCGTATATGCACCAAATATAGTTAAAATTAGTGTAGTGGTCTAGGCGTCAAACATATATTTATAAATTACCCCTCATCTGCCCTCCTTTCTCGTTCTCCTTGCCGAAAACGTTTTAGATACCTAAGTTAGGCGCGTGTCCAGTCATGCCACAAAAGTCACTAAAATCAGTGGCAAACAAGAAATTAGCCATCCAATATATCGTCGTTGCGCCTCGAGGAACCGCTATATGTTAAAACCACAACTTGTCAGGAGAAGCAAAAGACATTCCAAACTTAAAATGTTGCCAAATATGCACGGAAACACTAGAAAAATATAATAAAATTGGTTCTACGTATATTATACACTGGACATTGTTGTAGCTTGCTTCAACAATATTATATTACTATTTTTGAGTTTACGTAACACATGTCGGTTTATCTTTTGCCCCTTTATAAGCACATATAGGATGAATACGTACGTGATGAGAACTTGAAGCCTCGGATTTCAATCTATTATTTTTTCATTGTTGTGGCAAAACCATTGAATATTCACTTATCACATTATAAGGGACGCTACCTAACAGCTTTCAGGTTTATTTGCACGGCATAACCCATTTTCGACAAAAACGTCACATAGCGGTTTTTCGAGGAGCTGTGACGATATGTTGATATATATCCCCTCACCTATTCTCCTCCCTTGCTCAACCTTCCAAAAATGTGTTAGAAACCAAAGTAGGTTAGCGCCCCCTCAGGCACCAAAATTAATCAAAATCAGTGTAGTGCTCTAAGAGGAATCAACCGTAAAATATATTCTGATATATCTCGCCCAACTGTTCTCTTCCCTCCTTCCTCTTGCTGAAAATTTGTTAGAAAACGAAGTTAGGAGAAGGTCCACAGATGCACCACAAATAATCAATATCAGTGTAGTGGAATAAGCGTCAAACGTATATTGATATATATATCCCCTCAATTGTTCTACTCCCTCACTTTTCTTGCCGAAAATGTGTTAGACCCTGAAGTAAGGTGAAGGTTTTCTCATGTACCAAAACTCATCAAAATTAATGTAGTGGTCCAAGAGGAGTCAGGTGTCAAACGTATGTTGATAAGCCACCCTTCAACTGTTCTCCTTTCTCCCTCCAATTGACGAAAGTGTGCTAAAAATTTTGTCAGGAAATGGCACACTATGCACCAAAAGTCACCAAAATCAGTTTATTGGTCTGGAAGGAATTAGGTGTCAAATATGTGTTTATATATTACCCCCTCAATTATTCTTCTCCCTCGCTCCACTTGGCGAAAATGTGCTAGAAACCTAAGTTAGGCGAGAGTCTACTCATGCAACAAAGTCACGAATATTAGTATAGTATTCTACAATGAATCAGCCGTCATGTATATTTTGATATATATTCTCACAACTGTTCTTCTCCCTCGCACTCCTTGCCAAAAATTTGACAGAAACTAAGTTAGGCAAAAGTCCGCTCATGCACAAAAGATATAATCAAAATCAATATATTGATCTAAGTGGACTCGAGCGTCAAACATATGTTTATATATCACTCCTCAATTGTTCTCCACCCTCCCAACCCTTGCCGAAAATGTCATATAAAACCAAGTTTTGCAAGGGTACATTCATGAACCAAAAATTATCAAAATGAGTGTAGTTGTCTAGGCGTCAAACGTTTGTTGATATACCTCAATTATTCTCCACTCTCGCTCTCCTTGCGAAAATGTGTTAGAGGCCAAACTAGGCAAGGATTCACTCACTCATCTCAACTTATCAAAATCAGTGTTGTGGTTTAAAAAGATTCAGCCGTTATGTATATGTTGATATATCTCCATTCAACTGTTCTCGTCTCTCGCTTCCCTTGCCGAAAATGTGTTTGAAAGCTATCTTAGGCGAGAGTCAACTCATACACCAAAAATCATCAAAATCATTGTAGTAGTCTAGGCGTCAAATATATCTTGATAAATCACCAGTCATCTGTCTCCTGTCTCGCTCTTCTTGCCGAAAACGTGCTAGATATCTAGATTAGGCGAGAATCCAATCATGTAACAAAAGTCATTAAAATCAATAATGACCTACAAGGAATCAAACGTCAAATATATGTTGATATATTTCCCCTCAACTATTCTCCTCGCTAGCACCCCTTGCCGAAGATGTGTTCGAAACCAAAGTAGGTGCGTGTCCACTCATGAACCAAAATTCATCAAAATCAATGTAGTGATCTAAAAGGAATTAAATGTTAAAAATATTTTTAAAAATCTCCCCTCAACTTTACTCCTCTCTCGTTCCCCTTTGCCAAAAATGTGCTAGAATCCGAACTTAGGTGAAGGCCCACTCATTCTAAAAAAAATCATCAAATTCAGTGTAGTGATCTAAGAGGAGTCAGGCGTCAAACGCATATCACACCACAAGAGTTCTTCTCTGTCCAAGAGACAAGAGACCAAGCAAGTTAGGAAAGGGTCCACTAATGTACCAAAAGTCATAAAAATCATTGTAATTGTCTAAGATGAGTGAAGGCGTCAAACATATGTTGATGTATCTCTGTCTTTAACTGTTCTTCTCCCTCGTTCCCCTTGCCAAAAATGTGCTAGAAACCTAAGTTAGGAGAAGGTCCACTCATTCTCCAAAAATTATCAAATTCAGTGTAGCGGTCTAAGAGGAGTCAGGCGCCAAACGTATATCACTCCACAACTGTTATTTCCTCTAGCTCCCTTTGCCGAAAATGCAGCAGAAACCAAGTTAGGAAATGGTCCACTAATGAAACAAACGTCATAAAAATCATTGTAGTGGTCTAACATGTGTTAAGGCTTCAAACATATGTTGACATATCTCCCTTCAACTGTTCTTCTCCCTTGTTCCCCTTGCTGAAAATGTGCTAGATTCCTAAGTTAAGTGATGATCCATATATACGCAAAAAATAATCAGAATCAGTGTAGTGGTCTAAGGGTCAAACGTATGTTGATATATCTCCCCTCAACTGTTCTCCTTCCTCGCTTTCCTTGCCGAAAGTGTGCTAAAAATTGCGTCAGGAAATGCCACGCTATGCACCAGAAGTCATCAAAATCAGTTTATTGGTCTAAAAGGAATTAGGCGTCAAATATATGCTTATATATCACCCCTCAATTATTCTTCTCCCTCGCTCCACTTGGCGAAAATGTGCTAGAAACCTAAGTTAGGTGAAGGCTCACTCATTCTTAAAAAATCGTCAAATTAATAATAATAATAATAATAATAATAATAATTTACTTAAAGGAAAGAAATTGAGCATAATAAGTTTCAGGGCCTCTATCCTATCCTAACCTCTTTTCTACATCTGTTATTGTAAAGGATGAATCACAAACTCATCAGTTCGAAGCTTATGTCCTTATCTTGACCAGCCTGAGAATTTATTAACTGAAATACACACATTTCAAATTACGCGTGTGTAGTAGGTCCATATATTTTTGATTAGGCTATATCAGGCTTATTCCACACATACGAGGTCGACTGAAGAAATACCGCATATTGTGTGTTGCCTAATGAATTAATGCCATATTAAAAAAAATACAGTTCTTGAGTTTACGGTTGGCCTATCTGCCGTCCCTTGTGTCCAATACTGATTTCAGCCGTTAACATTACTCTGTTCGTACTTGAGGCTTATATCATAATTGCCGTGCTAATCACTATGATTTTATCAAACACAGCTATTGGGAAAATGTTGCGTTCTTCTACTACACTATTGACAGCTTCATTTTGATCAATCCAGCAGAGCATCTCTTTTCGTAATAAACAGCCACCGTCAGGACTCTATATTTCTATATTTCACGCAATCCTCGAAACTAAACATATTTAAAATGTTTTCATTAGTGTTGTCTACTGATTAACACACACAAAAGAAAAATAGTGTTGTTGGAGAAAGTTAGGAAAATATAACAAAATTCTTGATTTAAAGATTATATTTTTCATCTAGATTACCTAAGATGATGATTGATGTAACACAATCAAGATAAAAACATAAGTAATATCGTTTCTAAAAGTTAGGTGTGTCTTCAGGATTTTAACATAAAAATCGCAATACTAATATTACTAGCAATTAAAATACTGACACTACAAGAAGTTCATATAATTATAAAATAAACATTTCTATTTGCAAAGATTAATTTAAAATATTAGAAAATGTAAAATGTACTAAAAAGACCACCACATATATACATGTGTTAATACATTTTTAAAATATGCCCTATTTACTTACCAGAAAGAAAACTAACAGCGCACTGCTATATTCCGAAAGTGTCCAGCAATATGCTTTGCACTTATACACAATCTGTCAGTTAATAGTAGAAACAACTGCGTGATATGTATAGAGTAATTCGTATCACTAAGTGTGCTACTCGTCCATAAGCCACACTGTCACCAAAATACACGAACACAACGTAAATCTCTCTTTGGCAAGTGTTCAACAATTGCTTTGCACCAGTAGATAAGTCAGCACTTATTAGCAGAAAGCACTACGAAATATTGAATAAGCTTTTAGTCTCACTAGATATACCACTAAACCATAGGTCACACCATTAAGTAGCTGCACTGTCAGTAAAGCACATGAAGCCTGCGCACAAAGTTGAACAATAGTGCTCGTTCAAGTTCAGTGCGATGCAGATTTCGATTGCAGTCCTCCGATTGGTTGAATGGAGCATGACGTAATTTTCCTTGGCGCGAAAACTCAAGGTTAAACCGCACGGACTGCACTTTAGAATGTAACTCACTAGAGGGCAGATAAATATGTTCGTGATATGCAAGGTCATTTTCCGCCATTTTGTAAACCATAACAACAATTCAGCATTCAATGTATCTTAAGTCATCACAGATTGTGTTTACACTGTCTGTTCTCAGTAATTTTTATTGCATAATAAGAGCAAGACTATTTCTTGTACTTTATTGAATAGAAGGTATGCATATAAAATAGCATAATTGTTACGTTATTTAGAAGTGTTGAAATTTTTCTGTACCAGAATAAACGCTTGACAACAACACAGTATACTTGTTGACAGGAAGTCAAAAGGAATGTTTTGCCTTCTTTTATAATCTTAACCTGCTTCGCTGAACTTTAGAAAAATAAGGGCATTATCCTCTATAAACGCGCAATGATTTCATCAAGGCGGAATGTATCGTATGTTCCTCTTCAGAATGTAAATACATAATAGCACAATGGATATTTGTGGAAATAAAATTTTAATGATTCATATATCTAGAAAAACAATCAACCAATTTCCACACATATCATTATGATGAAAGACGATCACTGAAAGATATTTTTCAGTAAAATAACCACGAATAACAACCAAATATTTTGCCACCATACCGTAATCAAATTTCACTCCAAATCCAAGGAAACACATATTATATTAAGTTGTTTATAAGAAAATGACGTCCAATTTTCTTTATAACATTATCAAAATTGTTATACGTAATTATATTAATGATTAAGACAATAGTAAGCAAGTTTGTACCATTATTTTCAACATTCACTTGTATATGCATATGTTCCACGATAAATTTTGTAAAAAGTTCTCCGATTTTCAAGAAGCATTTAATTTTAATAACTATCCATACTTCCTGGTATTGAAATTGGTGAAATATAAGGGGAAATCCCTAAGTTTTTTTTTTTTACACACACATGATAATGTTATTGCAAATTGTTTAATTCTGAGCAAATGTAGCAGATATGACGAAATACGAATTTGTCAAATTTTAAAAAACTTGTTACATGACAAATTTCGTAAAACATCTCCAATCCTTAGGAAACATAATAACTTTAAGATTAAGAATTACCTCTACTGACACTAGTCATAGGTAAGGCTGAACTCTTCCACCTTATAATGCATGTTTAACGGTAACTTTTCTAAAATATTACTAGATTTTCATGAACATTGCTTATCATTCATTTCTGGCTTTCCAATGAGGATGTTGCTTCGGGTTGAAATCAGACAGGTGCAGGGGTTCAATTCATCATTACGTAAAAATGTACTTATCTGTATCTTCTCAATAAATTACACTATTTTCACAAAATGCATTTGTACTTCCTTTGCTATGAAAAACTGATGAGTACTACTTGCGGCTAAAATCATTGATAAGGAAAAAAAAGTAACTCCCAACTCCAAGAAAGTGTTCCAATGGCATGGAAAACTGCAGAAACTTTTAAAAAAGAGGGCATTATTTGTTGTATTTTTTCTACCTTTCTTTCCAATGTTTATGATTTTTTGGCGTATGAGGCTCAATTTGGGATATAAAAGCAAAGGACGTAAAAAAAAGGAGTCACTCGGGAGCAGATCTGTATGGTATCGTCTCCGTTTCCAGTAAAAACAAAAAAAAGTTATTTATTTGTGTATTTTGTTAACCATCCAGTGTATCATACAACAGGTGTTTTGTTTTTACAACAGAAACTGGGAACATAAATAAATAAACACAATATTGTAGAATTATATTAAAAAAAAAAAAAAAAATTCCCATCAACTTAATTTAAATTATTGAATCAGTTAAATTCAAGAAAGAAACCAGTTTCTCCCTTAATTCACATTTTGTAAACGTCCATATTTCAGTTTCTTCCGTTTAAAAATAAGAAAGAAGCATCCAGAATTTTATGAAAAAGGGTGAGCTTTTTTATATTGGTGGGAATTATAATCACTCAATACTAAAGTGGTGAAATCCGAAAATGTTTGCATTAAGAAGAGAAAGAAGAAAGCAGAAAAGTTTTGCTAGCTTCTACAGTACAATACACTTCTAGCTCCAAATTATGTCACAACGGGGCATTCGTAAGGCACTTCTAGTAACTACTGTATCTAGGATCAGTTTTTAATCTGAGGAGGCTTCCATTGACATTACATAGTTAAAAAATGCAAATGCATGGATATTTTTTTTCATAAAGAATACTCATTGTACTTAACGTGGAAATTGGTAAATTTAAACACTTTCTTGTAAACTTAATTATAATATTAATCAATTTTGATACCCAAAGCTACGCAAATACACATATAAGCCTAAATTTAAGTATGCCTAACTTCTGTGAAAATGAAAATTAATTTGAATTCCATGCAGGATAATTTTCTCCAATTTCCTTAATTCAAAACCAAACTCTGTAAACAACGGTAGGGCGTTCCTCTGGTGCATGGGGTCCTTGGTTCGATCCCAGCTCGCGCCAAGTGAACTTTATGATGGATAAACCCGGTGTGCGTAGGTTTTCTCGGGGTTCTCCCGTTTCTTCCCACTTTCTTCATTCCACAATTTCATTCATTTATCATCATTACTGTTTACTTTAGGCTATCCGACATAATTGTGGGACGTAAAACTTAGAAAAGAAGAAATATGTTAACCAGATTGAATCAAGAGAAAAATAGGTTATTTATTTTCACATTTATTATTGTAAATTTCACTTTATTATAGGTCTTCAGGATAGGCTTATCCCAGCGTTTTGTCAGTAGAGATTAGGCTAATTTATATACATATAACTTATTGGAACACAATTTGAAGTTATGACTAGTGTTGTAAAATTTCCTCAAATTTTGAACCTGTTCGTAAAAATAACTTTTTTTTCGGTTTCTTTCCGGAAAAAATGGAAAAATTGGGGAAAAAACAAAATCTTTGTATTAATTTAATTTTACTAGTAATGGAACCGCTTTTTTTCCGAACGCGTGGAAAATGTAAGTTGAGAAATGTCAATATTGCAAATATTAAAAAAAAGAAGAAGCATTCGAAAATAAAACTGTTGTAATTATTCTTGAAAATTAATAGTCTGCAATCATTTCATTTATGTGGTTTTTAGTCATTTATTCGAGACTGTACACTAATTACAGAATTTTTATAGTTGCATACACATCTACCATCATGAAGCGTTTCTGTTGCAACAAATAGGGCTCTTGTAAGAAACTGAGTTCTTAATGTGCTCTTTGATCTGGTGAAATTTTGTTAATTTTAACCAAATTACTTCTTTAAAAAGAGAGGAGTAGGCAAATTTCACTAATACTCATGCAGTGAAACATATAATTATTTAATATTTTAATATAGACTTTTATATAAACTTTATGTATATACAAAATGCATATGTAAAATATACACGTTTTCTAGTGCGACAAATTATTTATATATCGTATATATAAATGAAAGTGACAATATTTGTAACTTAACAATCTTGAACGACCAGACCGATCTCGGTAAAATTTTCAGCATAGATGAGGTTCGAGCTTGCGTTAGTTTTTATTATTTCACATTCAACGTGCAACTTGGAAGAAGGAAGGGGGGATATATATTGAAAATGACCGGTGTTAGTGTCGAATCTGCAGTTTTCAAGGTTGCTGAGATGATCAGCATTCCAACTTGGCGAAAGGGGGAGATATATAAAAATGATTGAAAATTATCTATATTAGTTTCGCAACTCAGGGCAAGGATATATAACATTGAAAATCAGTATGATTGTGACTAAATCTCCTGAAGCGCCCGACCGATCTCTATCAAATTTGAAACATGGATGAGGTACAAGGCTAGGCTGGTTTTAGGCTATTCACTTTGATGGTAGAACTGAGGATTTGGGGAGGAGAAGGGGTATTAAAATAAATAAAACTTAATACCTCCGGAACCACTTGACAGATCTTGATCAAATTTTCAACATATATGGTGTTCAGGCCTGGGATAGTTTCTATGATTTAAATTTGACGGAGCAACGTAGTGAAGGAGAAGTAGGGTGAGATATATATAAAGATCAATTATATAAGACTGAAAGTGACTATTTTTGTAACTTAATAACTCTTGAACTATCCGACCAATCTCAATTAAATTTTCAAGATACATCAGGTTTGGATCTGAAAACATTTTTGTAATTTCATTTTAACGGTAGATTCTAGGAGAGAAGGAAGGGAGGGGGGCATAAATAAAAAGTAACAAAACCTAATAACTTTTGAACCACCCAACCAATCTCGATCAAATTTTCAACATATATGAGGATCAAGCCTTGGGTGTTTTTTGTGGTTTCACTTTGACGTGTTAACCAAGGGGAGGCGGAGGGGATATATGTAAAAAAATAAAATTAAAATGATTGCCTTTGTGACTTCATCACTTTTGAACCACCGACCGATCTCAATCAAATTTTCAACATACATGAGTTTAGGGACGGGCATTTCTTTAGGATATTCATTATAACGATGCAACGTAGGAAAGGGGGAGGGGAGAGAAATTAAAAATGATCAAAAATGACCTATATTAGTGTTGAATTCATAATTTTCGGAGTCGATGAGACAAACAATGACACTTCTGATGCTGTTTCAATCCAAATTCAACCCTGATAGTTGGGGAGATGGAGAGTACAACGTAGGGGAGGGGATAACATTTAAAATTGATCGAAATTGATTAATATTACTGTCGAATCCATAGTTTTAGGAGTAACTGGGATTAACAGTGACAATTCTGATGCCGTGTGCCGCAGCACAGAAAAGGGGGAGAGGGAGCTATATATAATGATAATCGAAGTTGATCAATATTAGTGTCTAATCCATAGTTTTCGGGATCATTCACACGAACAGTGACATTTCCCATCCGGTTTAAATCCAAAATCAGCCCCGCCACTTGGGGGAAGAGGGGAAAGAGTTATATAAAGATTATCGAAAATGGTCACTATCGGTGTCGAATTTATAGTTTTCTGGATCGCTTAGGTGAACAATGATACTTTCGATCTCATTTAAATCCAAATTCAACCCCACGACTTGGGGGAAGGGGAGGAAGAGATATTTAAAAATGATCGAAAATGACTTATGTTAGTGCTGAATCTACATTTTTTGAGGGTCGCTGAGATGAACAGTGACACTTCCGATGCCATGGTTGGAAGTGTCCAATATTCCAATATTGGTGTCGAATTCATGGTTTGTGGGGTCGCCGAGATGATCAGTGATCTTCCGAAGCTGTTAAAATTAATGGAATTAAAAACGAAAACAGCGTATTTCACGGATACTAAACACATGAGATACGGAGTTGTGCACTTAAATTTTCATTTCAACTCAGCGAAGTGGGTAATGTATGCTAGTCCATTATATATTAGCCCCCATTAGTACCCCTGAAGCACTAGGGGTGACATGTAAAAATAATTGAAAATGACCGACACTAGTGTCGAATTCATAGTTTTTGGGGTCCCTAAGTTCATTGGTGACATATTTGGTGCCCCATATCTCCAAGATGAAACGTATTCTCCCCATGTGAAGAACGGGTATTCTGCTAGTCTGTAATAATAACGAACGGAAGTTTCACATACTCAACTGTTTAATATATTTCTCGTTGCTCAAATTTACTTACTTGTGCAGTGTATGTGTCTATATGTAAATAAGATCGTCTCTGTTTTATTTTTTTTTCTTTTCTTTTTTCTTTTTTTTTTTTTGAGTTGTTCGAAAAATATACAAATAATAAAGAGGGATTTTTACCAGAAATCGAAAAAAATGAAAAGTAAAACTAAAATATGTGCCATAAGTATTTTTCCTGTTAGCGAAATACATTCTATATATGTTGCAGACACGTTACAGCAAATAAGATTAGCATCAGGCGAAGAAAAAGTTTTTAAATTATATCTGTCAGCTTTGGCCAATATTTCCGAATAAAAGTTTTTTTTTTTTCTAATGGGTTCAAAATTTCCGGAAATTTTACACAGCACAAGGAAGATACTATCTCCATGAAATATTTGTTTAATTTTAACATACTTCATAAGATTGCTTAAGATAATTTAAATGAGTCTATATTAATTAATTTAGCTTGGATTACAGTATTTTAGTATATTTTGTAGCCATACCTTCATTCAATTACGGCGCTAACTTTAAAGAGTGGTGCACATATATTTGTTGTCACAAATTGTCCCTATTCTTACACAAGAAAGATAAGCACTCAATGATGTTAACTGTAAACTAGTATATATAAAATAGTTTTCATTTCAAAAGCATAATAAAGTAAAATATTCGAAAATTTCATTTTTTTTAATTTTCCGTTTTTTTCCAAGCTCGGATAAAAATGGTAAAAAAAACAGGTTTTTTACCAACAATTTCCATTTTTTTAGGCCTCCACAACAGTAGTTATGACACTTTTTTATTTTCAGAATTGATATCTGATAGTGATTAAACACAGTGACAAATCATGCAATTATAAGTAAATACCTCTAACTGTTCATTCATTCTTACGGGAAAGATTTCCCAAAGTCACTGGAAGTAAAAGAGTTATTTGATCTATGTGTATCTATTAGCACTGTCACAGCTTTCGGAATGTGAAAATTAAGTGCTACATTTTTTTAACGGCTAAGTAATGACAATTCTCCTGCCACATTCTGCCCGTCAACATTTCTCCGTATTTTTCCCTGTCCATCTGTCATCATGTAAAAAGGATGATGCACTAGAGAGGAGACTGCAGATCAGTAACAAATTGTAATTGCTCGCTATCTCCGGTTTTTTCTCAACAATGCATTTTCCTCACTTACATTTCTCACTCTAAATCTTTAGTGGTGCAAGGTGAAACGATTTTTTTTTCATAACTTCTCAAGTCATACTGAAACCAAAAGTGGAGGTAGATATCTATAGCTTCTGGTTGCAGTAGAGACATTAGGTGAAGATGGAATAGATCTATATTATTTTGACTCTAAACTTACTTCAGGAAACCACTTTTCTCTATATATTACCGCCTTTACTCTACAACGAACAACGTCAAAACTGGAAGTGATTATTTCTGCCACATCCGGTGTAAATAGATGGTTAAATGAGAAAATGACAATTATTCTTATAACGCTTAATTGATCCTTAAAAATAAAAACAAAAGGAAACATCATTTCTTGCTATGTGTTAGTATTTTGCTTTATGCAGATCAATATTGAAACCGGAAGCTGTATTGATTTTTCACATCTCGCCATCTCCTCCCCTAAGTTGCACCGTCAAATCGAAATGATAGAAAACATTCTAGAAACGAACCTCATCTATGTTGAAAATCTGATCGAGACCGGTCGAGTGGGTCAAGACTTATGAAGTCGCAAAGATAGTCACTTTCATTCATTCATATATATACACAGGGTGTTTCAAAACAACACCCACAACATTTGGGAAGTGATTCGTGACACCAAGATAAGCCAAAAAAGTATAGACCAACTTGGGTGCACAAATGCTTCCTTCCGGAGTTATAACTAATTAACTAACTAACTAACTCTATGGCCTATGGAACCCGGAGGTTCAGTGCCGCGTTCACAAAAGCTCTCCACTGACTTCTATCCTTAGCTAATTGCATGCAGTTTCTACTTTGTATTCCTATCTCTGCGAGATCCATCTTAATATTGTCCTCCCATCTGCGCCTAGGTCTTCCTAATGGTCGTTTTTTTATGGGTCTACCAGTCAAGACTTTGAAAGCGTTTCTACTTTCTTCCATTCTAGCTACATGACCTGCCCACCTAAGCCTCCTAGACTTGACGACCCTAACAATGTTGGGTAAACCGTATAAACTATGTAGTTCCTCGTTATGAAGCTTTCGCCATTCCCCATTCTCGTTCCTCTTGGGTCCGAATATTCTTCTCAGGATCCTGTTCTCAAATACTTTCAGTCTATGTTCTTCCCTCAGAGTAAGCGACCATGTTTCACAACCATATAGAACAACAGGCATGATTATCGTTTTATATATTTTAAGCTTCAAATTCCTCGACAGAATTCGCGACGACAAGAGATTTTGAACCGAATAGTAACACGAATTCCCTGCTTTTAGTCGACATTTAATTTCTTCGTGAATATGATTTTCGTCTGTTAATATTGATCCTAAATATTTGAAAGTATCCACTTTATCAAAAGCATTATTTAATATTTTAACGCCTCCTTTCGGAGTTATAGCTGCCAAAAACATGAAAAAAATATGAAATTTGAAAGTCCATAGCTCCAGAGCTATTGAACCTACCGTCGGGTCAAGACTTCACTCAGGAACGAATATGTGCTGTATCCAAACATCATAGTTTCACAATCCTGCGGTACTTCCGCAACAATTTTTATAGAGGTAGTTGGAGAGTACTTCAAATTATATGCTCGCAGCCAAACTCCCTCTATAAAAATTGTTGCTTGAGTATTTTAAGATTCTGAAACATATCTATTTGGATAGGGCACATATTAGTTCCTAAGGGAAGGCTTGACCCAACTGGGGTAGGTTCAAAAGCTTTGGAGCTATGAAAATTTAAAGTTCATTTTTTTTCATGTTTTCGGCAGCCTATAACTCCGAAAGGGAGCATTTGTGCACCTAGGTGGTCTATATTTCTTTTTTGTTTTATCTTGGTATCAAAAATCACCTCACAAACATTGTTGGTGTTGCTTTGAAACACCCTTTATAAGTATTCAGAACCGACAGTTGAGTTCTGTCAATGCCGAACACAAGGGCGATTACTTGCTTTAACTCCTCCTTCTTGAACAAAATTGGAAAATATACATTTACTATGTTAAGATACGAGATTGAGTGCATAAACTCCCTTGATGAAATTATGTGTACCTCACTATGCTCCATCACATGCATTGCAACTGGAAGAGGTAGAAGCATACTACCACTTCTTTTTCTTAAATATTGGTTTCCAGAGACCAAAAATGATAATAGATAGCGAGAAATGAACTTGATGAGGATTGATCATCCAGGGATTTTTTTTTTAATCTCGATCTTTGTTCCTCCATTCAAACTGGAAACGATTGAGGATTTTGGTTTCAGTACTAAATAACATAGTGAAAAATACCAACGAAAAAAAAAAATAGCAGTGGTAGATAATGATAAACAGATTTTTGATGTGGAATGAATACTGCAAGGGTAAGTTTCATCTGAGACTTTATTCCTCTACTGAAACGGAAGAACTTCCAGCTTTAACATTAATATTCAAAAACAAAAACAAAACAAAACAAAAAACGATAAGAGATACAGAGAAGTGTATTTTTGACATGCATTCAAGGTCGTAAAGATAAGCTTAATACGAAACAAGCTTAAATGTCAACGCTGATGTCCCCGCCACAAACTTACTTGAACAAGGATCGAACCAGGAACCTCACACGTAAGAGATAAGCGTTCTACTCCACTACTTATCCACCGTGCCTCTTCAACCTTTTTAATACATATTTGACGTAGAAAGGAAAAAAACAGTGAGAAGGAGAAAAATGTGTGGATTATAATGACAATAATACGTCAAAATCACAGAAAATCTTAAAGTTAGGGACGTGGAATTCGGTATTTGGAATTATCGTTTAAAATAATAAGCACTTGCTATCGCGTTTTTTCATGTATGACCTAGAAAGAAGGAAAATACATTTCTGTAACACATTTTTTTTATTTTTTATTTCCGAATTAGTTTATTTATTACAACCGAAAGTGGTGGAATTCTACTGTCACTTACAGCTTCGATATTGATCTCCATTTAGCAAAAACACGTTACTACGAGGTCATAAACTACTGCTTGATGTAGATTCAGAATCCTAAAAATAGATTTCGCCTGATCTCTTAATCTTCTACTGAAATTAGAAGTAGTAGAAACGAGTACAACTACAGTATTGATTCCTTTATTTCTCTATACGAATTATAAAAGAACAATCCCCTAGCTGATTGAGCGATCGACGCCCAGGCGATACCGCTTAAGCTAGAAACTTCAAATTTCGGCAGTACGTAGAATATTTGACGTAAGGATTCACGAAGAAAAATTTTTTGGTGATTCGACAAGACAGAGGGGAAAATAGAGGTTGCAATCATATTGAAATTGTCATATTTTGGTATATTTGAAGGTTACAGGCATTAATTTTGATAAGTGGACTTATCACTTAAAATGGTTATACATGCTTTTCAGCATTTTTTTAATGAAATGAAATCTTTTAGTTTAACGTTCCACAAATATGCCCTTCAGGAAAAGGGAGACTATGAATAAGGCAAGTAAATGATGATGTAAAAAATGATGGAGTGTGTTGGAAATTATTGCTGTAATGCGTGTCAGCTCATGGGAATATGTATTATTATTTTAAGCTATAGATAGGTTCTGCTGGGTTATTGAAATATTTGTACGATGTCTAAATTTGTATTTTATATCAGCTTATACGGGAATCCTAAATTGTATTAAAATACACTTCTACTGTAGTATTGGTAATAATTTATTTGGTAAACAGTTCTATATATTAATTATACAGGACGAAGTTTAGGGATCATAACATTAAAACTGGAATATACTGCTTAAGTAACATTCTGTAGAAATCTGACCATGAAATTGATATATGTAACAATGGGACAGTCTTGTCTGATACGTATCAGTAACGTTCTTATATTTTTCGGAAACTGACTGATGAAAATTACCATGAAGTTTTGTGGTGCAAGTAAGTTTGAAGAGCATAAACTAAGCTTTGTTCACAATACAAGAGAAAAGAAACGGGACGAAGTAATGTTTAAATTGACCAAATGAATATACGTAACATGAGTAAATGTCATACCTTTGGTTCAAAAAGTGAAAGCTGTGCGCTCATAAAACGGGAGCTAGTTGTTCAAAAGGAACTGTGTGCTCAGAAGATAGGAGAGCTTAGTGATCAGATATTCAGAGAAAATTTAGTGCTCAAAAGGAGCCGTGAACTCAGAAGTTCAAAGAGAATTTAGTGCGCAGGAGCAGTGCATTCTGATGTTCAGTCAGAGATTAAAACTTAAGAGGTGTGAGTAGAGGTCGAGGATGTATTTGATACTATTTTGAGTGAATTATTCTGTTTTGAGGAGACCGAGGAAAGATGTTGGAATATATTGCTGTAATCCTTGTCAGCTCATAGCAATGTGAAATATTATGTTAAGTTACAGATAGCTTTGCTGGGTTATTGAAATATTTGTACGATGTCTAAATTTGTATTTTATATCGGCTTATACGGGAATCCTAAATTGCATTAAAGTACATTTCTCGTTTGTAATTGATATTTGTTTTTGGGTATACACTTCTATATTTTAATTATATAGGACAATATTTAGGGATCGTAAGGAATAATAATTAATCCTAACGTTAAAAGTGGAAAATACTGCTTAAGTAACATTCAGCAGAAATCTGACCATGAAATTGATATATGTAAGAGCATGAAAAAATGGGAGGAAGCAAGAGTACCCCGAGAAAATACACGGACACAATGTTGTCCACCATAAACTTACTTCACCGAAGATCGAGGCAGCGATCCCACACAGTCTTATTAGAGAAATATTAATTGACGTGTGAAATTATTAGCTTGCTTCACGTAGCCATTATTGCAGAGTTCTTGTATACATGGGATCTCTGATTCTGGTATTGTACCGTACCTATCCCTCGACTCCAACTCATAGTTTCCAGTTTGCCTTAGCCCTACTTAACACTTTCAATCCTATAGTTATTTAAATTGACAAAGTCCTGTGTCCTGGAGAAAATAAGGGTTACTTTTAAAAATCATATCTTCTTAATTTTTTACTCTAAATGGTTGAAACTTTCAGAAATAAAAGAAAAAGTACCAATCTACTAGAATATACCAGTTTCCGAAGAAGAGCTATTTGAAAAATCATTGCAAACAATAACTTTTTTTATTGCAAAGTAATAACACTAAAGTTTATGAATGATAATGATATACCCTATACCTTCTTTAGATTTCTACAACGACTGAAAGGCATTCTTGGATCAGATTCGCCATTGGTTAATTTACAAAGCACTCAAAATTACTTTTTCAAATAAAAGAGCGTACAAAATTCATTTTTAGTTGGTATTTCAAATTTTAAATGAACGTGTCGTTCCCGAACGACACTCGGATTTAACGTAAGTATACAGCCTGTCGTTCCGGAACTACAGTAGTATTGAAAGTGTTAATCACAGGAGAAAGCAACTGACCGCCATACCCTGCACTATTATTTTAATATTGCCCTCGTCTAGCAGGATTAGGATAAGTGGCTAGACCTGCCTTCGAGCAGAACACTCAACTGTTTCTTAATATTCCGTAACTAAACTTCAAATCTGTTATTATAAACGTAAAAGGGATGTGCAATGCATTCATACAAGTAAATGAGTACAATAGTAAAGTCATAAGAAATTTTCATATGATGTCGTTTTACTGAAATAATGCGTAAGTGCTTACTGTATTTTTTTTCGCTTCAGAAAGTTTATGGCAAAAAAATGAATTCGTGATTTCACGTCCCATGATTATACCCTTTAAGAGTCTTCATCCCGGCGAAATTAAAATACCGCTAATTTTACAGTAATTATGTGATATCTTCAAATAGATAAAATATAATTAAAATCTGGAACAAGAGCGCCCTAGACAATATTATTTTGCGTGAGTTATCGTTATCACAAGTCACCTAGTGGCTTTCCGTTTTCAGCTGTTTAGAAACGCGAAATTAAATGCCGATTTCAAAATGGCTCGAAATCGAAAGCAGATAAGTGAGTCGTGATAACGGTATCTCATGTAAAATAATATTGTCTAGGGCGCTCTTGTTCCACATTTTGACTATCTTTTATCTATTTCAAGATATCACATAATTACTGTAAAATTAGCGGTATTTTCATTTCGCCGGAATAAAGACTCTTAAGTGAAAGGAGACGGATGATTAATATAAGTGAACAGTTGTGAGAATGTAGGAAGAAACGGAAGAATCAGGAAATAAGCCAGGAATACAATATTGTCCACTACAAGCTAACATGGCCTGGAATCTAACCAAGAAACCCTAGCACCAGGTTTGAGGTGGCTCAGCGGTAGAGCACCCACCTCTAGTGCGTGGAGTTCCTGATTCGATCCCAGTGCACGCCAAGTTGACTTTGTGATGGACAAACACTTTGTGTTTAGTTTTTCTCGGGGTCCTCCCGTTTCCTCCCACTTTCTTCTTTATAATAATTTCATCCCTTTCTCATAATCACCATCTCAGTTAGCATTCATAGCATCTTCGTGGAACGTTGAAACTGAAAGATTTCTTTTTAAACCCTAGCAACAGAGGAGAGCGCTCTATAACTGAGCTATCGTGTTTTGCACATACACCTTCCCATGATGCGTGGTGAAACATATAAAGAAAATAATTAATACAAAGGAAAAACCTTTCCCAATTTTGCGCAAGTAGTAATACCGTAAACCTCGTGTGCGGAGTATACAATAGTGCGTTTTTTTTTTTTCTACGTACTTTCTTCGTTGGTTGAATTGAAGTTTTCCGTCACTGTCAGCATCGAGGATATATGAGACGTGAACCTATAGTTTAACGCGGGATCCGAACCACATGCGCTCCTGAATATAGGGACCTCATTCCCTAACGGTTTGCATCCAGGTAACAAAATTTGCGTTTTAGTTTGTGATAATCCGCGAAGCAGTTACAATTGTTTTTCCGCATGTTTTGCTTTGTGGTGTGCAAATTATACGAAAAAGTTATATCAAATGAGGCTCGGGATCTCCCACAGCAAAGGTTCGTACGTTCGTAGGCATCTTTAAATATTACTTCTTAAAAAACTAAATATGTGTAAACTGTGAAAATACAGACTGAATTGATGCAACAAAAGGACAATGAAAAGACATAAAAAGAGAGTGAGTATCAGACCAAAGTAAGACATAAAGACTGGAATCGAGTCTTCTTGTAACCTACAATATTCTTATAAACTATTCTTATTGTGGCTGACTCCATTCGATTTTGGTGTGCATTCCATCACACAAATCCGCATGCTACTTGCATCCATACTCAGTGTTAACCTCTGCCTCTAATCCTGTATGCTATTCGCTTGCTGTACGTTGCTGACAGTTATTATCGGACTACCAAACCCTCAAGTGAGTGATGAAAACCCACATCTAGTACAAACACATCTAGTAAAGATGTAGATTAAACCCTTATCCGGGCAACTGGGGCCTCTCAGGCCCAGTAGCTTAATTCTTGTTTCGAATTTCTCAATAACCACATATATTTTCATGACATAAAATTCTCAATTTTTCTATACTTAATCGAAGTTAAAATCATGAGCATATCGAGTTGGTAAAGCTAATGATTTTTTTTTTTTTAAGTTGAAAGCCTTTTTTTGACGTAATCGGCCAACCGGGGTCTAGGAGGCCCCGTATAACTTTAGTGCAATTCCTGTGAAATATTAGATCAAATTGTCACATAATTATGTATTGAACACGTGGCTATTGTAATCTTTAGTCTTAACAGTATGTGACAATAGACATTGAATTAACAACTACATACTACGTTTGTGCAATGGTGGATCCTAAACGGAATAAAGATTAGACTTACTCTAACTAGGATATATTGGTATTATTGTCTTATTCCGAGCAGCTAATTAATCTGAACTATATTAAATATTTATTCATCTCATCTATTATTAAAATAGTAGTTGTAATGAGAGAATTGTCCAATGTATCAACATTATATCGAAACCATAAGAACAGCTAAACCGTACATAACATATAAGCCTAGGTTACTCGAAATAAGATATCAAATGTTGCTAGTGACATGCAGTGATAAATTTGTGAAATTATTTTATGTTCGGGCGAAGAAATCTTTATATATATCTTGTTTATTTCTCCTTTCCTTTTGAGTTTTTTTTTTAATATATATTTTGGTAGCGTAAGGTTTCGTACACTTCGATATGTACGAGGGTGGATCAATAAGTGTTCGGCCTGATGCCCTCAGAAATAAGATCCAGTCTAGGAAATTTAATATGTTGTGTTGTAGTCTTTAATAGGGTTACACGTAAAATCTCAAGTACTTAACTCATTTTCTTTTCTAACTACAGATATGTGAATGAAGAGTTTTGTGCCATTTCCTGAAAAATGAAGCCTTCTGAGTGCCATGCAGTGATAAAGTTCCTATTGGAAAAACAACTACATACAAAGCAAATCCATGAAGAATTGGTGAGTACGTTCCATGGTTCTTCCCCATCATATTCATCTGTAAAGAGATGGTGTCACGAATTCAAGCTTGGCAGAGAGTCATGTATGGAAGCACCACGTGACGGATGAGTATGCGCAGAGACGAATGAAGAAAAAGTAAACAAGATCCATGATATCGTTAAGTGAGTTTACGCAAAATCGTAGATGAGACTAACGTATCATATGTAAGAGTGCAGTCAAGATTGGTCGATATTCTATACATAAAAAAATTATCTTCTCGATGGGTGCCAAGAATGTTGCCCCTAATCATAAGAAGCGTCGAGTAGTTTGTTTCCAAGAACTTTTGGCCAGGATAAAGCGCAATCCAGGAAAGTTTTATAAGGAATTTGTAACCATGGATGAGACTAGGGTCCATCATTTCGATCCGGAGACGAAACTGCAATCTATGGAGTGGAAAAACCATGGTTCCCTATGCACCCGTAAATTCCTGTCGTACCCAGCCCCGGAAAGGTAATAGCATCAGTCTTCTGGAATACTAAAGGAATTTTATTCATTGACTATGTGCTACGTGGGCAAACCATCACAAGTAACTATTACGCCAACTTAATCCGAAGCTTGAGTGAAGACATCAAGCAGAAACGAAGAGAAAAGTTGTCAGGCAAGGCGCTCTTCCATCACAACAATGCTGCAGTCCACAAGTCAACAGTTGCAATGGCAGCCATTCATGATGCTGGCTTCGAATTAATCGTGCACCCACCCTATTCACCAGACTTGGCTCCAATTTTATGTAGTTTATGCCTCCTGGTGCCATATTTATGAAATTTAACGTTTGTCTTGGTTCTTTCCTTTTGATTTCTTTCTAAAAGAGAAAATCTACTTATTACCAAATGTAGCTAACACGTGTAAGATAGTAATCTACCAGATCCAAAACTGTTTACGGATTATCTTTTACATGTAAACAATCTTTATGTAAATGAATTATCCCCTATGCAATTACATTGCTATAGTTTCCCCTTAATTTTCCACTAAACTATCCTTTATTTGTTATATAACATGAATAATAAAACGCTTTTAGTGTATTTTTCAGCACTAAGGCTATATGGGAAGTGGACCTGCTGTTTAAGATGGAATCTAAAGCATCTTAATGCGTTCAAAGCGATTCCATCGGAAATATGTGCCTTGAAGCGCGCACCAACCACTAGACTAGAGGAAGGGCATGTTGTGCTCGCACCCAAAGCAACTACGTCTATCGGTACTACAGGCAGAGATAATACACGCGTCAGCAACCTGTTGACGGTAATACATTCACCAAATCAAAAGAAAGTAAATGTTTGCAACTCAGAGGTGGTTGTTTGGAATTCGGAGTTGGAACTCCCACCCAACATCTATGGGGTTTGGACTACAGTTTAACGTGGAATTCTAATCAGATGCGCTAACACATGTAATTAAATCTGGCTCTTCTGCTCAAAAGCACATGCTCTAACCATATAACGGCGTTGAAGTATGTAGTTCAAAGATATTAGTAAAGCTGAGCTTTCTGTCATCAATAAATTTTCTCTGGGTTTTCAAGATCTAAATGGGCAGGTGGAACTATCAAGATCAGGGTATGAAAAATATATGGAGGGTATGGATTGGTAGGCAGAAATAATGTGGATAAGTACAGACTGCAAATGGTGGGAGAATATAATTTTGCAAGTTTGAATTTTTTCTGTGATAAGAAACAAGAACACTTCATTATTAATAATAATGACATATCAAGCCCTCAGATTGACTACATCTTTTGAGTGAGAGAACACCCACGTAACGCAAAGGACCGCAAAGATGAGGAGTAGAATAACAGAAGAGTTCCCAGTAAAAGTGGTACTTCATCAGAGATCGAGTCTGTGTTTAGTGCATACTCTTTTGCAGTTGTAATGCACGAGTTTACAAAGAGTATCCACTAGTTAGCATCCTAGAATATGTCATTTTTGAACAACACTGCTGGTGAGTGACACCAAGGCAGTACTGGAAGAGAAATTAGACACCTGGAGAGAAACATTGAGAGCAAAGGGTTTCGAATTTGTTGACTGAGTTATTTGAGTTTTGCATTCCTTTCAGCAGCGAGGTTATATGAGACGGGGACCTACATCTTAACTTGGAATCCGAACCACATGAGCTACCGCTGGGGGTAGAACTCGGGTCTTCCACGCCAAAGGCACTTACGCTAACCGCCTAACTATGAAAAAAAAAACTTGTCTTAGAATTAGTAAAACCAAGACAAAATATTTGTATTGCCCATTTAGCTAAAATGTAATCGATAATACAAGACTACAACTGCCTGAAGAATAGACAGTAATGACCAAGAAATTCAAATACTTAAGATCAATACTATAAGAAAATGGAAGGTGTACACAGCAGAATTAGATGCTGTTTTATACAAAATGAATAGAAACGACAGAAGTATTACGTGGCCGTCACACCTTAAAGGAAGAGTGTATAAAACAGTATTGTGACCTGCCATATGAAACGGAGAGGAATGTTGGACGACGAAGAAGAGAGAAGAACAGAAGCTGCATGTCGTGGAGATGATGATCTTGTAGTCAGTGTGCGGAGTGACGCGGAAGGACAAAATTAAGAATGAAATGATCCGAGGTACAGTAAAGGTGAGACCTGTAGTAGAGAAACTGCAAGAAATAAGACTTATATGGTTTTACTATATAATAAGATCTTCAAAATACGTAGCTCAACGAGTGGATGCTATAGAACTGAATGAGATAAGAACGTGCGGTCGGCCAAAGAAGAAATATAGGGATTAGGTGAAGAATGATATGGTGCAGTATGCTACTAGGGTGGGTCGTTTTGCCACTTTTTCTTCGGAACGAAATGTAATACCTGGCAAAAGTGGCCAATCCACATGGACATTTCAGGTATAGATTTTTTTTAAATCAGATAATACCTTCTGTGAGAACTATTGCCTCAAAGTTTTAAAAATTTCACTGAAAATTGCAAAAAATACCAAAATTGTTTATTTTTTTTATGTTAAAGTAAACATATTTTTGGGTTTATACATGCCAAATGCTATGAAAACTGACATTCCAGTATCAAAATGCCAGTTATATGCGCTTGGGGGGTATAGGGGTGCCTCCTCTGGGGCTAGAAAAGGGGGCAAATTCAGTACAGTTAAGCGATTGTGCAGTGCCTCGCTCACCTGCCAATATAGACTGGCCAAGTGACCCAGAACTGACATGTATTTAACCGAAAATATGTTTACTTTAACATAACTAAAATTAATGAACAACTTTGGTATTTTTTTTTGTAATTTTCAGGTAAATTTTGAAACTTCGAGGCAATAGTTCTCACAGAAGATACTATCTGATTTGAAAACAAATCTATACCTGAAATGTCCATGTGGATACTTGCCAGGTATTACATTCATTCCGAGAAAAAAGTGGTAAAACGCTGCACCCTAGTATGCTACCACAGTGAATGTGACACAATATAGAAATATGTGCAGTACAACGATCTGAAACGCTGACCCCACCTCACTGAAAAAAATGGTCTGTAAGAAAAATGATAAGTATTCAAGATATAGAAAAGCTGAGAGTAAAAAGGAAATACAGAGGTTGTAAAATGTCACAAACATTAACGCAAATATAGCAAGTTAAAGAAGTTGACGAAAATAACGAACTTAAATCGGGCGTCATTCCTTACAATATATAGCAAGGGTATATACCTACCTTCACCCTACATGACTTTTTGTCAAAGAATTTGTAAGCAAAATTAGTTTTCGGCAGAATATACCGCATGCAGAAAAGTCATAGAAGTTAGTTCAGTAATTCCGATTTTACTGCCAAGCGAAAGCATGCATAGGAAAGTATGTAGTTTTGCTAAAAAAAAAAAAAAAATAGACTGTTGAATCAATTTATCAGGAACACGCAGAAGAACTTGTAATATTATATTGTTAGACCGTTCCTCCGTCTGTCTATTTTCCACACGATAAATATTGAAAGAAAGTGATTTTTTTGTATTTTTACATCTAGAGTGATTATATAGCTGGAGGGATTATCTCGGCTGGGTTCCTTAAATGAGTCCATTCGTTAACAATTTCTGGGTGACGTGGTAACGGTGATGTTAACAATGAGCATTCATATCACATTTAAAATAATGTTTCCTAGCTTTTATGCAACCTGTGCAATAGCAAAAGAATGTTGGTTACGGAAGGATATGGATTCGCGTGATTCTCTTTACTTTATTTACCAGACTTTGCTTTTTTTTTTTTTTTTTTTTTTGTAGAATGTCAGATTCTCAAAGAACCTTCCAGAAATAAGAAACTTAAGTAGTGTACCAGATAAAACATACGAAATACTTTCTTAAAAGTCTTGAAAGTAGATCAATTATCTTGCACGGTTCTTTTAAAGTTTAAAAATTTCCCCACCATTGACCCAAACTAACAACGATGAATTATTCAGTATTAAATATAAGCCAGACGTATTTGTAAGCGCCTGGGAGCATTTTACGGTGTCTCAAGACGCTGGTGTAACACTATGTTTACTTTTGATGGATCTTGATATCTTAGAAATGTTGTTCTAAGCACCGAGAGAAGGAACTTTTTTTATTATTTATATTTTTCTTCTCTCATTTCCTCATTCCATATGTTTGTAGAATAAATTTCTGTTCTTCCTTACAACCCTCTTGCTGCGTTCTCATCTCTCATCATTTGTCTCAACAAAGACTTCCAACAGCCGCAAGCAATTACCTCTCCACTCCATACCTAGTTAAACATCAAGTAATTTCCCGTCGGGACCTCATTATTTGGCTTTCGTAGATCAATAAAACAGAGGTCACGACATTTTCCTGTTTCTCAACAACTTCTATTGGGGCGTAAAGTGATTAGAAGATCCCGACACCTTCCCATCGGCTACAATTCATTCACTTTTTCTCTGACGTATATAAGTAATCTTCAACTTCCGGAACTATGAAAAAGAAGTGTTTTCGCTTTCATGAAGGAAAAACACATCACTGAATAGCTATAAGCTTGCCTGTTGCATTTCTTTAAAAACAGACGAAAGCAATCACAACTTGCACGGTCAATATTAATTCATACTTTGACTCAAGAATATAATCTTGTTCATGACTCGTACAGCACTGCAAATTTACTCAAAACATCTGCAGCTTTGAAAGTAGTTCCGAGAAACTTGGTATAAGATTGGCATTCAAACATTAAGATGAGACTTGAACAACACTGAAAACTTCGATCAAACATGCCTTTGTTTTCTGTTCAAATAATTTAAATTACATTAAACTATGTTTTTAACGATTTGATGTATGTATATTTAATTGTAAACATAAAGTATTGTATATTAGAGATGCAAGAGCTTGAAAAAAAACTCGTTTTTGTTGAAAAAAAAAACTAAAGTTTTTCAAGCTTTTTTTTTACCTGGGAGATTTTGGGCATTTTTTGAACATTTCAGCTATAATCCAGAGACAACAGTTTCACCTTTACTTACTGATTACAACACGAAAAAGAACTTAAGTAATGCATTCTGAAGAAAGAAAAAAAAGTACGAAAATTTTCATAAATAAGGATAATAGGTCATTTGATAGGAAAGAAAAACGACATGGATTTAATGGATTTTGAAGTTCTAACACACTGTTTGATGGATTTAATGGATTTTGAAGTTCTAACACACAGTTTGATGGATTTAATGGGTTTTGAAGTTCTAACACACAGTTTGATGGGTTTAATGGGTTTTGAAGTTCTAACACACAGTTTGATGGATTTAATGGGTTTTGAAGTTCTAACACACAGTTTGATGGATTTAATGGATTTTGAAGTTCTAACACACAGTTTGATGGATTTAATGGATTTTGAAGTTCTAACACACAGTTTGATGGATTTAATGGGTTTTGAAGTTCTAACACACTGTTTGTAGAATTATTAGAGTAATGCTTAATGACAATTTTTTTCCAGTGAAAATGTAATAATATTAGCAATAATTGTTCAGAAAATTAGTACTTAGACTTAGTGGGATAAAATATAATTTATAGCGTATACGTTAACTAAAACTTCAGATTTTTGAAGCTAAAGACATAATGTGAAATGCAAACCTATCAGTCTACATTTGCATACGGTTATGCAAATTATGCAGGTTAAATATGTTGTTATCATAGCATTTGCTTACTTTTATTATTCATAAATACATGTAAAATAAAGTAATAAAATACCTGTCTAATTGATATGTGAAAAAGGTCATATCTTCGAGTACCATTTCAAATATTAGGTTAAATGAAATCCTTATTTTATTATTACTTTTTTTTTTTTTAAAGCCAGCATTGAAAATTTACAGAGCAAACGAGAAAACATATTTTACAGCGGCAGAGGTTGAGATGTCACTGAAACTGCAGCTCAATTTGTGTCAAAGTATGTATTAATATGTGAAAATTGAAATAGACTAGGTTTCTGTATATGGATAAATATACGTGGCTTTACCGATAATTTTTCACTGCAGTTCGTTAAACTGCCTCTTTGGAGAAGTTTGTCTTGGTTTCGACTATTCTTTCAGCTTTGTCATGTTTTCGTCAGCTTTGTCATGCATCACGTACTTCCAGAGGAAAGATTTTTTTTTTTAAGTAAAGTTCGTTGGAGAAGCTTGGAAACCGAGCCTAGAACATGACGCTATGATCGAAACTCACCTCAATATTTACAGTGATAAATGTCAAATAAACATAAGACAACTAAAATTAACTCTTGGAAACAAGGAACAACGATAATAAATTTGTGTAACGTTTTTCCCTCTCTCATATTTCTTTAAAAGTTAGGCAATTAACCATTTATATACTGATATTTCTTCTCACGTCTGGTAACATCGGAATTACGAACATTCTTTCTGCTCTCTGTAGACAAATGTACAATCATGGGTATATCTTAGTAATCATGACAGAAACATAGATTGTCATACAAGAATCAACATGGAAACAAATATTTTATTGTTGCATTAATCTAATTTTAATGTTGAACATTTCCTGGTAGTTACATAAGCAACTACCATTGTAATCTAAATGAGAAAAATAAGACAAAATCGACAATAACTATTAGAAAGATATTTATAAAATTATCCCATATAGCGTGACATATTACATATAGTTTGCAGTTTTTGTTGATTACATAAGCAAATACTATTGTGAATTCCAAATTCCAAGAATAAGTCAATAATGTTCAAATAGCCACATATTTTACAAAGTGATTTGCAATATAGTTAATGGTATGTAACAATAATAACTCATATAGCATAAGGTATTGCAAATAGTTTGCATTTTCTTGGTTTGAATTGGATAATAAAACTTACGTGCCAAAGAATGCTAAAGCTTAACACTAAGCCGGCATCAAGGCTCAAAAACAATGCAAACATTGTATTACCTATCCAATTGTTCATAAGATATTTACATACAAAAGTGATGTTGAGAGAATAAACTTTGTGGAAAACACGCTAAAATAAATTGAATATAATTTTGGTAACAGGTCTTAAATATATCAGAACCCGCTCCAACCTCCGTGGTGCTCTCAAAAATAACCAGATTACCGGCCAGGATACGTATAGGACCGTACCAAAATGTTAGCACTCAAATATTGGTCAAAAGTAACAAATAACCACATAAAGCATACACTCACAATAAGCTTGTCCCAATGCTCAGGGAAGGGAAAGATATCGATATAGGTTTAACTGGATATCAGATAAGCAATATGCTTGAATAACTTGTTTAGCAGGAATTAGCATGGACATGAAATATTTCAATTTACCGTCCCACGATTATGCCCTTTAGGCTAAGGGATACGGAGGATTAAGGTAACTGAATGATGATGGAAGGATTGCCGAAATGATGAGGTGGGAGGAAACGGGAGTACCCTTAGAAAACCCACGGACACGATCTGTCCACACAAACTTACGGTACTTGGTCGAAGATTGAACCAGGAACGCCCACCGAAAGAATAACTTGAAATTATATACTAATTATAAAACAGAAAGATGGATGGAAACAGTGTTTTACCCAGACAAGTAAGGGGAAAAAATCACTCAAAGTTCTAGAATTCACTACCAAAATTGTTGAACATATAGGTGTAGTAATAGCATGTAGGTGATGAATATGGTCTTTCCCTAGAGCTTTAATGCTCCCCCACGAAATCGAGAAGAGTGGACTAAAGCATATATTATCCACCGGAAGACAAACAGGAGAACAATCGCCGCTATGATACGGGGATATAAAAGTGAGAGGCGGAAAAAGATAATATGAACTTAAGAAAATCATCTTTTGTGAGAGAGTGGAAAACGAGATACACCTTTTGCTTGAATATAAAGAGTATAACGACTCACGCGATGATTTTTTTTTTAAAGCATGTACCGTAACGTCAAGAATAGAGAGTAAAACATACCAGCAATGAAAGGAACAAAATAAGCTAGCAGAATCATTTTTCATAGAAGAGAAGAAAGGCTCTAAGGGAAAATAATATTCAAAATTTGCCCTGACCATATAATACTATGTACGACATAATATAATACTTTGTACGAAAATTATAAAACAATGAAAGAAAGGAATAAAGTAGCTACCATCGCTATAGACCATGGGTCAAGGGAGTGGACCGTAACTCTCCCCCTTCGGGAATTTTCGCCACTTAATTAGTAATGTTCCTTAGGGTCCTGAGAATCAAAAAATAGTTGTTGGTCAGCATATATGTGAAAACCTGGGTCCTGGGGCCCTTAACCCTTTAAGAAACGTGTAAATTTACAGACATCGATGGGATCTCTTTAATGACTATAGATCAGACCGTTAATGCAACACTGGAACAAGTTATGCCTCGATCGATTTGTAAGAGCACAGGCTTTCAGTTTACGTAATGAACGGGACATTTCTGCATACAAAAGAAATATAATTGAGGGATATTTAAGAAACTGTCACAAATAAAAGTCAATTCTTGGGATTATATTAGTTATTACGTGGCAACACTACAAACTAGGTGAATAATAAAATGTAATCATTGGCCTATTTTATGTTCAACTTAAACTGAAAATTTCGTCTCGATCCATGAAATAGCAGCAGAGAAAGTATGCATGTCATAGTTATCACGGGGTTTATAATCGATTTTCATGGAAGTACGAGTATGACTTTGTGTGAAAGTTCCGTTTTATTTTTCGACCCAAAACAAGTGTAACAAATTATTCTAGTTGATTTTTTCATTCTCTATATTATGACATATTTCCAGTACCGATAAATCCTCCAGGAAGTTTTTATGGTTTGATTGTCCATGGTATAGTAGAAAATATTTCAAAGCAATAATTTTACTCTTGTGCGGTTACATTATGTTCTTTTGAAAAATCCTTGTTGTTCTGGTGTTCTACAATGAATACAACTTTGAAACAAGTCTGCTGGTATGTGAAGTTATAAAAAAAACTCTCAAAGTTATTGCATAGTGCGTATATTCTTATTGCATGTGCACAAACATAATCGCACTTAATATAGTATGTAATATAGTTTTTTTAATCCCGTAAAAATATGCAATCTGTTATTTTTTTGTATTCTTGTTGATAATAGTAACACATTCGCCCTTAAATCTAAGTGTTCTTAGTTATTCTGAAGAAGAATGGCAAATAGAGCCAGTCAGGCAGACGACAATTGCAACAAGAAAGAGGATTGCTAATGTAAAAAATCGAACATATATGTAATATACTAGACATAAACGAAATTGACATGAGGACGAAAAATTTTATTGAAAAAAGCTTCCATGAAAACTTTCAGGTCAAAGAACTGCGGCAAGAGAGCGTCACTGCAAAACACCACCGCTTAACATCAATTTGCATCCAAATTCCTACAGGATACGACACAAACAAGCACAGTCTATCGCTAGGACTACCGAGTTCTACAAAATCGCCACGATTGCTAAGTCAGTCTGCTGATTCATGTGTGGCAGAAAATTGTACACTCTTAGTGGATAATTCATCATATTTAGACCGTACTGGAGCATGACAATGTAGCAGACATCTTGTTTAACGAGGAACAGTGCGTATTTTGCCAGAAATAGAGCTAAAATGGTGATAACGAGAAAAGGGAAATGAAGTTTCGTGCGAAATTATAGTGACATGTTCCACTAGAATTGCTGAACGTGCTATTAAAGGAACGCATATTCGATAGGAAAATAAATCACTACTGTTACAGATTCAAGAAGTGGATCTCATAGCAGCCGAAATGAGGTACCACAACTTGTACCAGATCGTCGAGCTGAAATTGTTCATGAAAGAAACATGCCTAAAGATAAATTCGTTGAAGGCACACTCCGTGTAGATATGTCAGTAAGTGTTTTGGTTATTGAAGCAGCTTTACTGTTACTGTTAGCTGTTCTTAACCACCATCTACATGTGTGAGTTCCTTCTTGGCTACCCATGGTGAAAATGTTACTTTCTATGAGCTCAGATTTACCTCATCTCCTCATGCAGTTTACTGTATATTTACCCTTTTAGTTGCAAGTGATACGCAAATCCTCGGAAATTATCCCATCAAAAGGGAGAGAACACAGATGAATCTTTTAAGACTGATGGCTGGAGATCATCACCACTTTCAACAACACAATCATACATTGCTGTTTCCAATTCAAATATTTGTGAATGTGAAGATGAGTGGCCTGTACGGTTGATCAGAAAAATAAACACACTGCTGAACAAGACTGCACTTATTTAATATAAAAACACATTTACACGTGACGTTTCGATCTTCTAGCCAAGATCCTCATCAGACGTACACTCATGAGGAGATTAGGAGTGCAGTCTTGTTCAGCACTGTGTTTATTTTTCTGATTTTATTCGCAAGACGTTGACTATGAGTGTGTGTCAGGTTGATCAGAGTTATTAATTTTGTATAGTTTGTGAGATGCCTGACTGTTATACCTGAGAGCATCCGTTTTCCCATCAACTAAGGTATACCTGAAACAGGTGAACAATAATCTTGCACTAAAAATTTGGCGACACGCGTTTTCCTAAGACTTGGACCTGTATTACTTCCAGCTAAAAGGATAGATATAACCTAAACAAAGAGATAAGGTAAGTCTAAGCTATTGGAATGTAGCAATTTTGCCGTGAGTAGCTATGAAAGAACTGACGCTTGTCGATGGTGATTAATAACAGCTCGCAGTGATAATATTGCTGCTACAGTAACAGAAACACTTACTGATATATCTGCACAGTCTTCAAAGAATTCAGATTTAGGTGTGTTTCTTACAAAAACAATTTCATCTCGAAGACCAGGTAAAATAAATTGGAATGCCCCTGGGAAATGCTTCAGCAACTTTTCCTTGAATCCACACATTCTGCATTCCTGAGTAACACTTCCTGAGTCTTCTTCTTGAACATACATAAAATATTTTTCCCGGATTGAACTTGGCATTTCTACATTGTATTCCATAATTATGTGCGCTGGACATATGCACAAATCTGCATAAAAGCTTTTTCATGTGCAGTGTAAGAATTTTTTGAATGTTTCGTTTTCACTAGGTTAGTGTCTAGTCATTTCTTGTGTAGTCTTTACGGCATAAGTTATGGTACCTCATTTGGCTGCTATGAGATCCACTTCTCGAATCTGTAACGGTATTGATTCAACTTCCTTTCGAATAGCTGTTCCTTAAAAGCAATTTCAGCAACTCTAGTGACACATGCCACCAGAGATTCCCATTAAACATCCCCTCCCTTTTTTCGTGATCCCCATTTTCGCTATTTCTAGCAAAATACGCACTTCTCCAATATGATGTCTACTACATACTGTCGTGCAGCAGCACACTTTAAATATGGTACATTATCCACCAAGAGTGTACACTTTTCCGCCAAATATAATTCAGCAGACTAAGTTAGCAATCGTGGTAATTTTGTGAAACTTTGGTAGTGCCAGCTATAGATCGTGTTTGTTTGTGCCGTATTCTGTAGGAATTTGGATGCAAATTGATGTTAAGCGGTGGAGTTTTGCAGTGTCACTCTCTTCCCGCAGTTCTTTGACCTGAAATATTTTGTGAAAACTTTTTTTCGATGAAATTTATCGTCCTCATCGCAATTCCGTTTTATGTGTAGTACATTACATATGTTTTCGATTTTTCGTAACAGCAATCCCTTTCCTTGTTTCTTCTTCATATGTTTCTGTACTCAATTTCACGTCAAAATTGAGTGCAGAATTGTTGCCTGTCTAACTGGCTTTTTTTTTGCGTTCTTCTTCAGAATAACTGAGAACACGTGGATTTCATGACGAATGTGCTTCTATTGTCAAAGTACAGACAGACAAGAATACAAAGAATATAAGAAATTGTTTAGTGTTACGGGAATTTAAAACACACACACACACACACACATACACACACACACACACACACATATATATATATATATATATATATATATATATATATATATATACGTATGTATTACATACTATATTAAGTGCGATTATGTGTGTGCACATGCAATAAGAATTCATGCCTTACGCAATAACTCCGAGAATTGTTTGATAACTTCACATACCAGCAGATATGTTTGGAAGTGTATTCATTGTAGAATACCAAAAGAGCAAGTATTTTCAAAGGAACATAATGGAACCGCACAACAGTAAAATTATTACTTTGAAATATTTTCTGTTATACCATGGACCAACAAACCATAATACCTTATTGGGGAATTTTAGGTACTGGGAATATGCCATAATATAAAGAATGGAAAAAAAACGGAATAATTTGTATCACTTGTTTTGCACAGGAAAATAAAACGGAACTTTCACACAAAGTCATACTCGTACTTCCATGAATATCGATTATTATGAACCCTGTAAAAACTGTAAAACACATATTTCCTCTGCTGCTATTTGATGAATCAAGACGAAATTTTCAGTTTCCAAGTTTAACTTAGAATAGGGAACATAAATTCATTTTATTATTCATCTAGTTTGCAATGTTGCCACGTAATAACTAAAAGAATCGCGAGAAGGGACCTTTTTAGGTAAATCTACTTAAACATCTGTCAATTATTTTTCCTCTGTATGCTGAAATCTCATGTTCATTACGTAAACTGAAAGCCTACACTCTTGCAAATCGATCGCGGTATAACTTGTTCCAATGTTGCATCAACGGTTTGATCTGCGCTTATTTAAAGAAATCACATCGATGCACGTACAATAAATATACACGTCCATTAAGGGGTTAAGGGACCCAGGACCCAGGTTTTCACTTATATGTGGACCAACAATTATTTTTTTTTATTCTCAAGACCCTAAGGAGCATCACTAATATAGTGGCGAAAATTCCTCAACGGGGGAGTAATCACCCCTATGGTCCTTGCTCTACTATAAAGACGTGTTTCATCGATTCACTTAACCAATTATCTCATACAGTTGTGCTAGGTAAATGGTAAGATTCGTTTCTGTTATTTTAATTGAAAAAAAAAGGACCCGCAATTTGCATAATGCTCATCTCGCCTAAAATGGAGAACATTTTTTTTTAAATCGGAAATAAAATTGAACGAAAATTACGTACATAGTGAACATTGATTAATAACTAATATATACTTGTATACATATATATAGGGTGTCCATAAATTCCGTTGCCAGCCCGTGTATCTTCAAAACGACTGCGAATATAAGAAAACGCAAAAAGAAAAAACGTCCGTCATTACTGTGACGGACTTGAATTTTAAGTTATAAAAGGTCAATCCCAGACACCCTATATAGGGGTACGAGGGGTCAAATTAAAAATTTGAAATGGGAAAGGGGTCGATTATTATATCGTTGGCAGAACCTCAACAAGAAAAATATTTTGCCGAAAGTTTCAAGTCACTATGTTGTCCCCATCCAAAATAACGGGGATTCACATTTCGTGTTCATAAAGTCCGTTGTCTCCCCGTGTATCTGCGAAACGACTGCGAATATGAGAGAATGCAAAAACACGTTTGTTGTTATTTTAAGGGGTTGCAATTGTGTGTTGTAAAAGTTCAATCCCAGACTCCTCCTCCAAATAGAGGTTCAGAGGTAAACTTGAACATTTCAAATGGCAAAGGAGATCGAGTAATTTGAACAGGCTCGACAAGCTGTAAGTTCTAAATTTTTCAGCTTGCCGACATCTAAATTGGTAGCTAAATCCAATTTCGGAGTGAAGGTCTTTGATGACTTTTAGGTATCTATGACTTGTGAATGTGGTCCTTCCAAGTTTTTGTGATTTGTAGGCAGGGTGTAAGTATCGTAAATACGTTTGTAAAACGAGAAAATAATGAGTTATTAGGTGAAGACTTTGTTTCTGTGCATGTTGCCCCTAGTTTGGGAAATGGAGGCCCATTTTGCTCTTGTACTCTATTACCATGAGAGTAAGGTTTTACGAAAAAGTTATGTCAAAAGTGGGAATAAAGAGTTGCGAAAATATCAACATCAGAAAAATGGATCAGTACTACCGGAGAGAATTGTACACCCGTACCTCTATTGGGTGACCTGGGATGGCAGTTTTCTAGCACGCAATTGCAACTCCTTAAAATAATGACGAATTCTACATGTTTTTTGCGTTTTCTCATACTCGCAGTCGTTTCGCATATACATGAGGTAACAATGGGCTTTATGGACACGAAATGTGAACCCTCACCATTTTGAGCGGGGTGAACATAGCGACTTGAAACTTTAGGCAAAATATTTATATTGTCAAGATATTTCCAACGGTGTACTACTCGATCCTCTTTGAAATTCGAAATTTTCAAGTTGACACCACGTACCAATATATGGGGGTGTCTGGGATGGAACATTTATAGCTCAAAATTCAAGCCTTCACAATAATGACGGACGTGTTCTTGCGTTACAATAAAATGAAAGGGCTTTTAAATTTTGCATTTATTTATTTAATAGAACCTATTTTTGTTTTCTAACATCAAATTAATGTGTTAAAATCAATCAAAGTAAATTAAGCATCTCATGAATCTAACCTTCAAGATTAACATAATGTGGCACAAGATCCTATTTTGAAAATAAATTTATGTAATTGCTATATTTTTTAAAAGTATATTATTAAAATACCAAATTGATATTCATCCATTTCCACTTATTTTTCTGAATCTGACTCGGGTGGCCTAATTCGAGAATTTTCATAATTGTCATCTTCAGTCCTTGCTGATGATTTATTTGTTCAATAAATGTGCATATTTTGGATAATGCATATAATCGTCTTTTCTACTTAAAATCCCATCCCACTTTGTTGATCATCTCTCTCTTGTTTTTGTTTATTTATTTTAGCTTCGAGAAAATGAAGATTGTAATTTCTCTCATTCTCGCGACTTTTTTAATGGCCGCCATTTTAGACGATACTAGGAATAGGCAAAACAATTCAAGATTTATAGAGAAAAGAATGTGTAAGACGTGTTATATATAGGGTGGGTGCGCTATATATGGAATACGTTCCTAATATGAAATACCACACTATTTTGTCTACTATGTGCTGCCAGCGAGGAGTTTTTAAGTAAACTTGTATACAGTGATGCCCTCAGTCTGCGCATGAATGGTTTGCTGACGAATGATAATATATTATTTTCTTTTGCTGCAGAATATGTTTTTGATAAACTTGAGTTTCTCTGGCGCATATTTCCAGGCTGCTGAATGTACGCAAAGAAGCATGCATTATTTTTTAGTTTCTGATGTTTAGATGACATATATAGTGACCATAAGGGCATAAAAATTTAGTACATAGAGAATCACGTAAGCATGTGAAGCAAGAGAAGTATCCATAATGGTGATTTTCGTAATATGGAATACTAGCAGGATCCTAATATGGAATATTCCTAAATAAATTCATACGTATGTGAACCAGAAGTAAAGAAGAATAGCTGAATTGTAAGGTATATTAGATCTGACATATTATTTTAGACCGAGCGTCAGTGAACTTCTCCTAGTCATGTTTGGCATTTGTTGTCTGTCTGTGTGTCTCGCGATAACTTCTGAATGCGGAACCGACTCGAATGAAATCTTTACAGATTATTTATTAGTTCTAATGTCCCAACTGTCGTGTTATCTACAGTTCAAAGTCAAGAGAACAGCACGACAGTACCAATTGAAGTAGTAAGTCCGCTACCACAACTACAGGCACAACATCGCAACACATGTGGTCGAAAGCCAGGTGAGGCAAAAGTAGTTACAAGCACTCCGCAAATAAACGATTTAGAAGCTGCCTCTAATCACAATGGATCTTTACCTCACCATTGCAAGTAGTTAAAAAAAACAATTAATTTTCCAAGCCCTGTCCATTAAAACCCAATCGAAACAGCCAAGGAAAAGGACATCACGCGACTAGAAGTCAGAAAGTTAATCCGAAGAGTAAGTGAGTGACTTGAACCAAGATCGTGACAGTTTAAGTGATCTTACTGATGATGACGACAATGAGATGTGAACATTGTAGTAAATTGTGGTCGCTCAGTGCACGGGAGGGAGGTTGGTTAAAATGCCCAGTTTGTAAAATATGGTCTCACGAAATCTGTCCTATGAAAGGTGCAGAAGAGTATGTTTGTGCCCAGTGTTTTGCTAAGTAAAACTGGAATCAAACTTTGGACGCATTAAAACACGCCAATCCAATATATTTGAACTTTTTTTCTTTTATATAGGATATTTTTTTTCACTTTATTTGTCGCACGTAGTTTGCTTTCCTGAATATTTCGTTTTATTACTTTTATTATTGATTATATCGAGTAAACATGTTTATTGCAAGATAAATGATATAATAGCTACTTCCAAAGTTAAAATAAGTAGCTATTACAGCATATTACAGCAATTTACAAACATAGAATAATAAAGAATAAGTCCAGTGAAGACTGGTAATTATCTTTGTACTACGTAGAATTCTGGTATTTTTGCTGTTTTATGTTTTAGTTATCTTAAGAATGTTATGCATTTTTTTGTTTACTTGTCATATACACCTATCAAATAAGATATATAGGCCACAATGCCTACAACGCGACATTTGGATAATTGAGCATGGACACGATCCCTGCTCAGGATGGGCAGGTTTTTCCTGGTTCTTTATTTTTGCTTAGGACTAGCACTCCTTTAAAAAAAATGTTCTATCCCCGAGTTAACATTCATTCATACTATTAATACGAAATTTCAATTTTCAACACCCAGCGGTTTAGGAAATTTAGTTTCATGTCTCCTTCTTTTTTAGGTGTCGTTATTTGTGAAACTATCTTATCGCTAATTTCGGATCTAATTATAATATTTGTACAACATTTCAAGTTTCAATTCCCCACAGATTGGAAGAGATGGTGAACGTATAAAAAAGGTTCGAAGCCCTTTTATTCTCGTAGGCGTCACATTTCCTAAAACTTCTTATCCTCTATTAGGGTTCAATGATAATACAAACTTTCAAGTTTCTATATCTAGCGGTTTCAGATATATATTTTTTTTAAACGTGGAAACAAATTGTAATGCCTGTTTATCCCTTATAGTTTGCACTTTGCTAAACCGTCCTCTTATTTTCAGCTCAGAGATGGAGGTGATTAATTATATAACATTGCACGATTTTAAACTTAGCAGTTTCATATATGTGATGAATATTGTGTTTAATTAGTTTTAACTGAACATTTGGGTGGTAAGAATATGAATTGTCATTAGATACCACGTTTGTTTTCAGAGGAGCAGAAACAGGATTCTGGATATTTTTTAGTCTACAAATAAGAATTTTCTTCAACAGTATCCCCTCGTAAAATCTTTCAGTTCAAGTCCCACGAATATATATATATATATATATATATATATATAAAGGAGACGATGATTAAGGCAAGGGAGTAAGGACGGAAGAATTGTTGGAATGTTATGTGAGAAGAAACGGAAGTACTCCAAGAAAACCCATTGACACCGACACTGTCCACCACAAACTTAGTTGACCGGGACCGAACTACGACCCCACGCACCAGAGGTAAGCGCTCTACCCCTGAGCCACCGTGCTCCCATGAGCCTCTCGTGTTTTAGTCCTCAATTTTGTAGACGATATCTTACTCCATCATTTTGAGCTTCAGATTTGGGCTTATGTCAGATGTGGAGACATTAATTCTTACAAACACACACGCATATATAGAAAAGAAAGTTGGTAGTATGTCCTCCACAGAGGTGGTGAAGATTTCAATCTCCTGGGAAGGGTTCGTTTATGTTGAAGTGTACTGTTTGAGTATTTATCGCACGGCTCTATGATAATAGATTAGCATTATGCAAACCTTATACAAAAGTATGTAAGATCATTAGTTTTTTTTTTTTTTAATGGAAAATGCTGACAAGTTTTCTTGCTTTTTCAGGACAGAACTCGAAACCAAATATCTGACGTACAACATTCTACCTGGCTGGCAAAAAAAAAAAAAAAAAGTCTCAAATGGAAGAGCGCATCTACACTCAACTAACTTGGACCAGAGAGACTATCATTTATCTTCAAAACTCACGATGATTGAACTAGAATGGAAGAGAAAGTGAATGAGGATACTTCACTAAGATGTTCATACAAGACATTTGAATTTCGTGCAAGAGTTCAGATAAATTATAAATGAATGGTACAGAAACAAGAACGCAAAATATTGTCGGCAGTTATCACATAGCGAAATTTGCTGGTAATAGATATATCGATCAAATTACTTCATTGGCATTTATTGACTTTCTTCCTTGCATCTTCTATTCTCAGAAGTCAATTTAATTCACAGTGTTTTCCCAAATGGGTAATACTCATCCCGGTGAAAACTCATCATTGAATAGAATGCAGTCAAAGTCAGGTATTCGCAATGCGTGACAATCTACAGATTATATAGTTAACAATACTCTCAAAAAATAAGCTTGGAGCGATGATGCCAATGTTACAGTCAACTTTCTCGCTTTTTTTTTTTTTTTTTTTTTTTGACCAAGCAAGCACAGACAAGAGGATAGGAATCTTACCTCGCAGTCTGAAGGTCCTGGGTTCGAATCTGGTAGACGACTACCCTGACCGAGATTCTTCCAGACATTTTCCTCAGTTCTCCAGGTGATTGATGGGAATTACTATTAAATATAAGCATTGTCCGTTTTCCTTCCACTTCCTTTCTCATTGCTCTTGTTATTATTAAGCATTTATATAATTCCAGATTAAAATTGATAAAATACATACAAACCAAAGAACAATTCAAATTAGGTATAACTAATAGTATTATACATATATATATAATATGTGTACCAATATATTACATCATTCGTCAATGAGCTTTTTTCTTTCAGTAATTCATATTTCGCAAAATATTTAATTATCTTCTTAAATCGTGCCCGTGTGTCGATCCCACGTCACATGTATTTTTGGTAGACAACAGGGTGTCCGTGGATTTTCTCAGAATTTTCCCTTCCCATCCCACATTGTCATTCTACTAATTATTCCATTACCATTATCTTTCTAAATCAAGGGTACACGGTGACTCACTGGTAGAGTGAGCGTTCACCTCTGGTGCTTGGGGTCCCGGGTTCGATCCCAGTCCCCGCCAAGTGAACTTTGTGGTGGACAAACACCGCGTGAGTGGGTTTTCTTGGGGTTCTCCCGTTTCCTCCCACATTCTTCCTTCCAACATTTCATTCATTACTCATCATCACCGTCTCCTTTAGCCTAACCAGCATAACCGTGGGACGTAAAATTCAAAGATTTCATTTTCATTTTTTTCACTGGTAGAGTGTTTCCCTCTGGTGTGTGAAGTCCGTAGTACGATCTCTGGTCAAGTAAGTTTGTGGTGGACAACACCGTGTCCGTGGGAATTCTTAGGTTACTCTCGTTTCCTGACACAATCTCATACCAATAATTCTTCTATTATCATTCACTTGCATTAATCATTTGTCTCCCTTAGTTCATTGGGCATAAAGGTAGGATGTCAGGCTGAAATGCTTTATTTCATTTAAATCATCCGTTTTCTTTAGTCTACAGACCATAATGGGGGACTTAAAACTAAAAAAATAATGAGAGTGTGTATGGGAGAGAGAAACTTATAAACACATTAATCTTAATAGTAGAAGTGTATCATCTAGATCTGGATGTCATGTTCAGTTCGTATAATATTATGATAATTGGCATCCTTAAGTTGTTCGAAGCATGATTTCTCAGGAAGTACTAGTTCAGTTTTGAAGAATGTTAAAGTGCGAACTGTTAGTGTTTTTTTTTTTTTTTTCCTTGATTATGCGAGTGATTCCCAATCAGTGTGTCACGCAATCTAATAGAATATGTCAAGTAATTTTAGAATTTACAAATTGTGGTACATTTAGTAACTAGTTATAACCAAGTTTGAGGTGGATTGTACCAGTTAGTACCTCCAGCGGCAGCAACAACACTCAGTACTACATACACTCACCACTTTATGAAAACTTTAACACACACTACACGTTTTAACACACATATAGTCATTAAGGTACTTTTCTTCCTCTATAAGATGCTCGGTCATTGAGGAAACAGATGCTCGGTAATTACCAAACTCTATAAGACGGTCAGTCATTGAAAATTCCTACGCCCCTCTCTAAGACGCACGGTCATTGAGAGGTACATTCATGTCCAAAATTGTCGCATATCTATAACTGTGTTCTTGTAAGAATATAATTTGATAATGATTTTGCAGGGTACTTTTAATACTTACTATATGTATAATCGGGAAATGTATATTTGTGGTAAATTTCATAGGTAAAAAATTATAAATACGAAAATTAGAATGAGTAAAACAAAATGTTGCTACATGGACAAGAAAGTTTTATTTTTGTTTTATTGTTCTTATTTACTGCTCTTTTGACATGAAATTTGCCACATACATGTCTTTGCCGATTATACACATACCAACATTATAAGAAATACCGGGCGAATTCGTTATCAAAGTATATTCCTACAAAAACATATTTATAGACATGCGACAATAATTTTGGACATGAGTGTACCTATTCAACACGCCCTAAGACGCATGATCATTGGGCTCCTTTAACTGTACCAACAAACTTTTAAATAATTATAGGAACGTGTACTTCCGTGAATCATTTTCAGCTCTATCCTAAAAGACACAGAAAGCTTTAAATGGTAGAAGCGTCGGTGTCTATCCGACTGACATTATTGAGGACTTTCCTACTGGACAATACATTTTATTAATAAAAAGTATTAAGGATTTTTTTTCTCTCTACTAATATAAGTGCAGTGTGTTAGTGTATTAGTGATAAAATAAGACAGAATGTTATTTAAAAAAAACAGTATTCGTGTTGTTGCTGCGTTCTTATAACACTACTTTAGAACGGTATAAATTGATTTGTTTAGCTGGCAGGTATTTATGCCTACAGCTCCATCAGACAAAAATACATACGTAGACAGCGAAGATAATAAGGCAGGAACAGGCTTGCGACTACTGTTTAACATGCCTCATTTAACTAAATATTCAGGTCTCATTACAGATGACTTTGATCTTTTTTTTTTTTCATGCTGTTTGATCATTAGGCTTACTTCAATCGTGGACACTCGAAAGGAAAAAGGCAAATTTGCCAGTGTATTTACAGGATGTAGCTCTTGATTTCGTACTGCAATTACAAAATCAAAATCAGTTTAACAACCTTAATTACAAACAGCAAAAACAAAAATTAATTCCATTATATCGCACAGAACTACCAGCATATAAGAGAAGATGGGAAATTTTTCAAATTTAACAGAGCGAAAACGAACCAGTCGACGCATATTTCATAAGAAATTATAAGCAATTAGACAACTCATGCCAGAAGCCACGGAGGAACAGAAGATTCACTTCCTATCATTAGGTTTGCAAAGGAACTTTTTACAGAAAATACTAGAATCTTTTCAAACAGTGCAGCAATCGAGATAGGTATTAAACCTATAAAATCGGGTGCTCACCCTCTCGTACAAAAACCCGAAACCAGCTACAGTGAGACAAGCTTTCAAGTTGTAGATAGTGTAGAAAAGACAAGTATCGCGATGCCTGTAGTTCCATATATTGTAATTAAAGATAGAGATACTGATAGTCCCAATGCTGAAACTAATCTTCCGAGTGTTGTTAAGGGCTTGTCCTTTTTTCTAATTAATAAAGTTACTTATAACGCCGGACAGGTTAAAGATATAAACAAATTACGAAATGACATTTTATTGGTGAAAACGGTCGACAAGAAGGAAACAGCAAAGCTGCTGAAATTGACTACTATTGGTCCAGTAAACGTGTCGGTAGAACCCCATCGTCTATTGAACGCCTCTCGCAGTGTGATATCGTGTTGGAACCTGCTGAATGACACCGAGGAGGAGATTAAATAGGAGTTGGCTGGCCAACATGTTATAGAGCTCGTATCATCAAAAACAAGAAGTCAGGTGAACTCGTTGCTACTCAGTCACTAACTCTTACTTTCAGATTGCCTACACTTCCGAACACTACGAAGGCTGCTTATTACAGATCTATTCTTTTGCTCCCAGTCCCCGTGTGCTGTTTCAAATTTCAACACTTCGGGCACACCAGTAAATCGTATGTAATGCGAATGCTGCTCTTTGTGCGAATTGTGACATGATGCGAAACCCTGTACTGCGGCCAAACCATTTGCGTCAACTGCAAGGACGAGAATTCTGCTTGGTCTCGGGGCCATCCAACCTTTCAACGTGAGAAACGTATTCGAAAGGTAATGGCTGTTGAGAAAGTCTCCGCTGCCTATGCTAAGCGTTGCTTAAAAGAAATCATGCCTTCCTCGCTTTCTGTGCTCTTTGCTACTATTGCAACTTCTTGTAAATATGTGACAACCCAAACATCCAACGTTTCCACACAAACAGATCATGTTCCCGACAAAAATCCAGAAATTAAGACTCGTGTCGCATCGACTAGCGAACGCCCCAAAACACCACGTGTTTCTGATAGTGATTTGGTTTGATTTTCAGTTTAGCGTCCCTTTCAGCAGCGAAATGAGATCTGAACCACATGAGCTCCTGCTGGGAATCGAACCCGGATCTCCCACGCAAAAGGCGTGTATGCTAATCGCTTAGCCACGAGAAAGTTGTGTTTCTGTTAGTGTTGGCTTTCATCAGACTCCAGTTCATCACCGCTCAACTTATATCGCCGTTCTAAAATTTAATCAGCATATACGAAAGACCAATGATACAGTTCTTTCCCAGAAAGACCAAAATCTACACCTGCCCGTAAGCCACCCGCAGTTACTTTGAAATCTGACATGGTGGAAGACGAACTGATGGATACTTAATGGATGGTACTTGGCCCACATGAAAAGATTAGTCTCAAATAATATGCTGTTTTTACTTTTTATTGTTATTGTTATATATCTTCTCTACTGTTCCTATTATTGCTGTTTATAATTATTGTTACATATTTTCTATATTTCTCTATTGTTACTATAAATTCCATTTATTGTTATTGATATGTATTTGTATTTGTTGTTATTGCTATATATTTGTTATTCTCATATATCTATTACTTTATATCTTGTTTTAGGTTTTTATTTCTACTTTTGCAACAGTCTTTTGGTTCTTATATATTTTGTTGTATTCATTTTTAAATATTATTTATGCAAGTCCGTGTTTGCGAGTTGTATTGATAGCCTCGATGCTCCACATGGAAAGATTAGATTTAAATATTACTTTTGTTTACTTTTTATTATTATTCTTATATATCTTCTCTATATATTGTTATTCTTATATTATTTCCATAACAAAATGACAGAAAATATGTTAGAATTATTGATTATTTATTTGTGTTTAAAATAAAAGAGTGGAAGTCGTATTTCACAAAACTCTCAAGAAAATCTCACTCCAAGAGTAAATGATCCCTTGTGATTGTACTCATGGAAGTAATTTACGCAATATTTAGGAATATTAATGATATATTAATTTATGAAATATGAACAAAATCGCCTGAGTCGTTTACGAGAAAGTAGTCTCAAAAGAAATTCATTCTAAGAGTAAACTATCCATTGTAAATTTATTTGTAAGTAGTATTTTAGGCAACATCACAGAGTTATTAATGATTTTTATGGTTTACCAAACATTGTTAGGGTCATCAAGTCTAGGAGGCTTAGGCGGGCAGGTCATGTAGCTAGAATGGAAGAAAGTAGAAACGCTTTCAAAGTCTTGACTGGAACACCAATCGAAAAACGACCATTAGAAAGACCTAGGCGCAGATGGGAGGACAATATTAAGATGGATCTCGCAGAGATGGGAATACAAAGTAGAAATTGGATTCAGTTGGCTAAGGATAGAAGTCAGAGGAGAGCTTTTGTGAACAGGCATTGAACCTCCGAGTTCCATAAGCCATAGAGTTAGTTAGTTAGTTTGTTTGTTAGTTATGGAATATGAACAAATTCGAGTTATTTATTTTTTAGAAAATCGTCCGAAAAACACTAAGTCCTAAGAATAAACTAACCCTCGTATATTTTCTCAGGACAAGCAAATTACGTCATATTATCAAGTCATGAACGAAATGTTTATTTATGAAACATAAGCAAAATCAAATGAGTCAAATTTGAAAAAATAGTCCAAAAAAAAAAAAAAACACCCCAAGAGTAAAATAGCACATCTCATTTTTTTCCCAGAGTTATGGCTTACACCACAGTATAGGGTTGTTACTGAAAATTTGATTTATGAAATGTAAACCAAATCGTTAGAGTCGTTTTCGGGAAAATTGTAAATTTTGATTTTCACTCTACAGTAAACTACTTTAATTTTATGCATAGTAAGAAAATTCGAAAACCTCCTCTGGATAATCATATAAAAATCTTAAGTTTAAAAATTTGGTCTCGGCACGTTGAACTGTATGACCTCTAGGAGAATACACATCAGAACGAACGGACTAAGAGATGGACGTATGTTGCAAAATCACTTTTTAGCATGTATAGACCATCAAACGTGTAAATCCGTTGAAATCTCGAATTCGATTTTTTAGCTACCGCTATACTTTCTTCTTTCGTCGCTCAAAAGTAGAAAAAAAAAGAAGGATCAGTAACAACTTAACTTATCCACTTTGAGCTGCTTATATCAAAGCGACAGAAAAAAAAATCAAAGAATACGCTTTCCTTCCAACATTTACTTCTTCACCAAATCTTCACACAAAGAGCTCCTGTCTGTCAGTGCTATGGCGCGATCTCTTCTTGTGTTATACCTCCTTTCCACTACCGTACGACTCTTCCCTCACAAGATACCTAAGGGTCACGTTTATGGTGCCTGTCCTTATATTCGTGTGTGCATGTGTGTATGTGTGTGTGTGTGGAATGTATGAATGCATATTCTAGATGTATGAATGCATATTCTAGATGTATGAATGCATATATTCTTCTGTTTTGAATGCATATTCTACAGTGGGACGAATAAATCCCAAGGGGTGGTAGTTGTCAGATTCATATTTTTTTTTAAAAAAGGCAAGAAAGAATTATATTACTGCGCAGTCCATAGTTTTTAGGTCACAGAAATGAGTGGGGGTGCTCCCCATTGCGTTTAAGTCGAAGTTCAGCCCCACGAGCAGAAGAAAGAGGAGAAAGTAAAATATGTAGAAACGGCAGAACTTAGTGTCGAGTTCATAATTTTTGGGGTCGGAATAGCGGCTCAACAGTTTGAAATGACTATTGCAGGAAAGTTTGTAACCACCTCAGTCTGGGTTTTTAATCATATTAATTTGATTAAAAAGTGTTTCTTTTTAGAAAAAAAATGCAATGCAGTCAAAAAGTTCTCGGAATATAGTTTTGACATTTGTGATCCAATCCAAGGATTCTTGTATAGCACAATAATTAAGTTGCCTAGCTGGACGGATGAGTGCGTGATGATCAGTTTTCGCAATGTCACAGTTCAAGCAACGCGCAAACATCAAATTCAAGTGAAAATGGGGGAAATCTGCTTCGGAAACTTTGATGGCCTTAAAACCGTTTACCCTGAAAATGTTTTAAGGAAAAGTTGGCCTCAAAGGTGCCTATTTGCCTAGCGTAGAAGACAATCGTAACCAACGTGACGGGTAAACTGCCGAAGATAGCAACAGATGACTTTTGTCTGTGTTTCCAGCAATGTTAAGAACAGTTGAGCAAGTGTGTGTATTAAAGCCTACTTTGAAGGCGCTAAGCAAATATGCACTTATATTGTGGCAATAAAGAGCTGCAATCAAATTCCGGGAAGTTTTTGACTTCCCCGGTATAATATCTTCTGCATTTATATCATTAAAGTTTCATTGAAAAGAGGAAAGTGAATTCAAATGTTTACCACAAACCTATGTATATGCACATATACAGTATATACACAGAGACTCACTTTAATATTCGGTCACCACATTGTGTTGGCGTTTAATAATATTTTATGAACTACAGTAACGTAGAGTGATAATATTGTTTATACTATGTGAAAACTTTATATTTATTGTAATTTATTTATAAAAAAAACTAAGCCATAAAATTTATCCAAAACGCACAAAAATCAGAACACTTCTTATCAAACACAAATTTATGATCACTTTAATATTCGGCCACCACATAATGTGGAAACTTTTCTGTCGCCTTTTTCGATGCAATAAAATGATCTTTATACCTAGCTGAATACCGTTTATTGAGCATTACCTCCTTCTTTCTTTTTGTTGTTACTAATACCTATTTACAAAATGCCACCTAAAGGCTCAACAACTCCACGCGATACAAAGGCGTCAAGTCCATCAAAAGAAGACTTTATGAAACAAATTTGTAGTGAAGTGAAGGCAGCAGTACAAACACCGGAAGTAACAAATGTGATTATAGAAGCTATTATTGAGACAGTAACGAAAGTTGTGGTGCAGAAACTAAAAGAAACTATCGATTTTAATACAGAAGTAGTAGAAGAAATGAAGGCTTCAGTGTCAGAGCTGAAATCCAAGTTGACGGAAAAAGAAAATAGAATCGCTTCTCTGGAAGAAAGTGTAGTTGAACTTGAACAATACCAAAGGAGAAACAGTATAAGAATTTTCGGAGTGCCTGAAAAAGAACAAGAAAATACAGATAACGTTTCCTTGTCAGTCTTCGAGACTAAACTAGGAATTAAACTTGAGCCTACGGATATCTGCAGATCTCATAGAATTGGTCCTAAAGTTCGTGGCAAAACAAGGCCTATTATTGTTAAGTTCACGAGCTACAGAAGCAGAGCTTTGGTCCTCAGAAACAAAAGGAAACTAAAATCCAGCGGAATCACCATAAGAGAAGATCTGTGCCAGTCAAGATTACAACTCCTTAAGATGGCGACAACGAAATTCGGTACAAGGGACGTATATACACAGGATGGGAAAATCGTCATCATAAAAGACAAGGTAAAGCATTTCATAACCACAGCTAAGGAACTTCAGTCGGTGTAATTACACAGAAGAACAAAACTGGGAAGTGCTTTTATGTTTCTATTATTATTATATTTTTATTTCACTAATATTTTTTTTAACCAATGGTTAGTGCCGCCCTTCTTATAAAGTGCGAGGCAGAAGTACTACCTCTGTGTGTAAAAACTGACTCCCCCTTTGTACATTATCTCGTTTTGACTGCTTTTATTACCAGCAACTTTCTGTGCAAAATAACTTACTCTTTAATATTCATTATGTGCAGACAATCATGCTTAAAACATTATTACGAAAACGTTTGCTCGAAAATGGAAAATAAACTGGAGCGTGTTTCATATATAGTGAATATCTTATACGTTGTGTGCTTATATTCTTTATTTAGTGAGTGTGTTGCATTGTATCTAAAATGTTATAGTGTTGTTGCTTGTGGTTTCCATGATCTGTGCCCCTTTTCTCAATCTAAGCCACCGACGGAAGCCCTTGTTCATTTGCAGCCTGACTGCAACTGTACTGTAGATACTCACAAAATGTCTCATTACTGCTTTTTAAGTTCTTACTATGTAATATCGTTTAAATTGTTTTATTGTGTCTTAAGCTTACTAAGTATGAATTCTCGGGAAAATGTAAGAAGTTCAAAATATCCTACAAACTTCTGTCTCATATCTGAGGTAAGTGCCAGGAGGATAATCACTGGGTTAGATATTATAATATACATAATACGTACCGTATGTCATAAATGTAACTATGAGTACGACTATGGGTAACTCTACTGGACATTCTCATATTCTTGACCTCTCTGTTATTAACAGAAACCGTGCTGTGGTATGCACAATACCTGCAGATGTCAAAAGAAAATTTACCGTTATGCATGCTAATGTTCGCTCACTTCTTCCGAAAATTGATGAAGTAAGATCTCTTATCGCTACGAATGAATGTGCTATATTTATTGTAACTGAATCATGGTTAGATAAATCTGTTAATACTGAACAAATTGATGTACAAGGGTATTCCGTTTTACGACAAGACACGGGCAGGGGTGGGGGGATAGTAGTATATTATCTTAAAAACCTAGAACTTATGACTTTTGCATCCAGCTCTGGTGACGGATTAGAGAGACCAAACATAGAATTTCTTAACTTTACTGTAAAAATTAACTCTTATTCAATAGGTTTTGCTGCATTATACAGATCACCCAATATATCGTATACTTCACTATTAATTATTGAAGATATTGTCATCGAGCTCTATCCACAGGTCGATTCTCTGTATTTAATTGGCGACCTGAACTGTGACCAAACTTGCATAAACAAACCTGAAACGGTATATTTAAACTCAATATTAAATAGGTTAAATCTTATTCAAATAATTAATGAGCCTACTAGGATAACTGAAACAAGTGAATCTTTGTTAGATGTTATTGTTACTGATAACAGAGACAGACTGGCGTTGCATGGTGTTAGTCCCCCTATTGGAAATTCTGATCACTGTGTTATATACATGGTTCTTGATATTAATAAACCGCCTAGCCTGAAACCTGAAATTCTTAGCTGTCGAGATTATGATAGTTTTGATGAAAATCTTTTCTTTAGCGATGCTCAATACATACACTGGGAAAACATTGAGTCATTTGAAACAATAGACGGTAAGGTTTCCTTTGTACAGGACGCATTAACACATATATTCGATGTACATGCTCCTATTAAAAAGATCAAGCTTTCTAAAACTAAACTCCCATATCTCTCAAGTAATACCAAGCTATTAATGAAATTGCGTGATCGAGCACATCTCAAGTTCAAGCGTACCAAAACCCAACAAGATTGGGAAGAGTTTAAAAGGCTTAGGAACTTTACGACGTCAGTGGTTCGACAAGAAAAAATTGCTTACTTCTTTTATCGTATTAAAAACTGCACTGCAGTTAAAGACAAATGGAAAGTAATACAAGAGCTGGGTCTTTGTAACAGAAACAATGATGTAGCACTTTCCAGTGAAATCAATGATCCAAATGTTATTAATGATCATTTCGTCAGTCTTCCTGGTTTGCCTCCTATTAATTCTGAGAGAGTTGACAATCAAACTAAGAAATTTCTGTCTAAAAAACATCCACAGCTACAGACAACATTTCTATTTAACCCAATAAATGAATCCGATGTGAGAAAGGCGGTACACAGCATAAAATCTAACTCAGCTGGCCTTGATGCAATAAGCACTAAAATGATCAAATTAGCGTTGCCATTCATACTATCACCTCTAACGAAAATAATTAATTATTCACTAGTTAACGGCTGCTTTCCTACTGCCTGGAAAACAGCAAAAGTGGTACCGCTACCAAAGAAACCCCGCGTAACTTCCTTAAACGAGCTACGTCCAATTAGTATCTTACCAATAATGTCAAAGATCGTAGAAAAATTAGTAAACCAGCAATTATACGACTATGTAAATCATAATAATATTATCCCTATTATTCAATCCGGTTTTCGTAAGCATCATAGTACTGTCAGTGCGATGCTCGAGGTAACAGATGGGATATTAAACGCAGTTGATAACTCTCAAGTTGCAATCATAGTCCTCTTAGACCTAACCAAGGCCTTCGATCTAGTTAATCATAACCTGTTGTTGGCTAAACTAAGGTATTATAAATTTTCTGATACCGTCATAAACTGGATTGAAAGCTACTTACTAGGCAGGAAGCAACAAGTATATCTTAGGACAGCTCAAAATCCCTTATCTTCGGCACTCGTTATAAACAAAGGAGTACCTCAAGGATCAATCTTGGGTCCCCTTTTATTTTCTATTTACATTGCTGATCTCATAGATTCCATTAAATACTCTACTGTGCATTGCTACGCGGATGACACACAACTTTGCATCATGTCATCACCACAAAATATTGAACAAACTGTAGAACTTGTTAATAGAGATTTGACCTCTGTATCTGAATGGTGTACTGATAACGGTCTTGCCATCAACCCAAGTAAGTGTACATTTACGATTATAGGAACCTCACAACAGTTGAGTAAAATCAAGGCATCGGATCTAAAAATAAAAATTATGGACACTTATATTTCTTACTCTACCCATGTGAAAAGCTTAGGACTCATATTGGATAAGGAACTAAACTATAATAATCATATATCTACTCAGTGTAATAAAGCTATTACTTTATTACGTCGACTTTACAAAGCCAAAGACTTTCTATCTCAGTCTATGAAATTATATCTCATACAAGTTCTTGTTTTACCGTTATTAGACTACTGTGACGCTGTATATGGACCATCTCTCTCTGTTTACAATTCTAAAACTATACAGAAAATACAGAACTCGTGCATTAGGTTTGCCTTTAACTTAAAGAAATTGGAACATATCCTACCAGTGCTAAATAGAAACGACATTTTAACAATGTCGAGAAGAAGATACCTACGCTATAGTTGTCTAATATATAAAATCCTTAAAACTCAATCCCCACAATATTTATATTGTAAATTTACAAAGCGGTCACAAATTCACTCTCACGTTACGCGTAACAGTGAGAAATTCAATGTACAAAGACTGAAACTGAAGATAGTGCAAGGATCATTTTCTAGAGCAGGTCCGAGAGTATGGAATGCGATACCAAAAGCTCTCACGGAAATAAAGTCATTTAATTCATTTCGAAATTCATTAAAATCACATTTGATGAAATCCCAGCGACTGGCCTCTGGCACTTACGACATGTACAGTTTTATGTAAGAGCTTAGCTAAATCCAACAATGTCGATACTTTTTATTGCATATGTCACTTGTTTATTTTCTGATTTATTCTTTTACTTGTATTTTTTAAAGTTTTTTCTGTTCCTTTTGATGTGTAATGTTTAATATTGTATTCTTTTGACAAGGGTTAGGTGGTAGAGCAGCCATGGCTGAACCTCGCCCGCTTCAATAAAGACATTTTCATTTCATTCATTTCATTTCATTTCAAGAGATTTTTGCATATTTTCAGTATTTTTTGCGATATATTCAGGTGTAATAGGGCCCATTCTTTTGTCTATCTTCTTTTCAATTTCTTCATTGATGTTTCCGGCACTTTGGCAACTCTTAGATTCGAGTTCATCCCACAAATTTGCAATAGGATTGTGGTCCTGATTTTGTGGTGGCTTTTCGATAACTTTGGGACAGTTGTAGAGAATCTGCTCCAGTACAACATACGCCCTATGTTTCGGGTTGTTGTCTTGATAATATTAGAAAGTCTCGCGGATTCCAAATTTGTAGGCGCTCTTGTGAAAAGTCTCTTTTAGAGTGCTCAGTTATTGTTCTTTCTTTATTGTATCATTCATAAACTTGAGTTCGCCCACACCGCCTGCAGATATGCACTCACAAACCATTATGTTGCCTGTTCCATGTTTTACTGTTGCTTGTAAATTCACTTTCCTTAGTTCTTCATTGCCTTGTGCCACACTGAGGCACAAGACTGGATCTTGTCATCTGGCTTTAAAACATTGAGTTTGGTCTCGTCAGCAAAAATAACGTCTCTCCAGAATTCTGGTTCCTTTTGCACATAGATTTTATCGAGCTTAAGCTGTTTCTTTTTGTTCACTTTATTGGGAAATGTTTCCTTTTCTAGTTATCCTTCTGTGGTACCCATCGATTTTCAGTACTTTCCGAAAAATCTGAAGGTGTACAACTTTTCCACACTTTTGCAACAATCCCGCTTCAATCTTCCGTGCAGTTAATTTTGGGTTTTTCTTCACTTTTCTCAAAATCACACGTCTATCACGTTCATTTTGCTTGCTAGGCCGACCTCTCTGCTTCTCAGATTCTATCCTGCTTTCGGTATTGTAACAGCACACGATGTCACCAACTGCAATATGTGGTATATTCAAGAGAAGGGGATTATACGTATTGGAATCCCCCTTTTCATGACGAAAGATGACACGCTTGCGCTTCTCATACGTTGTGTTACAACTTGTTCAGCTCATTGGAAGTGTCGTACTGCAAAGGTTATACCCATTCACACACTCTAATGCGAAGGCAAGAAATGAGTTGTGAATACAACGTTCCTTCCCCCAATCCTATTGTTTCCTGGAAATACAGTAATAACACCGTCAAGTCACTTTGGTGGCCGAATAATAAAGTAAATGAAATCTTTGAGTTTTGCGTCCCACGGTTATGCCGGTTAGGTTAAAGGAGACTGTGATTATGAGAAATGAATGAAATGGTGGAATGAAGAAAGTGGGAGGAAACGGGAGAATCCCGAAAAAACCCACGCACACGGTGTTTGTCCACCACAAAGTTCATTTGGCGGGAACATGGTTTGAACCCGGGACCCCATGCACCAGAAGTGAACGCTCTACCACTGAGCCACCGCGGCCCCAATATTAAAGTAAGTCTCTTAAAATCTAAAGGTGCCGGTACGCTGGACATTAGGTTCATAAAAGTTAAAAATCTGCATACCCTTCAGGGTATGATAATAATAATAATAATAATAATAATAATAATAATAATAATAATAATAATAATAATAATAATAATAATGCCCAGTAGCATATTTATGCAGTCTTGTAGCTAAAAGCTCTTACGTACATATATATAAAAATGCTTTAAAAATGTCTGATTCTTATATCTTAAATTTATAATACAGTAAACAAAATTGTAATCAATATTTCTTAGTGATTTGTTTCATGCTTTTTTTTCCCCTTTCTGTAAACGGGAGAAAACAAGCTGCTATTGTTTATTTTCAAAAGACATCAAGGGTTCCACAAATACTGAATTTCAATAACAACACACATACAGCACATTGTTCACATAATGTTCTTCGGAATACTAATCATGCTACCAAAATGTTCCATAAACCTCTACTAAACTAATGCATAAACTTTGAGAAAAAAATCTAGGAGATGTTTCCACTTAATTCTCTTCCTAATAATGAACAAAAAAATATTGGATAAATTAAAACAGGAATTGAGCAAAGGCTCCTCTGCGGAGAAAGTACAGAGGTCGAGTCGCAACACAATTTTTGTACTGGCTCTTAGTTTAGTCAAACTTCAGCGACAGACAAATTTGTTAAGATTATTTTGTTGTGGGAGGTTAATCATTTCAGAAAAAAAATCTGGTAGATTCAGAGTCTTTATGGTTTATATTACCGTGCAAAAAAGTAATGAAAAAAAAAACATTGAGTCGTGAGTACGTGCAAGCGAGCGAGAGACAGGAGGGCCCATATATTACTAGTCCCTGCATACAATTGGCTCACTTCAAAAAGGGATAAAATTGGAACTATTTCTCTAGAGAGAACAAACGAAAAGAATAAAAACTATATTTTTCAATTAAATCGAATATATTTACTATTTGGTATTTTCGAAATGTCTCGTCAAACACTTTTTTAAGGCAGAAGATGCCATGTACCGTTCACCTTAAAAAGGTGTAGGTACGTCGTAACGTTGCGTACCGCCAGAAATAAATGAAATGAAATCTTTGAGTTTTACATCCCACGGTTATGCCGGTAAGGCTAAAGGAGACAGTGATGATGAGTAATGAATGAAATGGTGGAGTGAAGAAAGTGGGAGGAAACGGGAAAACCCCGAGGAAACCCACGCACACGGTGTTTGTCCACCACAAAGTTCACTTGGCGGGGGCTGGTATCGAACCCTGGACCCGAAGCACCAGAGGTGAATGCTCTACCACTCAGCCCCCGCCAGAAATAAAACTTATATATATATATATATATATATATATATATATATATATATATATATATATATATATATATATATGAGAGAGAGAGAGAGAGAGAGACCTCAGGAAATGGCGTGTGGTATTTGAGAAATGAATGTGTAATGATGATTTGAAAAATTGAAACATGTTTACTCACATAATAGTCACATTTTATGAATTTATTTTTTTTTAAGTCCTGAAACATTTCTCAAATGTCACTTGTACAATTGTGGAACCAATGTTGACTTCCTACAATACAGCAAACATTCCACTAGAGCTCGACAATAACTAAGTTCTGCAACATACCCCCGAAGGATTGGGTCATTACCATGCTCCCCTTTGGGATTCGATTCCCGTTAGAATTCTGTTCGTTCTAACCCATAGTGTAGAGAGATGAGACGGTTAACTATGTAATATACATTTATGCTTAAATTGTATATTAGTGTTGAAAAGACACTCTCATATACATACATACATACATACATATATATATATATATATATATATATATATATATATATATATATATATATATATATATATATATATATATATATATATAGGGGGTTTCAAATCAACACCGACAACGTTTGGGAGATGATTCTTGACACCAAGATCAGACCAATCTGGGTGCACAAATGCTTCCTTTCGAAGTGATAGGCTGCTGAAGACATGTAAAGAATGAACTTTAAAAGTCCATAGCTACAAAACTATGGGACCTACCATCGTTGGGTCAAGAATTTATTTATTTATTTAATACACAACACAACAGGCTTAGTGCCCAATTATAGTGTTGTGTACATACAGTAAATGTTACATACATAAAATTCTTAATTATTTCTATAGAAAATTTCTTGTTTTAAATATGATCGAAACCTGTTTTCTGATAAACTAAATTCATCCACTTTATCAAACTTATTTACAATGTCATTATATAACGTACACAGCCTCCACATAGGGGATTTAAATAATATATTGCTTCTGGCTTTCGCACAATAAAATGTACCTGTATTCTCTACTCTGGATTTGCAAGTGGGAATCTGCAGTGATATTTTCGAGACCAACTCCATACAATCAATCTTATTATTCAATAACTTGTATAAGAATAACAAGTCTAACATCCATCTTCTTTTTTCTAAAGTTTGAAAATTAAAATAGTTTATAGATCATTGTAGGAAAAATATTTGGGATAAAAACTAGTTTTTTTTTTTTTTTTTTTTTTTTGTATGTAAGCATTTTTAAGAACTTCGTTTGAACGCTTTCTATTTCTTGAGAGTATTTTTTATTATTGGGAGTCCATATAGTAGAACAATATTCTAATTTTGATCTAGCATATGTAAAATAAAGTGTTGCTAGCGTTGTCTCACTGAAAAAGTCTTGCCCTATTCTGTACATAAAACCTAACTTTCTATATGCGCTGTTTGTTATCATATTTATGTGTTGATTGAAATTTAATTCAGGATCAAAAATAACACCTAAATCTTTAACAGTACTTGGCATAGACAGTTTGGTTTCTTTCAGTGTATAGTCAAAGATGATGGGATTCCTTTTTCTCGTGAAAGAAAGGGATTTACACTTAGATACATTTATTATTAATTTGTTGTCATCGCACCATGTTTGAACTCGCTGTAGGTCTTGTTGCAGTTGTATGAAGTCTTCAGTTGAATTAATTCTAGAATATAATTTGAGATCATTAGCAAATAGGAGAATCTCAGAGTTTTCAATAAAAAGCGGAATATCATTAATAAGTAGGAGAAATAACAGAGGACCCAGATGAGATCCTTGAGGAACCCCAGACAGAGTAGCAAACTTTTCAGTGATATGTCCCTTGTATAGAACAGATTGTTTCCGATTGCATAAATATGACACAATATATTCAATTGCCGACTTCGTAAAGTTTAGGTTTGCTAATTTCGCCACTAAAACATCATGATTCACGACATCGAATGCCTTACTGAAGTCGGTATAAAAAAACGTCTACCTGGCCGCCTTTGTCTAACTCCGTTGCTATAAAATTTGTTACACCTGCTAGGTTTGTTGCAGTAGATCTATTGCGTAAGAAACCATGTTGATGTATGGATATAGCTGGTTTAACGTGACTCAGAATTCGTGCATATAAAATACTCTCAAGAATTTAGGCAAAAAGAGATAATATAGCTATAGGTCTGAAGTTTTGTATGTCGTTCCTATTTCCAGACTTTGGTACTGGACACACTAAACTTTCTTTCCATTTGTCCGGAAAAGTGCTGTTTTTATGGATATATTGAATAGAGTATGGAGTGGATACTTGAATATATCAATACAGCCTTTGACAGCATAGGGAGGAATGCCATCAGGTCTACATGACGCTTTTGGTTTAAGTGCCTTTATAGCCAATTCAATTTCTTGAAGTTGTATTTCTCCAAGTTGAAAGTTGTCCAACAGGCTACTGCATTCCGCCTTGCTAGAAATTAAACTATCTGCGTCGTATTTCGCTGAAACATTGCTATAAACAGATTGAAAGTTTCACTTAGGAACGAATATGTGCGCTATCCAAATATACATGTTTCAGAATCCTAAGGTACTCCCACAACAACCTTTATAGAGAGAGTTTGGCTACGAGCATATAATTGGAAGTACTTACCATCTACTTCTATAAAAATTGTTGCGGAAGTACAGCAGGATTGTGAAACATTGATATTTGGATAGGCCACATACTACCTAGGTAGTTCCTAAGTGAAATCTTGACCCGACTACGATAGGTCCCATAGTTTTGGAGATATAGACCCTTAAAGTTCATTTTTTTATATTTTCGGCTGCCTATAACTTCGAAAAGAAGCATTTGTGCATTCAGGTTGGTCTATACATTTTGTCTTATCTTGATATGAGGAATCACCTCCCAAACGTTGTCGGTGTTTTGAAACACCCTATATATATATATATATATATATATATATATATATATATATATATATATATAATGTTTCAACAGTTTCATTATCTTCTTCAGAAGCAGTGTTCTTTCCTGAATATATATTTTGGAGTAATAAAACAATATAATTTTTGGACACTGCACACCAGCAATCAAAAACATCTTCCCATCATATCTTTAAACACTTTTATTTCTGGGCTCATGTAGCTGTGGAATACGGTTTGCTACAAGTTTAATGCATTTTTAAAATGTCTATATCTTGTATTGAAAAGTAACCATGAGAAAATAAGTAATTAAGTATTATATTAGGAAATAAATGATACACCTATTTGTATTCTTTGGGGAACCAGCTAGAATGCTGTTTCAAAACTTTTACTTAAATAAAAAAAAAATTCAACAGAAACATGTAAAGAAAGTGCAGAACTTTTTTTTTTTTTTTTGTAATTGCTATATTTGTGTGAAACTGCTAAAATGACCACTATTTGTATTTGATCCATTTATATATATATCTTAATGCATTATAACAAAAGGAAAGTTAAACGACAATAGCGAGAAACATTCATCTATATTTGTCAACGTAGCGTCGCAAAACAACATAAGTGACAACAAATTTTAACATACAACATCTTCATAATCCCATCACTAAATCTCAAGTAAATAATGTTTTCTTTTAGGTGCAAACCCGAATAACTCTTACGCTAACAGAGAAACAACTACCAGAAGCGGATTGTACCTGACTGGCTTATACATAATTCTTGAACTAGACTCCGGTTTCGTCCGTTAGAAAGATACCCCAAGTCTTTCTCGCTCTTGGGATTGAAAATACTAAGCACTTGAGTAATTTTAATGAAGTTTTATTGGTTTAGAAAGAACGTGCTGTGTGAATATTGTCATGAAAGAGATTCCAATTTTTCAATTTATTCCAAAATTATATGCAAACGAAAATTCAGTGGGAAGAAAAAAATTTCCGTTTCGGGTGTATGATTAGATGAAATGCCCGTTTTTTGCACAAAGTGAAATGTTTTGTACAAAGTATTTGAACCTCCGTAGGATACGCACTTCAATGAAAGTGCAGCGACAGTAATTCAGTTGTCATCTTGCCAGTTTGACAACACTATCGGCTTGAACTCGCCTCCGAAAATTCCCACCACTTATCACTTTCTTACTTCATACTGCTCTAGGTACGTGTGCAAAATAGAATCCTAATTACAGTCGGTTATAATATACGATCAATCTGTTTTAAAAGAAAAAGAAAAAGAGAACTGGCTGGAACGCAATTCAAATAAACAAAAATAATCCACAGTCGTTAAATGTTATCCCATATGTTAGCATTGGCATATTGTTACTAGGTGCCTTTCCTCCCCGTAGAGAACACTCTCTGACAAACTAAATTTAGAACATGGTCTACTCATGTATTACCAAAAATCATCAAAAATTGTGCTGCCGTTTAGAAGGAGCACAATCATTGCATTCATTGTTTTTTTTTTTTTTTTTTTGTTATTTATACTGGCAGAGCTTTCACCTCTGGTGCATGGTGTCACTGGTTCGATCCCAGCTCGCATCAAGTGCACTTTGTTCGTGGGTTTCTTGAGGTTGTCCCGTTTGATCCTACTTTATTCATTCCACCATAAAAATCATATCTACATTTTTGGCTTTTATTTCTAAGCCGGACAAATATAAACTAAATTCAACAGACCACCTAAGTAGGTGTAGTGTTTCAACCACACATTACAGGTAAACGATCAATAGCGTTTAGCGTCTGAGATAACGCTACTAACGAAACAATGTAAGGTAATTCCAGTTGCTGGATTGCGTTCTGTTCTCAAATGTTAGATAATTTAGTGTACAGATCCTAGATAAAACAACAAAAGTTTTATATTGTCAAGAGACAATTAGATTTAAATAAAATTGTGTAAATAAAACCATTATTTTAATACATGTTTTGCTATTATAGTCAAGTCACTTCTAGGACTTTCATATGATGCCAAAGAAATCATCTTTCTCCCCATCTATTTTTTTCCTTCTACTGTGTATTTTATAACGTGTCTCAGGATACTTTAGTTTGCAGCCATTGTCCATACTAATTTATCTATTATTTTCCACACCTGCATTTCGAAGAAAAAATAGTATCAGTCTCTTTTGGCCATTGTTCATGTTTTCTCAATGCTCACCGAGAAGCATTTATTTATTTATTTATTTATTTATTTTTAATTTTCTAACACCTTTTCCGAAACACTTATTTAACATTTTTATCCTTGCTCTTATTTCATGGGCCTGTTTTATTTCTACACCAACAATATTGTCTGAATACCGGAAATTGATCACTTCCTTTATTTCCACACTTCTATTACTACGTATATTCTATATAGACCGCTTTGTTCAATTCACATTTCGAAGATATTGATTGCAAAATTTGAACTCATCCAAACAGGTAAATTAAATAATAAAGTCGTGGAATGAAATCAACTATTCATTTAATAGGAAAACAAACTATTTTTCTTAGAATGTGAAAAATCAGAATAGAACTAATTGTGTATGTGTGTGGTCAAAGCCTGGTTATTGTTTCTTGGAAATATACGTGTCAAATTGAAAACACCTGCTTTATGTCGTATTTATAGCATGCATCTCCATATTTCGGAACTTTTTGCTCACGTGATCAAACAGAAACAGAAAAGTTCCTAATCCTCCTCATATTTTTTTTTTAAAGACAAAGTCCATAAAGCATCTTGTTACAACAAAACAGAAACTACAAGAAAGAACTTGAAACTTTTATATACTTCTTGAACGAGTTTTTTCTTGGAGTTTTGTGCAAATGTGTGTGTTCGTCGGCGTGTATAGTACGAGTCTGTTTGTGTTTATGTGTGTGATACGAAGTCTCGCTGCGGTAACTCGAAAGAAAGTAACAAGCACAAATGTCTCCAACCTTTGATCTTTTCTATTTCAAAGAACGCGTGGAGATGGGGCTTAATGCAGAAAGCTGGAAGATGCTTTTTCCCTTCAATCTTGCCTTTGCACATCAAAGACCTTATATCAACATTGAACCAAGCTCTCTTTGACTGTTGGAAAGCTAATCTGCCCAACGCCGTACTTCAAGCAAGAAAAATACCAACAAACTCTCTTGTTTCGCTCTATATATTTATTTTACAAACTTGCTCTTCTTCGAGTACTAATTAAAACAATCCTTTCTATTACATACCAGCAGTAATTAGTTTTTGTTATTTACAGAGCTTTGAATTGTGAAACATTCCATTTTTAGTGATTTACTATTCTTTTTTTCTGTTCTTTCTTTTTCTTCCTTGTTTTGTTTGTTTATGTGTGTTTTTGTTCTGTGATATAAAAAGAAACGAAGTTATTTAAAATGTAAAATGCATTACTTCAAAGTTCGCTCTTTATAGAGTGTTCTGTGTTGCTAATTACAATGTGACAACCAAGCAACTTCATCATGTTAAGAGGTTAATTAAATTAAAACGCAGGTGTTTTAACTCTTGTGGAAGAACGTTTCAAAGACAAGAGTATTCTTCCCTAACAGAGTTACCAATCCTAGTTTTTGTTTTCCACATAAAGAGGATCTTTCGAACGTTTCATCAGTATTAAATTAAAATGTATATCCCTTTTCATTGTGATAGTAGAGATAATTATAGATTTAAACAAAGGCAATGGTTTACTGAAGCAGAAAATACTTTTAGAAAAAAAGTTTAAAAAATAGAACGATTGTTGTTGTAAGTATACATAGAGAGATCAGCAAACAACCATCAGATATATATATATATATATATATATATATATATATATATATATATATATATATATGTGTGTGTGTGTGTGTGTGTGTGTGTGTGTGTGTGTGTTTGTATATGAATTTAACTCATAATATGCATTATCTTTATCGTTATTATTATATCATTACTAATAGTACGTTTGAGTATAATTTAGAGACTTCAATATACTATACTCCTTAGCTAAAGCCTCCATTTTTTACAGAATATGTAACCACTGTTCTTCTTCCTTTTCATATTTTACCTTCTTCCATACTTTTTATCACACTGCCAATAACACTATTTCTTTTCAATTATAACTTAATTAGTGTATTTCATCTTTCCATCTATATAATTCCACTACAGTTTTCCTCTTACCGTTATTATTATTATTATGATTATGATTATTATTATTATTATTATTATTATTATTTGTTATATCAAAATAATGTTTTCAATTATTATTCAGCTTGCTGAGATGGACAAGGAATCTAATGTACCAAGGTGATGATCGCAATGCTTTTCTGTCACGAGTACGAAATTTCGCTCAGGACATGGGTGTTCTATAGTGCCCTTCCCTCATCACTTTGGTTCGTTTGTGAGAGTTCTCTTTGAAAAAAGTAGGGTACAATTAAATCCCTCACTAGTAACACATTTATCTAATATAAATAAAGTAAAAAATTTGTTTGTGCGTTTGTCTGTCTGTCTGACTGTGTGCGGCCTGGGGACTAGACGAGTCGAGAGTTACCAAATTTTGGTCAGCGGTACCTTGGTCCAGGCTCCAGATCAAGACGAAGCGATCTTTTCCCTTCAAAATTCCAAGCAGGGGGTCTCAGGGGGCCGTGACATGTGAAAGTAGTGGAAAATGACCGATATTAGCGTCGAGTTCATAGTTTTCGCGGTCGCTGAGATCAATGGTAAAACTCCGATTGCATTCACCCCATTCGGCTGCGGGGCGAAGGTCATGTGGGGGGGGGACCGAAACATGTAAGCATTATCCAAAATGACCGATATTAGTGTCAATTCCATAGTTTTCACGGTCGCTGAGATCAATAGTGACACATCCATTAGTGATGACTTGCAAATTCAGCTACTATTATATGCGGGGCGTGGGTCACCTACGGGGGGTTTACCGAGACATGTAATAATAATCCAAAATGACCGATATTAGTGTAGAGTCCATAGTTTTCGGGGTTGCTGAGCTCAATGTTGAAACTCAAGATCGCGTTTACTTTAAAATTTAGCCCCCATCCGCTAAAGAACGGGACCCATAGGGGTCATCGACACATGTAAAAATAATCCAAAATGATCGATATTAGTGTCAAATCTATAGTTTTTGCGGTTGATGAATTGAATGGTGATACTCCCATAGACATTGACATCAAAATACAGCCCCTAGAGCCGTTTTTTTAATTTCGAACCAGATGGTCTCAGGGGGCTTTTACCGGGATATGCAAACGTAGTAGAAATGATCGATATTTTCTTTCGTTGTTCACTTTGTTTACATAGATATTTTATCTGACAAACGCGAAGAATGGGTATATTCAGCTGGTATATTATAAAATAAAGTGAGCCAAAAGATGAGACACCTTACCGGGAAAGCACAGAATATCGCCCTTCCGACTGGTCGATTTGCACTATTCACTGGTTCTGGAAGTGCATGTGGTATGTCAAGTTGTAATTTGAAATACAACCGGGACCGGGGGAGCAAAGGATCAACACACAAGCCCAAGCACGAATATACACACAATTTGATGCATGTATGGGCACAATATATCATATAAACCAATAAATATTTACGCGCATACTCTTATTAGTTACAGTAAATATACTATAGTACTAGAGTATTTAATATAGATATGACGTATATTAACTAGTGTGTTAGTGAAAGCAAACTAGCGTTTTGGTACGTATTTCCAAAAAGTGAACCACTCTTTGAAAATCCACCGGGTAAGTACTCCTGCTGCGGGAGGTCTTATATGCATTTAAGCCCCCCCCCCATGCCGTTTAATATATTAAGAGTTTTCATATCGGCGAAATTAAAATACCGCTAATTTTACAGTAATTATGTAATATCTTCAAATAGATAAAATATAATAGAAATGTGGAACAAGAGCGCCCTAGACAATATTATGTTACATGAGAAACCGTTATCACCACTCACTTATCTGCTTTCGATTTCGAGCCATTTTGAAAATCGGCATTTATTTTCGCGTTTCTAAACAGCTGAAAACGGAAAGCCACTAGGTGACTTGTGATAACGGTACCTCACGCAAAATAATATTGTCTAGGGCGCTCTTGTTCCATATTTCAATTATCTTTTATCTATTTCAAGATATCACATAATTACTGTAAAATTAGCGGTATTTTAATCTCGCCGGGATGAAGACTCTTAATTCTCATAACTTAGACCTTTTTGCAGCCAAGGGTGCAAGGAAAATACTTATGCAAATGGATTAGGACTAAGAATTAGATTTCTGGTCTTTCGGCATCTGTGGTCATGGTGGTCCGTCACGTATGACGGGTGGCTTCACTCGGCGATTGAGATTGGAAGGAAGGGATGGGGAAAGAAGGTAGATGCCTCGAACTGTTATGTTAGGTACCAGTACAACCCCGGCCTTTGCCTGGTGTAAACGAGGAAAATCTCACTCAGCTTGGATGTCCTGGAAAAACTTTTACATTTTATCGACCGAGTGTTCCAATCGAGAATCGAACCCGGTACCGCTAGCACCGAAGGTGAGAGTGTAAGAGACTACCTTAAACGGTGAATCACATTTACATAAAATGTCAAAATTCTAAACGTTATACACATAGTTTCGAAGATATGGTGAACGCCAAAATATATTAACCCTCTCATTTCCCCTTAGGATATGTAGTTCCGGAAATTTTGCCTTACTTCCAGCTAGGTTGCCATAAAAATGTGTATATAATTTTGGTTCAACGTTCCCATACAATTTAATGCAATGACATATGCCAAACAAACCTCCTGCCATCTGAAGGCACACTTTCGAAATTAAAATACATAATACTCCTCTGTGAATCAATCCCAACCCATTCTACCTAATTGTTCAATATCACTGTACACGGAACTTACTGTTATGTTCGTCCGAAACACTCAAATATAGATTACGAATATTTACACTTATGTTTTTTTTTTTTAAATTTTAGATCAGCCATATTTTTTCACTTCCTTGTGTTAATTAAAATACATTTGACATTAAGGAAGGTTCACAATGTATATAGAAGAAAATAGTAGTACTTTTTCTATGCATCATTATTAATGTCCATGGGGCCGCGGTGACTCTGTGGTAGAGCGTTCACCTCTGGTGCTTGGGGTCTCGGGTTCAATCCCAGCACCCTCCAAGTGAACCTACAAACACTGTGTGCGTGGGTTTACTCAGGGTTCTCCCACTTTCTTCTTTTCACCATTTCTTTCATTCCTCATCATCACCGTCTCCTTTTGCCTAACCGACATAACCGTGGGACGTAAAACTCAAAATTTCATTTTATTATTAATGTCCGGATTTGTATGTAATTACATTTTTTCCTTCATATGTAGGTTAGTCAAATCCTTAAATGTTTGTGATTCACACCTGTAGGGTGCTTCAACTCAAGTTCCATATTACATGCTGTTACATATTTTGACCAATATTGCATATTTCTATGGTTCCTACATATTTTTTTTTTTACATAAAACTGTTTTAAAATTTTGCGTTTACTGAAATTTTAATTTAAAATAAAAAAATGAACTCTCCGACTGTGCACTGCTTCATCTAGATTCAATTTTGTCATGTCTATCTTTACCGAATGAGAAATATCTCTCTCTTTTTTTATTTGTCAAACCATGTTTCGCAGAATTTTCGCCGATAACAAAAGAAATATAAGAAGAAACAAGTAAAAAATCCTCCCTCCGGGGTACATTAACAGAGCCCTTTATTCTCAACTCTGGAGGAAGACAGATCACGTGCCTGATAGGCGACTGGCCAGGAAATTCCTAAAATGAAGTATATTTGATTGTTATCGGAGGTCGGACGAGAAAAAAAAAGATGAAAGCAAATTCTGCAATTCAAGTTAAAACTGTATGCTAGTGTGCTTCCAGGAATTTACTGCAAGAGTTCGTTGCAAGAAGCTGCAGACAATGGCAACATCATAGCAGGTCGCTTGTTCAACTGAATGACAGGAGGACAGTACTCTAGTATTGCAGTTGCAAAACGTACGTGTTCTGTATTTACCGTCGACGTTAGAAATGACTCCGGTTGCCTCAACTTTATCCGTGAAATTGCGGTCGTGGGTAACTATCGATGATGCGTTTACTACGGACAGTAATGTGGTGTTGTGCCAAGTGTGTAATAAAAACAATTGGATGTTCAATGAAATCTCAGTTAGAACCACATGTACGAAGCGCACTCCATGCAAGAATTAAAAATTTGCGAACTGCAGAAAAACAAGTACTCTTAATACAAATGCATCAAGATATTTCAGTGAGTGAGTTTTTCAAAGACTTGTACCAAGCAATGATAGCAGCAAACATTCCTTGGAACAAAGTTCAAGTGCCAAAATTCCCTGCTTTTCTGGAGAAGTACTGCGGGCGTCGAATTCCTGATGAATACACTCTTTGAAAGTGTTATCTTGAAGTTTGTTATAGAGAAGCTATAGATACCATTAGGGCAGAAATAGGTAGTTCACATATTTGGATTTCTATGGACGAAACAACAGACGTTTTGGGACGTTATGTAGCAAATTTAGTGATTGGAAAGTTAAGTGAAGATGCTCCATCTAAATCCTATCTTATTGCGAGTAAATTGCTGGAATGCACGAATCATTCCACGATTGCTCGCTTTGTAAACGATGGTCTTAAAGTGTTGTGGCCGGGGAGGAGTTCAGGAAGAAAAGGTCCTTGTTCTCTATACAGACAGTGCAGCGTGCATGTTAAAAGCGGCTAGAGCACATACATTTTTTTTTTACCCTCACTTTATTCATTTCACCTGCATGGCCCATGCTCTTCAGTGTGTTGCTGAAGATGTTAGAGACAACTTTTGCTAAGTAAATCACCTAGTTTCTTCCACACACACACACAAAAAAATGCTTGTTAAGGAGACACAACGTGTTCAAGTTTACAGAGATCAACTGCCAGCGTGCCACTTCCTGCGGAGCCTGTGCTAACGCGATGGGGCACTTTGATACAGGCAGTACATTTCTACAATGAACATTTTCAAAAAAAAAAAATAAATAAATAAATAAATAAATAAATAAAATAAGCCTGTTGTTCATGCATTTCCATCGGAGTCTGCTGTGCCAGTTGTCATTGCTCAGAAGCAGTTTAGTAGCCCCGTTTTACGGTATATTATATTATATTATAGTATACAACACTCATAGTTTGAAAAATGGTCTACTATTTACATGGAACCCGAACTATTTGCTTTTACCGAAATTTGAAGCATATTTTCCAAATACAAGAAGTTAAAGGTTAAGAATTTATAAAGGAAAACATTTTGATCATTTATTATAAAGAAAATGCGTGTGTTTGGAATCTTACTTCTGAACATTAAGAGACGTCTAAGTGCGAAATGATATCAAAGGATTGACACTTGAAGAGTAAGGGAATATGTGGGCAACGAAGCCTTAATTGCTCAATTATTTTATGATATCCACAATCATAATTCTCAGTATATCATTTCACGTTAAGTCTCAAATTTCCGTTTTTCATGTATCATTTTGAACTCAGATGGGGACTAAACTGACCATTATACATCTTTCGTATTGCACTAGTGGCCTACGAAGCTACGATGGAGGGTTTCAGATTTCTTCCGGGGAAGATGCTGTACGCGAAGGGTTAAAGTAGTAGGCTAATAAAAAAAAATACTAGTACCGCACATGAAGTACGATCGGAGATATGTCCCGGGGATTTTTCCCTTGAGTCACACTCTGAAATCACAATTTGTTCCAGCACTTTCGATTCTATGTTAAGAGTCTTCATCCCGGCGAAATTAAAATACCGCTAATTTTACAGTAATTATGTGATATCTTCAAATAGATAAAAGATAATCGAAATGTGGAACAAGAGCGCCCTAGACAATATTATTTTACATGAGAAACCGTTATCACGACTCACTTATCTGCTTTCGATTTCGAGCCATTTTGAAAATCGGCATTTATTTTCGCGTTTCTAAACAGCTGAAAACGGAAAGCCAATAAGTGACTTGTGATGACGGTACCTCACGCAAAATAATATTGTCTAGGGCGCTATTGTTCCATATTTCAATTATATTTTTATCTATTTCAAGACATCACATAATTACTGTAAAACTAGCGGTATTTTAATTTCGCCGGGATGAAGACTCTTAAAGAGTAGATATATATTGGAAGGATAGACATACGTAGGCATATGCAGACGTGGATGCAAAGGTATAATAGTTGCTTTTGGTAACGATGTATTACTAAAGAACGGTGTGTACTTCAATGGAACAGCAAATAACGTAATTGAAACAAGATTAGATAATATGAAGCCTGGGGTTACCGAGAATACTGTTGAGGCAGTTCCAAAAGTTTACACGTTAGGCTTTCTCAATATGCAGTTACTGTATTGGTTAGGTGCATCTTCTAGTTAAAAATCAAGTACTTTTTTTCCTTCCGTTTCTTATTGTCACAATAAGAAACAACAAAGAGTTGATCTGAGTGAACTGGAGCTAGTTTCTCGAAAACATCAGTCTAGCATCTCACAAATCGTATGATACAAGTTACAAGTTACAATTTTAGTTTCTCGAAAATATTGTTACAAGTAGTGACTCCAAACTGCTTTCACTAGTCACGTGAAGAAACTTACTGTTCACAAGAGAAAAGAGGGAGATTATATATCGAAGTGGAATATGGTTTATACACCAATTGCAAGCACTGATCACGCCTATTACGAAACTGTAATAAAAAAAAAATTCCGAATGCATATAATGTGCGAGTTATATGAATATACAGTGTGTCCAGAAAGTCCGCTGCCACCCCTAGAAATCGCAAACAGGGAGACAGATGCCAAAATAGAAAGACACGTGTTCGATCATTTTAAAAAGTACAACGTATCAAAGCAAAAAGAGTTATATCAGGGCCACCAGCAGGGTCCCAGGCGGGGTCCTACTTGAAAATTGTAAATGGGAAGGGGGTCAAGTAGCATATTGTTTGAAAGCTGTTGGGAAGTGAAAGAAGACGGAACAAGTTTCGACTCTCTAAAATTACCCTGTGCAAAATGGCGGCCGGTCGATTTGTTAGCAGAAACGTCATTGTAAAGTTGTGACCACCCCTAATAATCTGAAACAGTAAAATAGATGTCAAACCAGGAAAACAAGTGTTTTATCATTGGGAAAGTACAATGATTTAAAGTAAAAATGTTTGTCCTGGGTGGACTCCTACTCAAAATGTGCAAATGCCAAGAGGGTCAAGTAGGTTGAAAGCTGTTGTTAAATGAAAGCAGATGGAATAAGTCCGAACGCTCTACTATAACACTGTGCAAACGTCTTGCGCTTTAGTTCTTCTATTGTAGTCTGTTTTTCGTTTGTTTTCACTTTAATTCTTGTATTCAACGGAAATAAACGAAATACCTCTACTTTGAGATTCTGCTCTTTGGGCCTAGTAATGTCTAAATAAATAAAGAAATATAATAAAATTAAATTAAATTAAGAAATAATGAAAAGAAAATACATAACATTTGACATATTTGAGTATAGAACTAACTAGTTAACATTTTAATGAACAATAGTAGTACTTATGCTCGTTGTCTGGATTATCAAGTATAAAATGATTCAAACAAAAAAGTTTCTTACACCAGGAGCAGCGAATACGTGCAAGTTTCTCACAATGACAACAAGAGCCGATTGCAAAATGGAAAGCGAATGCACTCGGAGAATCGAAAAGAGGATGTACATATTGACCTGCCGCCATTTTGCACGGGATAATTTCAGAGAGCCGAGGTTTATTCCATTTTTATTTATTTATTTTTTTTTTAATTTCCAACGATATGCTACTTGACCTCCTTTGCAATTTGAACATTTTGAGTAAGATCCTTTTGGAACCCTGTGGAGGACCATGGAGCAAATATTTCTACTTTCGACTATTGCACTTTTCAAATGGTAAAACACGTGTTTTATGTTTCGACATCTGTCTCATCGTTTCTTATTAATGGAGGTGGTCGCAGAGTTCAACAATGACGTTTTTTGCTGACAAATTGACCGGCCACCATATTGCATAGGGTAATTTCAGAGACCCGAGATTTGTTCAGTCTTCTTTCATTTCCCAACAGCTTTCTAAAGATATGCTAGTTGACCCTTTTTCATTTGCAATTTTTGAGTAGGACCCGCCTGAGACCCTGCGGATGGCCCTGGGACAACATTTTTGTTGATACGTTGTACTTTCAAAATGATCAAACTTGTTTTGTTTTTTGTTTTTTTCTGTTTTGGCATCTGTCTCACTGTTTGTGATTTCTGGGGGTGGAAACGAATTTTCTGAACACACTGTATATTCAAAAAATTCGCACAGTATATGCATTCGGAAAATTTTTATTACAGTTTCGTAATAAGAGTCATTAGTGCTTTCGATTGGTGTATAAACCATATTCTACTTCGATATATAATCTCCCTTTCTTCCCTTGTCAGGTGAACTAGTTCGCAAGTAAATTTTCATTTGGAATTTGTCGACTTTGGTAGAAGTGAATCTGCTGTGTATCCAAAGCACATATTCGTAAGTGTTAGAAGATATATGCCATTAGATTAGTGTGATTTTTTATAATTGAAAATGATGCGTACTCGAAATATGAAAACAAATATTTATGAACTATAGCTCACGCACCTAGTTCTTGAAAGTTTTCATATTCTGCAACACTTATTAAGCAAGTGTTAAGAATATCTATTTTCAAAGGTAACTACATTATTCATTTTCTTTTTCAGAGACATGATTGCAAGGAAAGGGATACAGGAAGAGGTTGCAGTTGCTTTGTCAACATTTGAAGTGGAGAATATTGTGTACGTGGGAGCTCCAGTTCCCTTCCACATGCTCATTTCACCGATTTTCCATCATCGTTTACTTGCCTTAATCATCCATCTCCCTTAGCCTAAAGAGCACAATCGTGAAACGTTAAACTAAAAGATTTCATTCTATTTTACTTTTTCTAGCATTTAAAGGAATTAAATACACTGCACAATTATTGAAGCACAAAAAGGCCTGAGCTTCCCACAATACGAGAGTCCATTATTTTGGAGGACAGGTGGAGAAAGAAGTTAAAGGTAGAAGAAATTATTTTAATTGATGATTTTGTTGATTCTGATCGATTATGGGTAAGTAATTGTCTATTATTATTATTATTATTATTATTATTATTATTATTATTATTATTATTATTATTATTATTATTATTATTATTATTATTATTATTATTTCAATTCCAGTTAGAGTAAATTTTGTAGCAGTACCTAATTTTAGCAGGGTTAACTTTTCAGACGGTAATTCATAATATCAAATGCTTTGGAATTACTAAGAACGATCCCCAAAGTTTTGTAAATTAACCAGAGACGTAGTAATAAAATTATCTGATTGCAATTAAGAATTTTAATTATACTGTTTGCAGTGATGTATTTGACCAAGGAAATAAGGTTAACTTGAGTAAAGTGCAAAAGCGTATAAACTTGACACAAGCTTTAAAATTCAAGTCTGAAAGCTTGAATTCAGCCAGAATCATGTATACTAGTTACCACACGTCAAGCTATCACCATGTTTGCAAATTCAAGATCGAATGTGTATTTTGTTTAAATTTAGTAAAGCATAAACATAAGGAAAAATAAAATATTAATTTTATATTCTGCAATTCTCTGGGATAATAGGAAAGACACAGAAGCTTCATCCGTGAACACAATTTGGATAGATGATACCTTCAAAGCAGCTGCACATATATTCCAACAGCTTTACACTTTATTGGGGCTACTTGGGGCAGATATTTCCATTCGTATTTTCTTTACTGTTTAGTAAGATAGAGGAGGACAACTATAGAATGCTACTTCTGATTAAAGAAACGGCTACTGAAAATGATTTCAACTTTAATTCTACTAAAGCAATTGTGGACTTCGAAAGAGCGGCTATCAATGCCACTGTTAGTGTTGCTCCCGATGCAGACATTTGTGGATGTTTATTTCGCTATATACAATGTTTGTGAAGTAAAGTCCAGTTGCTGAGACTGTCTGTATTTTTTTATCAGGGATTCAAAAAAAAAAGTTTAGGAAGTGAATACGGCGAGCTGATGCACTACCACTTGTGTCAATGGGGCAACCGAGTGATATGTGCCTGTACCTTCATGAAAATTCCCCAGAAGTACCAAATGCAGAAAGGTTTCATGATTGTTTATTGGAAACAAGGCTAGACGATGCAGACACCAACTTCACAAAGTAAGTGCATTATAGTAACTTACATTTTCTACATAAATCTTCTACATTAGGGTATAATTTTACTGTATGGTTTCATTTGAAATGTTTTTGCCAAACACAATGTGATTTTCAATTGAGAACCGAAATCTACGTTAGGATTGATTAGTATTTCACTCTCTTTTTATTTAGTATTCGGTACATTTCTCCATTACTTTTGTTTGGTATTATTTTATTGTTTAATGTATTCTACAACTGTGAGAAAATCCTAATTTTCTGGATAGGAAATGGTAGACAGTACCTTTAATGAAGTACGGTAATCATTATTTTCATTCAACAACTATTCGTTTTTCAAATCAACATGTAAATACAAAATCATAACAAGTTCATGCTAGGAATCTGAAATTAACCCTGGATTAGTGAGTAACGTTTACGAGACTGAATACTTATAAATTTAACATGTTACGAACAACCAACCGTTGACTGTATAACAACCAACCGTCTAATCGTTACACTGTAAAAATAAAACACCATTTAAACAGTTTTAGTACAGATGTTGAGGGGAAAATTGATGAAATACTGTTTATAAAGTGTGCTTCGCGTGTCCAAAAGCGTTACTTATCTAAAAGCAGTATCTAGTATGATATATTTAAAACATTTCTTCTCGGCAAACAGTTCGAAAACAAAGTAATGAAATAAATGTTGCACATTTTGTGCATACATCTGGGACATACTGGGACAACTCAATATCAAAAAGGGGTGAATATGTGTAATCTAAAGGTGTTCAAAGAGTGTCGGTAGTGTGTAGTGTCCTACCGTGCCTGAAAGTAGTTTCTTTAGTTTTTGGAGTGCATTGAATGTCTTTTGTCAAGTTTTGTTTTGTTTTATGTAATTAGTGTTTCCTTTTGTTCCAGAGAAATGTGGAACCATTACGACAATGTTGAAGCAAGAACAACAAATTGTCGAGGGATGGCATTCTAAATTAAGCAGAAAGCTAACAAAATAACAACCCCAGTTTTTTTTTTTTTTTTTTTTTTTTTTTTTTTTTTTCATTCGTTCAGCTTCTACAACAGCAACATAATGAAAATGAAGCTTTTATGTTAATGTTGAAAGTACGAAAGAAACCGAAAGAAACAAAGCTGATATATAGGCGAGTTCAACAGAAGATCAAGGCTGGAATCGCACGTAATGGACTTGGTGGCTTATGTGGATACGGTTCCGCACCGTTTACATTAAGAACAGTGATTATAGGTCTTGCATTAAATTGTAACGGTTACATAGACGATATGCGATATTTTGTATTACTGCTGAAAAGAAAAACATAGACAATATAATTATATATGATACTATTACATGTAGTATAGAATCATGTATAGAAGACAAATCACCTGATAAGGTGATACTAAAAAGGAAATGTAATGTAGATTACAAATACTCTTTTTTAAGGGCCACCTTATACATAATCTTACATTATTTGTTTAATATGTGATCAAACATGTCTTGAGGATGTAAACAGTGGTACCTTTTAAGTACTGCAAACTTAGCATGCAAGAAATAAACTACTAAAAATTCAAATGAAATTTTGTTGTGAAATAACTTGATATTAGACAGAAATAAGTTTGTTTTTTGTTTGTTTCAGTTCAAACAGCTTTCTTGCAACTGAATCAAGCAATTTTTCATTTCTCTGCAAGTATTTAAATAAATGATATTCATCTTTACAAAAGCATTTGTGAAAAATACTGCTAATAACAGAATTGCAAGTCATTTTTTTTAAAGGAAGAACAAGTAAAATAAGGTCCAAAATGTTCGGTGAAATTTAAAGAAATAGTTATTCTTCTTACAGAATGTGTTAGAATTTCTAAACACCTTGTTACAGCCATTAGAAAGTATCTAGGTTCCGGACTGTATAAAAACATGCTAGGAGGACTACGGTTCGGAGGCTAGAAGAGATTTTTTGAGCTGCATTTCCCTCAAAAATCCCTCCCAGGAAATTATTTCGTGTCTCGAAAGATTAGGTACTACGGCAATTAGTCAAAATTAGAATTCTCTTTCCGCCTACAAGTAAGATTATTGAAAATATATTTCTACAAAGTGCTGGAGGGTTCCTTTTAGGCAGAACAGGAATCAGACAGAACGGCCACGAATCAAGTTAGTTGCCATTAAACAAAAAAATAATCGATTACTTATTACATAAGAAGAGGAAGTTAAGAAGAACATTGCAGAATGATAGAGTTGAAAACAACAGCGTTGAGGAGGAAAAGGGAAGATACTCCCAATGACGGAGTTAAAAAAATAAGCGAGGACGACGAAAAGAAAACTTTGGTAAAGAAAAACTATGACAGTGTGAATATACAATATGTCTCAGAATCGTTTAAAATAGTTTTTAATTTTCATCGGACAAAAAGTAAAAATAGAAAAGCATTTTACATTAATCTTGCCGTTTATTTCTTATTTTTTCTTGTTTTCTCGTAATTTGTCTACTCTACGCAGTACAAAATGACAATAGTGAAAATTTATATGCTGTAACTGTCATGTGTTAGTCCCGTCTTTGGCAATAGTGAGTAGTACACGAGGTGGTGTGGTACAAATTGCTGTTTCCAGTAGGCCAGACGTTGGTAGTGCAAAGTGGGAGGCATTTTCAAAGATTTTCAAAGATTTTCAAAGAGGGGAACTTGTGGGAGAGCTACTAGTTGAATCAAGTGTATCCAAGACATCCACTGTGTTAAATATATTGATACGACCAGTGTTCAAGGTGATGGTCTCATACATAACCCGTAGCAAGACAACGTCAGGGAAGAGGAATAGTGAACAGGAATCAATCCAAGGTGAGAGGGATCATCAAATATTGTAGAACAGTGTTTTCCAATATGTGATTCATGGACCCCCGGGGACTGCGAGAAATTTAAATGAGGTTTGCAGTACATTTTATTTTCATGAAACTTTATCAGATTATTCACGCCTGGGATATTTGCACATTATCAGATTTCAATCAATTGAGAGTACAATACATAAAAGACAAAACAACAAGTAACACAATTGTCAACCAAGACTGAAAGATATACGCAAAACACATCTTAACATCAAGAACAACTAATTAATACGCAAGCAGTAACTAATTCAACATATTAATTCGGATGAATACGCTAGACTAGCTACAAGGTGTATGACCTCCAAAATGAAAACCATACTTGAGGAAACATTAAAATTTGACACTTTTATTAGATTTCGTCCTCTTAAAAGTCTGTTATTTTTTGATCTTTGCAATAAAGTAGTAAACGGTCAGGAATACTTAATACTATATACAGAAATTCGCTATTTGTTTTTGGATAAGGTTCTGACGTAGTCATTTGAGCTTCGTCAGGCACGTAGCCAAGTGGAGTCCGGGGGGTCCGGACCCCCCATCGAGATCAGAAATGAAAAAATAAGGAAGGATGAAAAAAATGAAATGAGAAAAAGGAGGATCAGCGTTAAAAATAAAATCTATAGGAAGCTTTTTGTTACCCTTTCTTATGAAGAGATTTGTATTACTTGCAATACATGGTGGCGAGGTGAGAGAGATATCCTGGAACAGTCAAGGAATTTGAAATTTCTAGAAAAGTTACGGAATTCTCAGAATTTCTGCTACTAGTCAGGGAGATTTCAAGCTTCCGAAAGCAGAGTGCCATTGTGTAACAGCATAGACATATTTTATCATAATTTTTCGTCATCGCATCCTTGCAGTATCAAACATGTTATTTCGAAAATAATTTACTACTGCTCCTTTAACCTGTCATTTGGAACCGACAGTAGTTGACAGAACGATAAAAACAAAAACAATGTGTGAAAATAAAGTTCTGTTAACATTTGATTCAACAGAGAAAGGAACTCAGATATTGTAAAATATTTTAGAAGTCATGATTGAGTATGTACTTTTTATAATAGTTGAGGTCATAATGAAAGGAAAATTGTTATATTTAAATAAACAGACGAAGGACGTAAATATTATTTAATCTTTTTAATACGTTTTGCTTTTTATACTCGAGATTTCTTCATAGTTCGTTATTAAAATACTTACCAACATATCCTCATTTTATTGTCCTAACAAACCAATATATGTTGATAGTAAAGTAGTTTAGAATAATCGAGCTCCTGGGCCTTCAGTATTTCATGTCACGCTCCCCCCCCCCCCTCATACCGTTACGAAATCCTCGTTAAACAAACCAATATATGTTCCAGTAAAATAATTTAGAATGATCAAGACCCTGGTGAGATGACCACAGTATTTCATGTCACGGACCCTCCCCTTCATGAAATACTGGCTACGTGCCTGGCTTCGTGATTGAGTTAACTTAAATGCTTTCACATAGCTTAACTTAAATGCTTTCACATAGCTCTCGCCTCTTGCTTATTTGACAGACATTTTAACATCTTGACTACTCTGAATTCGAGGCTTTGAGGTGTATTTCTCAATGTTTTCTGTGCAAGGCGAGACAGCGGCAATAATCAAGAAGTTAAATTTGTGGTGCAACCGTTTGGAGAAAGGATATTATATTTCTTTCACACACAAATATGATTGAATATTTGAGGTGAGGTCAATGATGCCTCAACTACATCCTTCGGGGTATATTCCCCGATTTGTCCTTAGAAAAGTGGATGCCAACTCCTTTTCTAGACTCGGAACGTGGGCTTTCTCCTGTTGAAGAGCAACAACTTATAAAAATGTTTTGTGATTCAACGTTTAAAACGTTGTTTCCTTCGTTACTGTTACTGGAGTTTGGTTCCAGTCTAAGGCTCTTTATCCTTAAATCCCCCCCCCCAGAAAAAACATCTACCATTTACCACTTCATAGGTGTTCGAGTAAACATTCTCCAATCTCGTACATATGAAAAACAAATATAGGAACGAACTTAACGTGGAGCAAGATCTATGTCTTAAGTTAATCAGTTTTTAATCCAGAGACATAAAATTTGACATCTGAGAAACAGCATCACTCATTACGTTAAATGAGTGTTTGAATTCATAATATTAACCTTAATTGGTATGATTATATGTTTTTTTGTTGTTTTTTTTTTAATCTCAACTTATAACAGTACTGCATTGTCATAAATGACACATTTAATGCTTTAAATTGTAATTCATCACTTCATTGCTGTAATATGTAAAATATTCTTCAAAAAATATTTTCTCTTATTTCATGGAGGGCTGCCAAGTATTAGTAGTTGCTACAAGGTTGAGCAACAGAAAAGTCCACGATATCATAAAGATTGGGAAACTCTGTTGTAGAGGAGTACCACAAAAAGAATCAATACGTTGACCTAAAGCAACACAAATAATTACAGAATCCAACGAACGCCTCGAATGATCTATTTGTATAATAACAATCAGACGACAGCTGCATATACTCAATCCCTGCTAACATAACAAGTTTTGAAACCTTTTATCACCACCTCTAATGATATCCAAACTGATTTTTTCGGAAAAACCAAAAATCGATTTTTGAACATATTGAAACTTCAAAAACTCGATTTTCAATTTCCAAAGCATATTTTCGTTATAATGTTTCCAAATCCGTTTTTCGGTTTCCAAAACCAAAATTTGGTTTCGATTTTCAAAATCGATTTTGGGCTTCAGTTTTCAAACTTGATCTTCGGTTTCGGTTTTCAAACCCAAAATTCCATTTTAGTTTTTTCTTTATTATTATTATTATTATTATTATTATTATTATTATTATTATTATTAGTAGTAGTAGTAGTAGTAGTAGTAGTAGTAGTAGTAGTAGTAGTAGAAAAAGAAGAAGAAGTAGTATTTTTCTTCAATGTGCAAATGTTATTTAAGGTGAATGTGAACGGAAGCAATGAAAGGAAGTGGGAATAATAAACATAAATAGTACATGTTTGAATATGTTTAATTTGTGCTACGAAGTGAGTATGTGGTAATAATGTTCTACAACACACAGACAGTTTACATGCATGTGCATTGTATGCAAGTTCGTTTCGTGGAAGGCGGCTATGAGGTTCCTTTCTAGTGCGTGTGAGTGCTGATTTGAGTCACGAGGTTTGTACATTAGAAAGTAGTGACTGCTGATGCCAAACAGTGTCAACTCCACGGAATGTGAGACTGCATGAAATCAGAATACAACCAAAAGGTCCACAAATCTGGTTTGAATACGGATCGCCTGGTTGATAATCACGTACTTACTCCTACTTAGCAGCGAGCACTTGTTTTGTTGCCTTGCTCTTAGACACTTGTTTTGGCATCCACTGTGTCATATTGACACATCATCATGACTTTACTGGGATGTACCGCAGATACAACGACCCGGAGGTTAAATAATATTCTCATCTTATTTACACCTGTAGTATCATTCCCTCCTGCGTTGACCTTTGGTGCGAATTTTAGCACACCCAATGTAGATCTATCTAGGCATATAATAAAACTCTGTCCTTTACCTGAAAACCCTAATGTTAAGTTACTGATTGAAGTACCAACTGAATCACGGCTGCTCAATACACTATTAGTGTTTTTTATTATTGTTATTATTTAGCAAAACATATTAAACACGAATGGCCCCTCAACTCAGTACTACGATCCCGACGAACTTCCATGTATTTAGTTTTCTTTGCGTAATTTAATAATAATGAAAAAAAATCGACTAGACGAAACAGTTTTTTTTTTTTATTTGGGTAAGTGATATATCTAAGTTTCTAATTTAGCAGAAAGCTCTTTTAGTGATAGTTGTAAAAACGTTGAGAAAATTCAAAACATCATCTTAACAATTTTGGTGGAACTTGGTAAGAATTCGTTTCCGAACAATATAAAGAGATTGCAATTTTGAAAAGAAGAAAAAATAGTGTATCTGTAGTAAGTTCATCATAGGGACACATGCGTTTTACTTTGGGAGCGTCTTTACGATCTGGTTTAAGTTTGGTGAAAACCCGTTTTTGTTGTGGAACTCAATTTAACAAGTTCTCGAGTTGGGAAAAGTGCATCTGTTACTGATGTTCCTTGAAGTTTAGCGTCCTTTTTCAACACCGAGACTGTATGAGACGACCTACAGTTTAAGAAGTCCAAACCAACTAATGCGATCAAATGTCAAATTTCTCTCAATGGGTTATGAACCCTGGAACCCGAGTACTAAAGGTGCATGCTAGCTACTAGACTGGGGAGAGGGCAGAAAAAAGTCATCTGGTGACCTACAAAAAAAGGGTATTTTTTTCGGTGTCATTTTATTATATCGTTTAAAATTCGCTAATTGCTATCATCAACTTTGAGGAAATATTGTTTTCATTTCTGTGAAAAGTTACTCTCTGGTGTCTGGTATAAAAACTCACTTAGGTGATAATCACTTAAAGTGTGAGATGTTAGGAAGCCAATTATCAGAATTTCCTCCTTGATCGATTTTGTTTAACTTCTTTCAAGAAAACATTTTTCTTAATGCCATAGATTACACACATACTATCTACGTATTTATAATACACATATTTCTCAGTCTGTGGGTATCGTTAATTCACAATAGCTAGCAATCGCCCCAGCGTTACAATGCAATAGCTAGTAAGTGCAACATATAATGAGCTTAACTGCCAATCAACATAAAGTGTGCTACCAGTAACGACGCCAGTTTTAGTGTCTTGGGGTAGCAAATGGAGGAATATATATATTTGGGGGCAGGAGCTATTTTTATTCACCGAAAATAATAGTTTTATGTTATTTAACCTACATTTCAATACAACATGTTTGAGGGGCATCCGCCACCTTGCCCCCTCTAGCGTTGTCACTGTAAACTACCATTAAAATGAAATGAAATGAAACTATTCAGTTTGACGTTCCACGATTATCCCTGTTAAGATAACGGAGGCGATGACCAAGGCAAGTGAATGATAACCGAATAATTGGCGGAATGAAAATGTGGGAGGAAACAGGACTACCTGTCCTCACAAACTGGATGTGGTCCTCACAAACTTACTTGGCTGGGGACCGAACCAGAGACCGCACGCATCGAAGGCAGTCGCACTATCACTGAGCCACCGCGTCTCCCGTACTACCATTAACTCACTATTAAAGACAAATAAGGATGTAATTAGTTTTAATAAATCCACAAATATTTAATCCATGTCACGTACAATATAATTTATTAACTGAGTAGCATGCACACAGTAGGCCTATATAAATTACAGACAGTTGTTATCGTTTACCTTTAGGCAATATTTAACAAGTGTTGCTCGACAACCCGCATGAAGCATACTACCACTATCCATATTTAAATTTGAGGATTAATATGCGTATAACTGCAAGTTAATTGGTGGGCAAACTTAAAAATGCATTTAAATGTAAACAATTAGAAGTGCTAATTAAGGACTATTTAATTAAGAAATATATTACCATGTACGGTTTTAATGTTGAGTACTCTTATTTCAGAAGTCTACTGTATTTTTAAAATGTGAAACAAAACACACTTATTATTATTATTATTTCGAATATCGCGATAGAATGACGATTCCGCAGAAAGTTCCTAACAGAAATGTTTCAGACACATAGGTGGTAAAGACATTTGTGAAAATTAGCAATGGAAATTTAGAAAGAAAATTTAGAAATTTAAATGGAAGGGGGAAGAATATCTTTAGATATACCATTCCAGCATTCTACTTATGATACTGAAATGAATCTTTGGGAAAATCTCAGCCAGGTTGAATAATCATGGGATTCGAAGTTGGTTACTCACAATTGCTAAATCACAATGCTAATCGTTATTCTACATGAACTTTCTCTCTCTCATTTTTGTTTGTTTGTTTGTTTGTTTGCTTTCACTGAATTCATAATTGAGTTTGAATGGAATCTCAAATAGACTAACAAGGAACCCTAGGTATCTACACAGCCCGATTTTCATGAAAGTTTGTATATAGAGAGAGTACCTCGGGAAACTCGCACAGCCAAACTTGTAGCTGCAGAGTCCAAGACGTTGCGACACTAGGGTCCGAGAAAGATCAAAAGTGGAACGTCAGTACATTAAGGACATGGTGAAAAAATGCACGTTTTTCTTTAAAACTAATCAATGTAACGACACGAAATGAGCATACATGGATACGAGATGGTCGATATGATATGTTAAAAGTTATAAAAAGAATATCCGCCATCTTGAAAGAGGCCATGTTGAAACTGGTGATTGGTGTAAATGAGAAGAGGGTCATCCAATGCATTAATTTGAACGTAAATAGCGACAAAAACCTGTTGGTGAAGTCTGTTGTGGGATTACATTATTCCTGTGCTTCTGGTAGAGTGGTTTACGTACAAGATAAGCAAAGTGTATCCTGTGACACTCGAGCAGATGGAGGGTATGGAGCGCTATAGGTGGACTGATATGACGTTCTGATTTCTGTTCGAATTAATTTAAGTCTAATAAAAAGTTACAAGTTAATGTCAACCATGATATTATTATGAAGATTGAACCCGTCATATCAGCACATCCACACCAATTGCATGTTGACTCTGATACAAATGATGTAGTGCTAAAATTATATTTCGCTCGGTTTTCTAATTCCACTGATCCCACTCATAGCGCTCCATAATCTGCGTCTGCTCGAGTGTCATAAGATATACTTTGCTCATCTTGTACCTAAACCACTCTACCAGAAGCACAGGAATAATGTAATCCAACAACAGACTTCACCAACAGGTTTTTGTGGCTATTTACGTTCAAATTAATGCATTGGATGACCCTCTTCTCATTTACACCAATCGCACCAGTTTCAACATGGCCTCTTTCAAGATGGCGGATATTCTTTTTATAACTTTTAACAGATCATATCGATAATCTCGTATCCATGTATGCTCATTTCGTGTAGTTACAATGATTAGTTCTAAAGAAAAACGTGCGTTCTCTCACCATGCCCTTAATGTACTAACGTTCCACTTTTGATCTTTCTTCAGTCCTAGTGTCCCAACGTCTTGGACTCTGCAGCTACAATTTTGGCTGTGCGAGTTTCCCGAGGTACTCTATTTATATACAAAGTTTCATGAAAATCGGGCTCTGATAGATACCTAGGGTTCCTTGTAAGAGTAAATCAATGATGCAATGTGGGTGAGGTTTTAAAATGTTTGTAAGTGTATGAATTGGTTGGTTAAATGAGCTTTAACTTACCTTTTAAGAGGACGCAAACATCTAGGCAAGTATTCCCACCGGGGATCTAACACGAAACTATGCCACAAGAAGAACGTACGTTAGCCTATTGTTAAGAAAGTAACATGGTAAGAGTAGGAAGAAAATAGAAAGTTCATAGGTGTAAAATGTGAAACGAGGATAAGCCGAATGACATTTGTGTAGGGCAATATTGTCAAGGGTAAAACAGAAAAGAGTTTCTAAAAATTGAATACTAGATTGACTAGGAAAATGGTTTAAATATAAACGTAGATAAGAACGATTGAAAGAAATAATTAGCTTAAGGGTGTGTGAAGACGACAAGGGTGACTTGAATATAAAGATAAACAAGGGCGTGCAGTGCTGAAAGATAAGTATATCTAAGGATGAGAAGAGAAAAATCATGGTAAGAGTGATGGAGAATGAGTGGAACAAAATTTATTGGTGATATTGAACAAATGTAAAAGGAAGAAGTGTTATGAAGGTGAGGATTGTACTAAACAGAGAGATAGAAGATAAAATAATGACTGATGAAGTATTTATTCATACTACAGTGGATGATGTCCATATTGAAAATGCATCGTTCTCACCTTCTAAATGGGAAACCCGAAATTGATTCTTTGTGTTAACACATGTTGTTAAGATTCCATGTTAAATTGTAAATTCATACCATGTGTATTCTTAGTGCTAAAAAGCAGCATTAAGGAAATAAATGAAGGATTAATTTGCTCATTGTTTCTATCGACAAAATTTGGGATAAGAATGTAAAGGTACCACGATATCGAAATGATAGCCAGCCGTCTCATCGAACCAGACATAAGACAAGCAGCTGAATGTTCCTGTTTTCCCAAGTCGTCGGCTAGTATGGGAATTTCCTGGATTATTTTATGTAACATGACAACAAAATGCGATAAAATAGTAAAGAAAAGAAAAAAGTTAATGTGCTAACCAAACATGTTCCATTTTTCTGTATTCCCATCTATCAGCACTTGCCCGACAAACCACAACCACGAGGGATACGATGTCACACAGAAATGAAGGCATCGAGAATGTTAGCTTACCATGGTCAGAGGGACCACTGAAGTTATTTCTGAAACTAATTTTCATTCACAATAATAGGTATCATTCCTAATCTTCTTCTCGTTCCCATCAGAACATTTTTTCTATATATATTTGTGCTGGAAATTCGAACGCACATGATACCAGCAGCTCAGGAACTCTTCTGTTTGTGCAGACGATTAAGTTCAGGAGAACTTAATTCTATGACGTCTGGTCTATATCTGCAGGCCGACGTGTCTATATGTTCCAGTTCTTGTGTCCTGCGTACGATCCAGCTTTGGAACTACCAGAGATCATAGACTCCGAACCTAGTGACCGCAGTACCGCAAGCCGTTAATCAGAGGGAAAATACCAGGGGATCGTCAGATTCGAAATATATCACGTATTAGGCTTTCTCCCCTAACTTGCTTACCTTTTGCCTAGCCTTCTCCAATCTATATAAGTTTTCTTTCCGATGTTCTTCGCTTTTCAACCAATTGATTTCTATACGTTTCTTTTCTGAAGAATTGTTTCTTATTCTCCTACTTTTAAACTAGTTCTGCATAGTGGTGATTGTGTACTGCTAGAAACTATACCTTTTAATTAAGTTTGTATTGTGGTTCACGCCACATTTTATATAATATTTAATAATTATCATATTTCACAAGGAGACTGTAGTCGGTTACAGCGAAGAGTATTCCCGTTCCAGTCCAGATAACTCCTTGGACAAAACGTATACATTAAAAAGAAAGAAATAAAGAAGGTTCATCATGTCGGAATGAATAGTCTCATTTGCGATCGACACACTTTAAAAGCAAAAACTTTTTAAGAAGTGTTCTCCACCTTATCGATCTTCAGAAGTAGTGATTTCCTGATTATCATCTTAGGCTAAAGGAGGCTACTTGATTAACGACAATGAGTGATTATGGAAAAATGGTGGAATGAGAATGTAGAGTGAAACGGGGGGAGACATCGAAGAAACTCACGAACACGACATTGTTCATCATGAACTCAAGTGTCCTGGAATCAAATTTTTGCACGAGAGGTGAGCGCTCAACAACTAAGTCATGTTAAGCCCCCTTTCTACAGTGCTTTTATGACCAAGCGGCTAATGTACAGTCAGCGGCAAGTTTTTTTTTTCGTTTGGTAAAATTTAATTTGGGAATAACAATCATATATGGATGAAACACAACGGTGGTATGGCTGGAATGTATAGAACATTACATTCCTTTGAATTTTCTGAAAACTGTACTCAAACTGTCCTTTCATTTCGAAGTTTTACAAAACTAATTTCATCAAATGGAAAGCACTTTTGTCGCTGACAGTACATGCAGTTCCTGGTTTGAACTCGTTCCAGACCGAAAGCCTTAGATAAAAGTCAAACTCTACGCAGTGGTTTTTAACTTGTAAATCAGTGTCCTGAAAATTTTGAAGTTTGAAATTTATCGAGAGAAGACTTTTTTTACATAGTAAAAATTGCAATAGCACATTGTAAATTCCAAATGTGCTATTGCCGGATTCTTAACAGTACAGAAGTGTAGACACACAAAATTAGGGAGTATAGTTGGTTTATAATAAAATAGGAAGGTGTTAAAGTCCAAGCAATCAACAAATAACTCATAATCTAGAAGTCACAAACTGTATAGCTTTTGGACAAACCAAAAAGGCTAAACTCATTTTAAATGGTTTGTAACGACAATTATATATATTTTATTAGAATATAAGTATGCCAATGATATTACTTGTTCATTCTTTTCCCAGACAATATATTCACCCAAACGAAAAACTAACCGAAGCGTGTTTCTCCACAGAACGTAAACAAAAATATTGCTTTAATAATAAGTATGGGTTTTCGCGTTTGTGTTTTTTCCTTTATAATTACGGTTCGAAAGGGAAGTTATAAATTTTTCATACGTATACCTGATAATAGCAGAAGTGTCAATTTTACGTCCAGGAGGGGATAAGTTTAATTAAAAGTTCTTGAATGATATAGAATCATCTAATATTTTGGACTCTCGTTAACCATAAATCAAATTCAGTTTAATTTCGTAACTTCCTTTCACTACTCGTTCACATGCTTCCAGAGCCTTTGGTCTCTGGTTCGATCTCCAATGCAGGCATTTGACTTAGATAAGAACTTGAGTATTGTTTTCGATTCCACGTTAACCAATATGAATCTTCTCATGTAATTTAGATGTTAAAAATTGGAAATAAATTTCAATGAGTCAGTCTGCAGATCAAGAATTGACCTCAGTCTGCTGCTGCACTCCAAGCAATCATCTCGATAGATTTTCTGCAAGTCAATGACATGTTCTTATTCTACGAAACAATAAGCCGCATGTACCAAATTTGCGTCGTTATGTCAAACAGCTTTAAAAAGCATGGTTGACTGCTCAAAATTCCTTTTCTATTGCAGCTGTTGTGGGTTAAATTTTGGTGAGCACACATTGGTTAAGAAAAATAACCCTGCTAAATTTCATTTTACACCATCAAAAGATTCCGAACATGAAAAGGTCCGCCAAGTAGTGGCATTTCTATTATATACGAATGTGTCACTGGGAGGAAGATTTTTGCAGATCCTGCTCTCATCTTGCATCTTTTTCTACATCACGCCTCATTTAGCATTGCTGCTGAAAGGGACGCTACACCCCAACTCAACCAACCAAGCAATAAATAATAAAAAGTGTGATATCTCCCCGTTGCTTTCCATACCACAGTTTTATAATTGTAGCTTTCATTCTAAGCTTACAAAAAATTGATGTCAAATTGCACTACTATCAAGTAATTTCATTTATTCCAAAATGACTACACGGAGAACCATTTTATCCTAACATGACACTCTCCTCGACTGGTTACTCAATTTTAACGAATTTGGTGTGATGTCCCTCTTAACGATGATGCATAGTCTCTTTGCTCGGAGTAACACGGAATCACCTCACGCGAAGGAATGGAAGTATCTTTGTTAAGATGGTGTCGATAAAAAAAAATAACGCTAAATTTCTTACGCGAAAGTTTGTTTCAGAACAAAGAAATGTTATAAATGCGCAGGGATATGCACATATCAAACTGTTAAAACAAAATAAGTCCACCTTAATACAGACAATTGCAAGGAAAAGCGTGTCAGGTTTGTTGAACATAGCGTTGTAAGATTTTTGTTCATATTATTTAATATGTATTTCAGTAACAGCTCTATAGCGAGTTTTCCAAGCTGATTTATTGGCAAACGCCTGCTTTTGGTGCACAGAGTCCCGATTTTGATTCCCGGTAGGAGATTCTTGAAATTTCAACGCGTTACTATGGTTTGGATTCCATCTTAAACGTCTTAAATAGCCTATATGTTAAACGGGAGAGTAAACTTCAATCCTACCAACAAGCAATATAGTATAGTATGATGTATGATTAAGAAATGAGACTGGTACAAGGTGACCCGTGCCTCTTTACTTATGGTTACATTTTATTCCATACAAAAAGAGGAAAAAACTTAAACACCAAAGAAAACGAGCGCGTTTTTTCATAAAATTCGATTTATTTTCACCCCTTTAATCCCCCTAAAAAATTTTAAAAAATCCGCTTTTTGGCAAATCTTTCTGTGGGTTAGTTCCAGAAAGCTACAATCATGGTAAATTTCACCTTTCGACGCCAACCGGAAGTATGCTTTTATTTTACGTCAGTTCATGTAGTTATATATATATATATATATATATATATATATATATATATATATATATATATATATATATATATACAGTATATATACTAGCCTTTTGTTTGCTGGGGACTCCGCCCCCATATCCCTGCATTTGCTCGGCCTAGGGACTCGCATCCGCATTCGTATCAAGAGTGAATTTCGTGCATTTACTCTTAATATTTCCTGAATTTAGCCCAGCTAAGGGCTTCGCCCCTGACCCCGCATTTACTTGGTCTACGGTCTCACATCTCTTAAACCCACAATAGTACCAAATTTCAAATTCCTTTTCGTATTTCAACTATATAAAACATAAGATTTTGTATCCCAAGGAAACAACCATTTTAATAACATGGAAATTACTTAATACCCCCTTTAGACCCCTTAAAATATTTTTTTTAAATCACTTTTAGCAACGTTCACTTTTTTCTCGAAAGGCTACAATCATATCAAATTTCATCATTCTAATCCTGCCGGAAGTGCCTAAACATTTTGGGCTGTAGAAAATGTCTCATATAAATAACATGGGAAAAAATTTTCAATTCCCCATAAAGTCACTCTACAGTTGAATTTTGTTGTTGTTGTTGTTACTTACTTTGATAACGGTAATGAAATCGTAAAAGCACACCGAATTTCAAGTTTTTTATTCCAATTTCAAGTACTTAAGTATGAGATTATAGGTCCAATAAAGGCCCATTTAAATAACATGTAAAATTTCTTCATCCCCCATTTAGACTCCCCAAAAATTAAAAATATAATTTCGGCAATTTTCCTGTGGGTTAGTCCCGAAAGGCTACAATCATGTCAAGTTTAATCATTGTAGCCCTACAGGAAGTGCCCAATAATTTTAGAGTGTAAAAGTTGTCAAATATAAATAACATAAAGAAGATTTTCAGTTCTCCATAAAAACACTCTAAATATGGAAATTTTTATTTTTATTTACTTACCTAGATAACTCTAACGGAAACATACAAGCATACCGAATTTTAAGTTTTTATTCCAAGTACCTAAAATATGAGATTATAGGTCCAATTAAAGGGCCATTTAAATAACATGGAGAACTTTATCATCCACCCTTTGAACCCTCTAAAAATTAAAAATATTCACTTTCGGCAATTTTCCTGTGGGTTATTCCCGAAAGCCTACAATCATGCCAAGTTTCAACTTTCCACGTCCGACTGGAATACTCTTTCATTTTTTGTCAGTTCATGAAGTTTTACATATTATTAGGATCTGGGAAACATACCGGTACTTTCTAAGATGGGATGAATTCATTTAAGTGCATTCCCGTATTTGTTACTTTTTTTCAAATCTAACAAATTGAACTAATTGGGAAAATTGCAAGAAACTATTCGCTTTATTAACCAAAATTATATATATATATATATATATATATATATATATATATATATATATATATATATATATATATATATATATATATAATCTTAATAATATCTCGAATTCTAACAATACGCCAAAAGTGGAACTTGGCTTATGTAATGAATTGGCAAAATTTGAGCAAAATAAGTTAATATTTTTTTTTTGTACAACAAGGGGCGTAAAGTTTGAAAAAAAAAGTTAAGAAATAAGCATAATGTAATATTTTCAACGAACATAAAAAGTTCGTTACTGAATTCTCTATGTCTGTGTCTGTCTGTCTGTTTGTCTGTCCGTCTGCCTGTTATTTGCGTTTTTTTTTTAATTTTGAACCTGTCGATAGAGCACCAAAAACTATCAGAGAAAGTGACTAAATTTTTCGCGTCACTCTTACCGTTCCCGAGATATTAGCCAGAAAATGGCCGACTTCCAGAGATTTAAGGTGCCATATCACGGGAACCGTAAATCATAGAGAATTCATATTGGTGTCGATAAATATCTAAAAGGATGGTAAATATTTTGGTACCAAATAGTAACTGCTGGCCACTGTCCAACTGGCCACTGGTTTGGATTGACTAACACCAATATCATCTCTCTATGATTTACCGTTTCCGTGATATTGGCCAAAAGATAGTTCAGACTTCGGGAGATTTAAGGAGCCAAATCTCGGGAACAGTAAGTCACACAGAGATCATATTGATGTTGATCAACACCTAAGAGGATGGTGAACATTTTGGTAACAAATAGCAACCGGTGGCCACTTATTAACTGTCTACTGGCCAACTGGCCACCGTCCCCCATATATTGGCCAAAAAAGTTCGAATTTCTAGACATTTAAGCAGCCATATCTCAAGAACTGTAAGTTATAAAGAGATGATATTTTGCTAATTTTTTCGAGAAAGAGAAGGTCCGGATAAAAATGTTTACTTTAGTCAGTTGATAACTTCTACTGCTGCATTGTGCTCAAAGGTTTGACAATAACCGTATAATGCAGTTAGGGGATGCTCAATAACTCTAGCGTAAAAGCTTCAAGGAAATGATCGGAGAAAAGAGCTAGCAAACCTAGTTCTAAGACTTAGAACTAAACTCAGATCTAACTGACTAGACTGCAAACTGAAATGAAGTCTCAAAAAACAGAAAATTACAGACAATGGTGGAATATAAAATAGGAATATCAAAGGGAATAGTTATGCGGGAGGATCTGCAGCACGATACCCTTCAATATGAATTGATACGTTTGGATGCTTTTGGGGTTATTGGTCTTACTCGTGGATGTGTAGACGTATGTAACTCTGGAATACTGAATAGATCATCCCAATGTTCCCAAATATCGCTCCGGGAGACTAATGGAAGGAGAAAGAGATAAACAGGGAAAGAAATAGAGAGAAAGCGAGACAGCAAGATAGAGAGAGATCTATGTAGGGTAAAAACAAAGAACTGTTTGCAGATTTAAACTTCTACTAACTGCACGAGTGTCTGACGGCCAGAGCCACTCAAGTCTCCAAATCCACAACCTGGACCCAGAGCATCACAAGGAGTCAATTCATAGAAACGTATTGTGCTTCAGATTCTTCCTAAAATTAAGTTTGTCAACTTATTTCCCGAATCATTCCCTTGGAGTTATTAAGCTGCAAAGCTGAAATTCTCAACCGCCTAATACGATTATTCAGCGTAAGCAATTACTGATGGTTTTATTAAGACTTGAATTTCTTGTGTTGATAAGTTTTTTTTTTTTTACAAATCTTACATATCTTGGCAAATCTTATTAGCAAAAGTTCCCTCCTTCGCACGGGGAAAATAAGGTGTAATCAATTCTACTAAGTAAATGTATATTTCAGCGTTTTATTTTATTTTTTTTTAAATGAAAATGAAATCTTTCAGTTTAACGTATCAGGTCTACCTGTTAGGTTAAGGGAGACGGATGATTAGGTCAAGTGAATGTTGATGGAAGAATTGGTGGAATGAGACTGTGGGAGGAAACTGGAGTACCCCAAGAAAACCATGGACCCTATGTTGTCCAGCACAAATTTACCTGGCCCGGGATCAAACCAGAGTCCTCACGCACCAGAGATAAGCGCTCTACCACTGAGCCACCGTGCTATTCTCACTTATTATTATTATTATTATTATTATTATTATTATTATTATTATTATTATTATTATTATTTATTATTATTATTATTATTATTATTATTATTATTATTATTATTATTATTATTATTATTTGACCTAGATTAGTAAACCACTCTCATTTCTTTTCTTATAGACATTTTTCATTTCCTTGTATATCAAATATACATTAAAAACACTGAAACACTGTTTAATTATTTTAAATGACATGTTACTACAATAATTGCAACCTCCATTTCCCCTCATACGTCGAATTTCCTAAAGTCCTCCCTCAGTGGTACCCTTTACGTTACAAATTCTACGTTCTCTTCAAATTTCAGGTTTTTAACTTAAGCAGTTTAACTTTTGCGTTGATCAGTCCGTCAGATGTATGTATGCATGTAACCGGGGGCGGATTCAAGGGGGGCTATAGGGGCTATAGGGACTATAGCCCCCTTGATGCTCAGGTATATACTAAATAAAATGGGCTTCAATCCTGGTTTACACTGGTTAAAGCTGAAACTATGGTTTAGCCCCTCCCTTGATCACATCCTGGATCCGCCACTGCATCAAACCCCATATAATCTACAAAAGCTATCGCAAAACAGACTAACAAACATAATAATGCACCTCAAGTAGATTTGCTTGTTTCCGCCTGTTTTAATAATGTGTAAATCATCGCCGACTTTTGTTAAGTACGTATTGAAAACTATGCCAAATCATATCTCAATGACACAGAAGATATATCGCAACATTATAAAGTGTAGTTCATAATGGCAGTATAGACTTAGTGCTAGAACGAACAATAAAATGTTAATTTAATAATAATATATTCATGTTGCATCTATTTAGTTCCCATTTCGGAATGCATCATGTGTTCAGCAGTCAGCAAAAGGAGAACAAGAAACAAATTCTAATATATTTTATATTATTGAGGACGATTGTTGATTTAAAGATGTCAAATCCAAGTGAGAAAGCAATGCATACCTGCATTTGTGTTTCAATTTCGTATTAAATATTTGAGTTTTACGCCGTAAGGTGTAATGAAGTGCTCCTCTTAAACACTCTATAATTCTGGACGTCCGCGAGGAGAGAGAGGAGAAGAAGAGTGTGGCCCCTACCTGGAATTCAACCGAATCTATAATTGAGTTAAGTTTCCAGGCACTAGCAACGTTTTCTAAGTTTAATTGTCTAATACATATATTGTTTATTTACTTTTCAAACTTATGTTGTAATAACGTCTCTTATATGAGACTAGGTGCTCAGCAAAACACGAAAAGAATATGTCTTTTATTGTAACTATGCTATGAACACGAGGATGGTATCATACAAATCAGGTTTTGGGCGACTTCGTTTCCGTCCGCTTCCTCCTCTTATCCCGAGCTCAACCTTATTTTCCAAAAGACCATAAAAAGATTTTAAGAGAATAAAATTAACATAAAGAAAAACAAAGGATTACAATGCCCACTCCGGCGAAAAAAAAAATGTGGACGTCCATCTTTATAATTATACTATTATTATATTAATTAATCTCAATATGTTTTTTTTTTTCTACAACATAATATTCTGATTTCCAAACAATAATGACACCTTCTCACCTACCATTTGCAGTCCTTCTAAGCTGAGGAATACAAGGAATGTTTATTACCTGTGGATTTACAAGCATTCTACAGACGTTACCATAATGAGAGTCAATCTGCAAGAAATGCACACACAAAAAAGGATATATACATTTAAATATAAGAAAAATATCATGCAACTAGGAATTGCTTCTCTGTGATGTAAATTAATGTTAATAAAAGCTATTATAAGCAAATAAAGTCAAAGCTACAGCCATGGAGTCATTGGAGAAATGAAGAGAAGTCCAAAGTTAACCATGCTTATGTCTTAAAGTACTGTAAAATCAAAGAAAATCCTCATTCAAATTAAAAGCGTGTCTTTCTTTCATAAATAGCTTTTAGTCTATCCACTGGATGAGTTCTATCACCTTTGGCGCACGAGACTAGATGTCGATTTCCAGTGGAAAACAACAAGCAGTACAAACCAAACATTAAAGCTGATTTTATACAGCCTCAATGCTTAAAATGGAAATTAAACTTCGGAAAGTCGATTAATCAAATCTTCAAATATCTTAATTAATTATTATTTAAAAAAAAAAATGCGTGGTTCTTCTTTCCATTTCCTTTGCAATTTTTGAGATGCTGGAGCAAGAAAATATGACTCACGTGATGGATGTTATTACTTACCTAACAGATATTCCAGTACCGATGTATATACCAATCAGATGTAGAAGTAAATTTCGTTGTCAAGCTGCAATCCAAAGACCATATAAAAGAAGCTTCAACTGTAACCACACTGAAGAGTGAAAAAAAAAAAAAAAAAAACTCGCGCTTTGGGTGGTAGAAACACTTAGTGCAGAGCAACGTGCAAGGACGTCTGCTGAACAGCACAACACCAACTATAATGACAAGCGTCTGGACGCAGATGATGACCTCACCACTGAAGAAACAAGTGGCAATCACTTATGCGCAATGTGCTGTTGATTTGAGCAAAGATGTGTCATCCATACAATTCACATGCAAAAGTCCACAAATTTATTATTTTCCAAGTACATTAAATTATAAATTTAAATTTAATGCAAAAGATGAATAAACTACAATATAATAAATTTTGCTGGAGAATACTATTTTTTATATGCATATATTGAATTATTATGTTAACTCTAATGCCTATAATCAATGGTGGACTGCCCCGCCGGACAACCAGGCAAATGCTCAGTGCTCTCTCCTCTTTATGATGCCCCCATAACCATATTTAATTACGAAGATAAAATAAATAAATATCCCTGAAATACATATTTGCATTGTTTGTCTGCGACAACGTATAAAATAATGCAATTAATAAAATAATACATGAAATAATTTGCGTAAGTTGTAAATCTTTGTTCCAGCGTGTCGACAGACAGCGGGTTTTAAGTTATGTCTCTACCTATTATTGTCTATTGGTGGAAAGAATAACCTCAAGAAGATTGGCTGTTTAAACGTTACATTTACTTAAGGCGTGTACTTTGTGGTCTTTGGTTTATATATATAAATAACTTATCTCCAATACATCTTCATGGCCAAGTGGCTAACGCTCGTGCTTTCTGTATTCATGGTTTCTTGTTTGATTTCCGGTAATATAGTTTCGCATATAAACTTGATTAGTGATTTTGATCGCGCTTTAAACAGTAGGTCTCGTCTTTTAGTGTTTCAGTGCTGAAAAAAGGGACATCAATTAAACGAACTAATGTGTTTATGTCCGAAGCATTATATTTCAAATACATTTTCTAAAGTATAATTCTTGAAAAAAATGAAATAAAATCTTTAAGTTTAACGTCCCACGGTTATGCCGGTTAGGCTAAAGGTGACGGTGATAATGAAAAATGAGTGTAATGAAGAAAGTGGGAGGAAACGGGAGAACCCCGAGAAAACCCACGAGCACGGTGTTTGTGCACCACAAAGTCCACACGGCGCGAACTGGGATCGAACCCGGGACCCCAGGCACCGGAGGTGAACGCTCTACCACTGAGCCACCGTGCCCCCCGTATAATTCTTGAGTAACATCATCATCTACAGTGTTATAATTGGAAACTGACATTTCAAAAATCGAAATTGGCCCAGCTAATTGAGAAATGAACTTGGATTATCACGCTCACGAGATGCATTACTGACAGTTGTTATTTGGAAATTTTAAGAAACAATGTGCATCCTTTGCTCTAGATGTTTTTTTTTTCAGCAAATGACGCAAAGGATATAGCCGGATAAGGGAGTGAAAAGTAACCTTGCACTTATTGTTCTTATATTTATGCCAAAGGTATCTCATATCCAAAGTCAACTGTGGCCAGAAAATGAACTTCAAATTCCTTCCAATTTCGAAGTTATCTTGAAAATTCGAAAATCATGTTTTCTTTTCATATCTCAGAAACGACATGAACTACGATGGTGAAACAAAATATGAATGTACCAAATTACTTCCAAGATATGAACATTTTTATATATATATTTTCAACAATAACTTCGAAAGGAATTGAAGATGATTTTCTGGCTGAAGTTATATTTGTATATGAGGCACCTTTGGTATAAATATCACAGCAATCCATATAAAGGCGCTTTTTACCCACTTATAAAGTTATACCCTTTCCAAGACAACACTGCGCCAATTCACACTGCTGGAGCTGTTGAGGAGTGTTTTTTGAATATCGATTTTGATTTGATTTGATTTCAGTTTAGTGTTCCATTCAACAGCGAGGCTATATGCGACATGTAGGCCTACCTATAGCGTAACGTGGGATCAGAACCACATTAGCTCCCGTCGAGAATCGTATCTGAGTCTTCCACGCTAAAGGCGCGTGTGCTAACCGCTTAGCCACGAGGAAGCTCTTCCTCAACATAGGAATCAACTTATCTGGCCCGTTCAGTCCTCGGACTTTACCATTATTGAACACCTGGGGCGAATTCTAGTGAATTTAAACCAGACATCCTTCTCTATCTTTGATGATGGAAATGAGTACTCCACCGCTAAGGAATTGTAGAATATTTATCTGAAAACAAAACATACTTGGCTTATATGCCTTGATTCTACGACGAATCAGAACTACTCTGCATTCTAACAGTGTTTCCACCCTGCTGCATTAATTAAGAATGCTGGGTTTTCTTCAGGTGTTTACATTATTTTGATAACCACTAGTATATATTTACAAACAATACGCTTCAGATGAAAATGAAGGGAACAAGAAACTAAACTCTTCTCGCTCTTCTAATTTCTCATAATACTGTGATATTGTTAGGATTATAACTATGGTCAACGCATCATTAGAATTGTCAAATGCATGCCACCATAAATCGCAAGAACTTACGTATAATCTACAGGTATTGGAATAAAATGAAATGAAATCTTTGAGTTTTACGTCCCATGCTTATGCCAGCTAGGCTAAAGGAGACGATGATGATGAGATATGAATGCAATGGTTGAATGAATAAAGTGAGAGGAAACGGAACAACCCCGAGAAAACCCACGAACACTGTGTTTATCCACCACCAAGCCCATATGTCTCCAGCTGGGATTGAACCAGGGACTCTATGCACCAGAGGTGAATGTTCTACCACTAAGCCACGGTGCCCCCTCTACAGGTATTCGACTCATTACCGAAACTGACATGTAGTTAATAAGTTTTTATCTCCAATGAAGTCATGGCAACAAAATTTGAAAACAATTGATAACATTATTTGGAGTTTAAAGTCTCCGTTTAACATCGAAGCTATATGTGATGTTGACCTATAGCTTAAGGAGGGAACCACTTGAGATCCCACTAGGAATTAAAGTGGGGTATCTCGCACCGAAGGTAGGTATGCTAACCATATAGACAAGAGGAGCTCAAAATTTGAACAGGACAAACCAGGGAAGAAAGGGAGATTGTATATCGAATTGGAAGATGATTTATACACCAATCGAAACCACTAATAACGCCTATTACGAAACTGTAATAAGAATTTTCCGGATGCATATACTGTGCTAGTTATATGAATATGCAGAGTGCACTGAGAAAAATCCGTTCTCCGGACAGATATACGGATTGTACAAATATACGGAATCCTCTTGCTGACTTCAGAAATCAGTACGGAGCATACGTTGTCCATATGCTACATAGGCACTGCCCTTAGATGTTGCATCATGCCGTTGCAGGATGTCCAACATCTAACACTCTTCCGTATATCACATGCAGATACTTATGTTACATTCCTCAGCTATATGTTATATACGTCCATTTGTATGTGAGATCCTGTCTGCCTGTATTATTTCATATGGAAAGTAGGTATAGATGAAACTCTTATGCGGAAAGTATTATAAAATATGCGTTTTCAGTTATACGTCTGTTGTACGTTAAGTCCAAAAACTACAGGAATTACGAATGTAACCTACCTTTTTAAGTACGCCACCTACATTTTTTTCTCAGTGTGCCCAGAAAATACTTTTCCACCCCTAGAATCGCAAACGATGAAATAGATGTCAGAACTGCAAAACATGTGTTTGATAATTTTAAAAGTACAACGTATCAAAGCAAAATGTGTTGTCCCAGGGCCACCTGCAGGGTCCCAGGCGGGGCCCAACTCAAAAAATGCAAATGGTAAGGGGGTCAAGTAGCATATTGCTGAAAACCTGTTGGGAAATGAAAGAAAACGAAATAGGTGTCGACTCTATAAAATTACCCTGTACAAAATGTATGGCGGTCAAAATGTCAGCAAAAACACCATTGTAAAGTCAATGACCACCCCCTTATATCTGAAACGGTGAGGCAGATGTCAAAACAGGAAAACATATGTGTCATCATTTCAAAAGTACAATGATTGAAAGCAAAAATATTTGTCCTAGGGTCCTCCACAGGCTCCCAGACGGGGTCGTACTCAAAATTTTCAAATGGCAAGAGAGGTCACGTATCATATCGTTGGAAAGCTGTACGGAAATGAAAGAAGACGGAACAAGCTTCGATTCCATAAAATTACCCTATGCAAAATGGCGGCCGGTCAAAATTGTATCCTCATTTCGATTCTCCGAGCGCATTCGCTTTCCATTTTGCAATGCGCACTTGTTGTTATTGTGAGACATTTGCACGTATTCGCTGTTTCTGGTGAGAGATTTTTTTGTTTGAACCATTTTATATTTGATAAACCAGACAACGAGCATAAGTACCACCATGTGTCCCTACTACGTAGGTGCTCCGAGGCTCCAGCACCCACACAAATAATCTTATGGGTGCACCACACTCACAAGATTTATAGTTTGAAAGAAACAAAAAAATCTCACTTACCATTATCAAAAATAAAAGCAATTAAAACATTCAGATGGAAGTTAAAATTTCTAATTTCTAATACATAATTGTTTACTCCAAATGTGTTTATAGAAAGGCAACCAAGCAACACGGTCCCCCTTTCCTTGTCTATCTCTGGCGTAGTGAAAAGCAGTCCTACAATAATAATAATAAAGAAAGGAACTGTACAGTGAATAGAATCGAGCACAGCCCCTTATGACAGTGTTCATATAATATTTTAACTAAAAGGAAATCAATCAAAAAATATCGAGAATCCCCTGAAAACAAATAACACCACCCGCCATTGATATGCATCCACATAAATTTTGGAAAGTCAGCGCCGTTGAGTGCCACAATTCTGCACTATATGTTAACCAGTCAGTTCAATACTCAAAGATGTCAAATGTTATTTCTTTTGTTTTCTTTATTTGTTAATTTTCTTTTATTTTATTATATGTATTTATTTAAACATTACTGGGTCCGAAGAGCAGAATTTCACAGTAGGAGCATTTCCTTTCTTTGGAGGACAAGAATTAAAGTGAAAACAAACTAAAACCCGACTACAGAAAGAAGAATTAAAAAGCAAGATGTTAGCACAGTGTTATCGTAGAGCGTCCAGTTTTGTTTCATCTACTGTACTTCCATTTAATAACAGCTTTCCAACGATATGCTAGTTGACCCCTTACCATTTGCATTTTTTGAGTTGGACCCCTCCTGAGACCCTGCAGGTGACCCTGGGACAACACTTTTTGCTTTAATACTTTGTTCTTTGAAAATGATCAAACACGTGTCTTCCTGTTTTGGCATCTGTCTCACCGTTTGCGATTCTAGGGGTGGAAAAATATTTTGGACACCCTGTATATCCATATAACTCGCACAGTAGATGCATTCGGAAAATTTTTATTACAGTTTCGTAATAGGCGTCTTTAGTGCTTTCAATTGGCGTATAAACCATCTTCCACTTCGATATATAATCTCCCTCTTTTCCCTTGTAAGTTAGTTGTGTGAGATATGAAATGTGTGTAATATTTCTCTTAATTGGTCCAACATGAAGTAGCGGTATGCCAGCCAACTTGTATCCTCTCTGATTCGCTTCGGCAGATCTCATTTTGTTTTCGTTTTTAGGCTGAGAATGTCTAGATAATACAGCTGTTGTTAGTGAGTGTAATGTAGGTAAGCATGCACATAGAATGGCGAAAAAATGTATCAGTATACCCTGGAGAAGCGAATGTTTGTTTGTACGTGTTAAAAGCAATTCCTGAAGAGTTTTGGAGGTAGACATCCACGTAAGTTTTGCGCTAGAACCTTCTCAAATAATCTGGAAACCAAGGAGACTTTGCAGGACAACCATGCAAGAGATCGTTCAAAAGTATCTTATGCCAACTTGCACCGGAGTCAGCATGAGAAGAAGCATTTCATTGTCCTGGAAAAAGGATGCAAAGTTTTAAGTCTGTTGTATTTCTGTGGTCCACGAATCACTAAGACAGCCTAAAACGTTAATGAAGTCGTATACTGTTTTGAGCACGCTTTCAGAAAAAAAAAACAGGGCACTCCGGATCGATTATAAGGTGGATGCTTGGTTTTATCTATCAGGATACGTTATTCCTCTACATTCCAATATATGGAAAAGGGAAAATTCCTACGCCATACATAAAGAATCCATCCATTCACAGAAGTTTAAATTTGTTTGGTTACGAATGTCCCAACGGCACATAATTCGTTCCATCTTCTTCATGATACGGTAATCATAACAGTTACATACATTGAAATGTTCAACACTTTTTTTTTCAATTGAGAAACATTGATTCTATTATTTTTATTTAGGAGTTTATATATGGAACTTCATATCTCCAGCTTAAGAGAATACCTACATTCGGCACTTAGTTAACAAATAAAGTACAAATTCAATATTATAGAAATAATCCCCCTTTCCCCAATTAGGAGCACAATTTTCAAAAAGCCTCAAACATGTATTCTTAGTTTTATTTAATGGCTTATATACCGACTTAGACATCACCAGCGTAATTGACTCTCTACACTTGGTACTTTGTGAATAAATATCGAGTGGATATTAGACGAAGAAATTGTTCCTGCTTTCCTCTTAGAAGCGGTATTTTCGAAAAGGTGATTCTTAAACACGTATTCTGTCATTTTTATTTAAGAGTTTATATATCGAGTTTCAAATCTCCAACTTCATACAATCTCTACATTCGGGACCTTATGAGAAAATGAAGGAAAGTTTCAATATCATTAAAATTATCCCGTTTTCTTCTTAGGAGGAAAATTTTCAGCAACGTTTTGCTACTTCTTTCATTTTTAAATAAAAGTCTGCACACCACATTACGCATTTTGTCAGTAAAGAAAAGATATTTTGGATATTAAGGCAATAACCCCTTTCTCGCCTTCACATTTTCGAAAACGCTCAAGCATGTATTCCCTTATTCTTTTAAAGAAAATTTTATATCCTGAGTTTCAATTCTTTAACATTAAGAATTCATTATATACAATATTCTTGGCAAAAAAATATCCCTCCTTAAAGCCCCTTAGGATAAGTATTTCCAAGCTCTTTCATATCTCATGCTTTCGTGACAAAAGTAATATTACGTGGGTCGTTCAATATTTAAGCTTCCCTGAGCTGTAAATAATATTTTTTAAAAGGTACATTCGTGAACTATACATACGTGTGTAGGTGGATAATTCCTCACCTCTATACATAATTCCTATTGAAATTAAGGCATTTGTCTCATTTTTGCACCATTTTGTCTAAACTCTTTGCAAAAAATCAGAGGAATGAATATATATCACTCTCCCATTACGTTTCTCTTCGTCTGTTTCGAAACGTTCACCTTCCAATGCAAACTTTAACGATGACAAAAGATAGAAGTAATTCGTCGCTAAATTGAGGCTGTATGAAGAATGGGACAGCCGGTTCCCACCCTAATTCTTCAATTTTGTGTCTTGTTTGAGTGCTGAGTGGAAGTGGGCGTTATCGTTGAGAAGAAGCGAGCTAATTGCTTTTGTCGAATTGCGTTTTCCTGAAGGAGAGTTCAACTTCGAGATACGCAACTTGATCTCCTGTCAACTGGTGATTAACAACTGAAGCAGAATGTGAACAAAGTACTGCATTAGCCAGAGTCTCAAATTTTGCAAAGGGTTTGGACAAATTGGTAGAACGGTGAGACAAATGCCTGAATATCAATGGGGATTATGTGGAGAATTACACATACACATGTATGTAGAGTTTATAAATGTATCTTTTTTACAGCTTAAATAAACTAATACATGTTGTTTGAAAACAACATCGACAACGTTTGAGAGGTGATTCCTGACTCCTGACACCAAGATAAGACAAAAAGTATAGAACCAGCCTGGGTACACAAATGCTTCCTTTCGAAATTATAGGCTGCCGAAAACATAATAATAATAATAATAATAATAATAATAATAATAATAATAATAATAATAATAATAATAATAATAATAATAATAATAATAAACTTTATAGGTCGATAGCTCCAAAACTACGGGACCTACTGTAGTCGGGTCAAGACTTCACTTAGGAACTAATATATGCGCTATCCAAAAATACTGTTTCAGAAGCTCCGGTACTTCCGCAACAATGTCTATAGAGGTAATTGGTGAGCACTTCAAATTATATGCCCGTAGCCAAACTCGATCTGTAAATTTTTTGTGAGTACCTTAGGATTTAGAAATATATATTTTTGATAGCACATATATTAGCTCCTAAGTGGATTCTTGACCTAACTATGGTACGTATCATAGTTTCGGAGCTAGATTTAGATTTTTAAACTTCATTTTTTCATATCTTCAACAGCCTATAACTCCGAAAGGAAGCATTTGTGCACCAAGGATGGTCTATACTTTTTGTATTATCTTGGTGTCAGGCATCACTTCCCAAACGTTGTCGGTGTTGTTTTGAAACACACTGTATACTGAATGACCCACACATTTCCAAATTCCATGTTTCTTCCTAGAGTAATATAGCCTGAGTAATATTAATTTAGTCATTTCAATTATCTTATATAATAATATAGATTTGAATATATGTAAGTCTCAATATTTAATTGAATTTACAATTAAAGTTTTTTTTTAAAAAAAGAATCAAAAATTATACATTATAATTGAGCTAAAGTGATAACAATAAATCAATATTTGTGGAGAAAAATAGTAAAATAATTGCAATAAGTTTTGCAAATATATTTTCTTAGTTAATTTCTTTTTAATGCATGTATCAAAAGTGAAAATCTAGACTTCACAATTTGCATTTTATGTGACTGACGCAAGTAGGTTGCATCGCAAAACAACAGTAAATGAGAAATCTTTTTTTTTTTTTTTTAATTTCTAACTCAATTGTGTTCCCAGGTTATTAGGCAACGATTCTGGTTTGCTTCTTTTTCATTTCTGCTGTTATCATTGTTAATAGAATTCATCTTTTTCAAACATTACTGCTGCACGGCATTATTTACTTCACCTCGTACTTTAATTGTTCGTCAGCGCCGTTGACGTCATTCAATAGGTAACGAACGAACATATATCTAAGAGCAACACAAATAAGTGAATACACGTGCATAACATATTAAATACTTTATGAACCTTCTTTGTGTTATTCTTTATTTTACTTGTACTTAATTTTCAAAAATCATGAAAAAAGCTAGTGATTAAAGTACGTTGTGTTTCAGGACTAGTCTTGGGAAGTGCTATATTTCTTTTGTTCTCGAAGAAAAGGCGCCGTCACTCCAGAGGCGTATTCACGGGGAGTCTACCGGGTCAAGAGCCCTCAAAACTTACTAACTTAACATGTATTTGTACACTTTTTCAACAAAACTATACTTGTTTAGAACGGAAACGATTGATGTAGCATGAAAATTTGATCTTACACTTACTATACAAAAGACAATGTAGTTCTATCATTTTTTTTCCTGTAAGTGTAACTATTTTACAATTACTTATCTTATTTTTCGGTGCATTATAATATCCATTCAATACACATAAACGAAGTGGCTATTGGACCCCCCAAAGCATGGACCGCACTCAACAAAAATCTGTGGGTACGCGCCTGTGTCACTCGCTACCATTATGCTATTACAGAAACTTCCATACGGAGGCATGACTACTATGGCAATCTACTCTACCCTTTAAATGGGCTGAACCGACCTTCTTTTCAGTTTTGTCTTCGTCGGTAATGTACGATAGTTATGAATATTAAATATATTACATAAGAATAAACGTAAGCTTCTGGCTGGTAGTATCACGCAATAACTATTGAACCACTTTACATTCTAGTTAGTATCAACATTATCAACATTACCACCCCCTTCCCTCAAAACATTATTTGATACTATCATTATTAAAATTCATATTCTAAGGGGTCATGATTTATGCACAAAATTGAGTGTCACGAGTCCGTCAACTTAGGATGATGAAACTTAGTATACCTAGGTATAAACTCCTCATTAGAAATAAACAAAGCTACGTCGTAGCATTTTGTAAAGTATAAGTTTAAGTGGAGAAGGAGACATACATACGTACAGGAGACATAGCCTACCTACAGGAGACGTACCTACGTACAGGAGACAGAAGGAGACATATTTATATAGAAACTTACCTACGTACGTTTGTGTGTCCCAGCATGTGTTTGGTATACCTGGAACAATTCAAAAAGGGCGAAGGTAACAAGATGGCATGTGTAAAAATAATCGAAAGAGATCGACATTATTGTTGAATCCAAAATTTTCTGGGTCAGTAAGATAATTGGAGACACTCCTGATGAAAATTAGTCCCGAATTCAGGAAAAACATTCCTAGCATCCCTAGGAGGTGGAAAAGTAGCATGTGTAAAAATAATCAAAAGCGATCGATATTAGTGTTGAATCCATATTTGTCTGGGTCGGTAAGATAACTGGAGATACTCCTGATGACAATTAATCCCGAATTGAGGAAAAACATTCCTAGCACCCCTAGGAGAAGGAAAAGTGGCATGTGTAAAAATAATCGAAAGCGATCGACACTAGTTTTGAATCCATAATTATCATGGTCTTTAAGACAATTGGGGATACTCCTGATGACAATTAATCCCAAATTCAGGCAAGGTATTCCTATCACCCCTAGGAAGTGGAAAAGTTACATGTGTAAAAATAATCGAAAACGACTGATAATATTGTCGATTCAATAGTTTTCAGTGTCGCTAAGATGATTTGTGAAAATCTTAAGGACATTTAAGTCCAAGTTCTTCCCTCATTAGCACTCCTGAAGGAAGTGATGGCACGTAAAAATAATCGTAGATTACCGATATTAGTGTCGAACTCATAGTTTTCGAGGCTCCTAAGTTAATTGATGACCGTTCTTATATTATTTAAGTCCAACCTGAGCCGTTTTTTAACACATAGGGAGAGTGGAGAGACAGTAGCAAAAAAAAAAAAAAAAAAAAATAGAGTTCGAAATCTTTCGGTATTAATTTCGAATCCGTACTTTTCGAAGTCGCTGAAAGTGGAGCTCCAAATGCCGCTTAATTTCAAGTTCAGTTTATTTTTTTAAAAGAGAAGTGGGAGAAGAGATGAAAAATATAATGTCGAAAATTACTTAGATTAGTGACAAATTTATAGTTTTCCGGAAAGTATATGACCCATTTGAAATGACTTTTAGAATTGGTTTGTACCCAACTCAAGCTGTTTTTTTTAATCACACCAATTTGTTTACAAGATGCATCAATCGCTATTGCATTTGACTACCTATACGTATAACTGGTATTACATTTAAATACACGAACTTGGATACACGGATGGGTATTTCACCATAACTCTTGAACGCCTAGAGCAACTTCAAATAAACTTGGTACTTTATTACCTGAGGTTCGAGAAAAAAAACTACTGTTGGTGTAATATTCCAGCACAACCGATGTTAGTGTCGAACCCATAGTTTTCGGAGTCACTGAGATAAATAGTAACTCTTTTTATGCCGTTTAATTTCAAGTTCAGCTCCCATTAGCGTTATGGGAGGAAAATAAATGTCGTAAAAAATCTAAATTGACCGATATTAGTGTCAAATTCATAGTTTTCGGGGTTCCTAAGTTGATTTATGGCAGTTTTGATTCCACGTTTAACCCCATTAGCATTCCAAAGTGGTGAAAAGCTCTTAACATATAAAAGCAACCGATATTATTGTCAAGTTTAAAGTTTTAGGTGTCCCTGATATGAATTGTCACATTCACGAAAGCGTTGAAGTCCAAATTCATCCGCCATCAACATGAGGTGAGAAGGGATTAAAAATAAAGGTCTCAAATGACCGAGATTAGAGTTGAATCCATAATTTTCGGTGAAGCTAAGCTGTTAGATGACAATGACTCTTAGATGAGCTTAACCTCAGTTTTAGGCAAGTATTGGGAAGTTACAGGTACAACACTAAAGCGATGTTCGTATACATACAAACACAAACACACACACACACACACACACACATATATATATATATATATATATATATATATATATATATATATATATATATATATATATATATATATATATAGGACAAGTCAAGTCAAAATAATGGACCCGATTTCAGAAATTCATTTTGCGAGGTCTAATAAACAATGCTATTGTGAGACATGCGCTTCGAAAGAATAACTTTCTAAGTTTAGTTTCCGCAGTATTCGCACTTTCTCCCGCTAGAAGTCAGCAGCGAGCATAAAGTGAAATGCTGACATCTGCAACATTCCACAAAAGGTTTGGCAGGAAATATACTATCAGCTTGATGTGTACCGTGTTACGTGAGATACTAACATGCAACACCTGTCATATGTTGAAAGCAAACTTTGGCTATTTACCTTTCTTCTACTTAACGTCAGTATTACTTCTGAAAATATTTCAATAAAAATATATATTCAGTTATGTATCTTACATGGATCAAGAATACCAAAGTTGAATCAAATCAAAAATAGGCGAAATGTATTACTATGTATTTAGAGTATGCCACGAATTCGCTACTTTCGCCAGGTAGACCACATTTCACTCTTCATTCTGGCTGTAAAAATGTTTATGTTTTTTACGTTTAAAATATTATCAATAATTGATTTTATCTTAATTTCTAACTTTGTGTTATAGTTTATAGTTATAGCTTCCACTACTCATGGAATTCTAGGTGTTCCAGGAATCCAAAGTGTTAAATCTCCAGGCCATCTGGTCAGTAACAGACGGCTACATAGTTGATAACGAATTTATCTCGAAAGTTAGTTTTTTAAGCAGGTGGTTGCTTGCCTTTCTCCGTAATTTTCCACTTTACCTCACAATGCTGAGTGGACACCTGAATTTGGGGTGCTTTGGACGGGAATCGTTCCGGGACCAGGCGAATATGAGTCCACTGCTTAACCGCTAAACTACAGATATCTTGAACGGAACTTTTACCTCTTAAACATATCTACAAAGAATCTTAACAACCCACTTCTCCTGAATCAGTGTACGAGATAAGTTTTATTCCAATGGGAGGTGAGGGAAGCCAACAATATACACACATGTTCCCCAAAGTAATCATTTACAGGGATTTGTAAGGAAAAAATATGAAGTGTGGCGAGTCTCACCCCTTCCTCAGGTATTCTCACCCTGCTCTGCAGCCAGTGCATTAACACAGGGGGCTGAGAAGATTTTTGGATAAAGCTAATTTGAATTAACCTTTTACTTATGTATGTAAACCAATAAACAACTGAAAATGTCAGGTTCTGTAGGTCGTCGCAGGTGGGCTCAGGTCCCCTGACCACGCCCTAGGTACATATTGAGCCTTACCTGCCCCTTTCCGTATCTTTTTTTTTTCAGTATAGCCATGCAAATAGGGTTTCTATATGTGAATTATTTCATTATTGAATTTTTTTAAAAAAATAAACAATGGTATTTATCAACAGTAGTATGGAGTATGTGTATTTATGTACGTATGTTTCAGTGTAACTCTGAAACGGCTAGAGTAATTCCAACCAAACTTGGTAGACATGTGACTCACAATCTGAAAAAAAAATATTGAAGGACATCCCAAGGGGTGAAAGTTGGAAGGGGCGACATTTAAAAAAAGTCGAAAATAGTCGATATTAGTGTTGAATCCAAAGTTTTCGCGGTCACTGAAATGAACAGTGACGCTACCAGGGCCGTATAAGTCTAAGTTTAGCACCATCGGAAGAGGAGGAGACAAGAAGTGAAATACAAATTGTAAAAAATGACTCGGATTAATGTCTAATTCATAGTTATCTTGGTCGGGAAAACGGCTGGCCCGTTTGAAATTACTTTTGGAGCAGTTAGCAATCACATCAAACTTCTTAAACCATATCAATTTGAATAAAGGAAGTAGTCTAGAGGGCTGAGTAACATATGTCGAAAGTATAGTATCTTCTGTACTTTTATCATTATATTTTCATTGAAATAAGTTCCCATATCTGTAGATGATTTCAGACTAACACTATGAGGTTTATCGGAAACAAATCCCGCCTCTCGGAATTTGTTGATGTGTTTGTTAACATCATTGTGGAAAATGGACTTACTTTCGGGATTAAACACATTGAAGTCTGCAGCTATCATATACGAGTTGCGATTTTTATACATTAAGATTTTCTCCATATGTTAGATGTCTGCACGGGTTCGGATAGACACTTCGATCACTTCGGGCTCAGGCTGTGTTCAGGCCATATATTTTTAAATATACAACCATATTTGTCGGGCCTTTCCGGGCCTAAATTTGTAAATTTACGGTACAACGATATTTCTGGATCGTTCTTTCTGTAGAACTTTCAAAACACATGTAAATTTGTAACTTGAAACGCCCACACTAAAAATTTGATTATCACTGTGCAATTGAAAGTAAAGCTGACTGTGAAGAGGAGGGAAAAACTGAAACTAACAGATGTAAATATGCTTAGCTTATCTGTGAGTGAAAGTTTGCGGAGTCAGAGTGTGGATTCCATTATTTTCCTTCACACCGATCGACAACGACTGTCATTAGAGCTATCTGAGAGTTCAGTACACGTCCATTTTCATAAGAATTTGCACATGTTGACATTTTGTTTTAAATATTTGGAGTATTGATGATTTCATTTCATGAGAATTTATATAAAGGAAATGAAATGCAATATTTAGTGTAATGTCCCACATATATGCAATGAGGCTAAGGGAGACATAATTTATATAAATGACTATATTCTTTAGAGAATTCATATAGTTAGTAACTGTACACGATAACCTTTATTTCGTTATTCTCTTTGAATCATGTAAGATTTTAAACTAAAAATTAAACCTCTAATTGTTGTAAATAAGAATACAATTTTGAGCTAATTATTAAGATTCTGTATTTCGGGCTTGTTTCTGGTTCATTTGATTATCACACGAGCTTAGGCCGGGCTCGGGCCTAAATGCTAAAACACATTTCGGACCTTATCAATTCTTTGGCCGGGCCCAGGCTAAAAGTTCCGGCCCGTTCAGTCCTTAACTACATGCTCCTCAGTCGTCAGACACATTGTTTTCAGTGATACCTTCAAAAATAAAACAAATCATTAGTGTCATTGTTCAGCCAGCGACACCAGCAAACAACACAGTTTAATTAGTAAACGTTTAGTGAGCGTATTAAACGGTCAGCGGCGTCGGTTCCTGTGAAGAACAACATAAAAATCACGTATCGCATGCCGACTTCCGTATTTAAAACATAAAAGTGATATTCAAGATGGCAATTTCCCACATGCCGGACATAGTGACCACTTGTGTTTCTAAGGTTTCCGGATTCTCAAAGCATCGTTTATAGGTAATAAGGACGCCCAAGGCCAAACAGCCTTTACTATGTTAGGACTGTCATATGCCTTTTGACCCACATTGTATATACAACCGACGTTTTATCTGGATATTGCAGGTGCTAAAGTTTGAAATGCGATTTTTTTTGGAAGTGGTTTGCTGAAAATTAGCCCAAATTTGGTAGTCGATTAAGCGCTGATAGCAAATTTACATTTTATGTTTAGGCGGTTCATTTTATCTGTATTTGTCAGAAAGTTTAAAGTCGATTTTCTCAAATCGATTTTCGTTCTACATTTTGGGTTTGATAATATGATGAGAACTCTCTAACCACCTGATTAATTCTTCGGTACCTCATTGGGATTTCGTGAGGTTCTTTACCAGGAAGTATGTTGAGAATGTATAATCTCCGGAATATACTAACCACTGCAATGACTTTGCTTAACGTTCCCATGCTAAAAAGAAGTCAAAGAAACACAGTGGAACGTTTGAGTTGTGTTGAGAATTAATAATTTCCAAGAGAAGTAACCACATCAATAGCTGCTCTTAACTCTCACACCCTCAAGAAAATTAGAAGAAACAATGCGGGACACTTAAAGAAATTCACTAAAAATTGTGAGAAACTTGTGACAAATATTTTCACAAATTTAAATAGCAGGTAAGTGTTCACCATTTCTCCACTAGTCTCAAATTTTATATCCATCCTGCAATGTAATATGTGCGAGAATTTTCAGTGGTTTGAATGTCCATGTTGTTTTGATATTTCCCTGTTCTTTTATAACTTATACATGCTCGTATATGATAAAGTATCATATATATTTGAAAAGCACACACGAATCTCTCTCTCTCCCTCTCTCTCTCTCTCTCTCTCTCTCTCTCTCTCTCTCTCTCTCTATATATATATATATATATATATATATGTGTGTGTGTGTGTGTGTGTGTGTGTGTGTGTGTGTGTTTATGTGCGTACATTTCCATCTACGCAAGGGTACTAATTTTTAATATATATATATATATATATATATATATATATATATATATATATATATATACCCTCTTCCAAACTATCTCCCTCTCATTATCGGTCATTTTCTGTTAATTGCTTCTCCTGTAATCAGTTTTTACGCTTTTCATCAATGCTGCTACCATCCAGTGCTTTTACATTTTTTTTGGTGACGGAGGGGATTACAACGTCATCTTTCTCATCAACAGGATTTAGCACGTATTACACGCACTCATCATAATGGCTGATGGGATGATATCATTTTTTTTTTCTGGTTGAAAAAGAAAGTTTTGGTTGATGTTCACTTCCTATTCTTCCTGTAGCGTACGGAATATTCATTGTTTAATTTCGTTCTTTCTTTCCATTTTTGACCAAAGTACTTATTAGTTCTTACTTTTAAATTGTATGCTATACTGTATAATATGTATTTTTTTAATCTTTGTCATAACTTTAGACATTGTACGCGAATGCTTACTACACGAATTTGCAAGCTTAAATCCATCAGAGCTGCTATGCCAGGGTTGTGCCTCCCAATGCAACTATCCCTACCTTTATAATAAAAATTGCAATTGGTTAGAACTGAAAAGAATAATAATTATATGACTATGATTTTTTTTTGGCATAACAAAAACTCCCTCTAAATAAGTATAAAAATTTTATCAATCAGAATATTTCAGAAGACATCTGCTATGCTCCACCACCTATATGCAGTGTGCGTTCCATTATCGGCTAGGGCCTACTGGATTGCTCTGGAGACCATTCCATTAGCCGTGCCTTGAGTTACCTGGTTCTCAGCAGGGATCCGGTTTCTATCGAAAACTCAAGAAAATGTCTCATATTTCCCGCTTTTCTGCGCTGAAACTAGATTTAATCAGATTTGTTTTCTTTATTTACATACACACACACACACACATATATATATATATATATATTTGGACGTGTGTGTGTGAGAGAGAGAGAGAGATGTGTAATAGACAGACCTATGACGGTCATCTTGTGCAGAATGACGAAGCCGTCATCACAACCGTAGCACAACATGGCCATCATGACCTATATGGTCTAGTTAGAACCTCAAAGAATCATATCTTACATACAAAGTAAAAATAAATTGAAAGAATTGAATAAACCAGTACACAGAGGTGAGCTTGTGTAGCATATATACACTCAGCGACAGAAGTTATATCCGTTTGATGAAGTCAGTTTCGTGAATAACTTCAGAACGGAAGGATATTTTAAAAAAATGTTTTCAGTAAATTCAAAAGAACGTGATTTTATGTACGTTCCCGCCATACCATCGTTAGACGTTCCAGCTGTACCACGGTTATTTCCAGATTAAATTTTACCAAACAGAAAGAATTTTTGTTGTTGACTGTATGCATGTCGTTGACTGTATTATTGTATGCATTGGTGTACTCAGAACATCCTCAATGGTGACATTTAAGCATTCGCTTTCATTTCATTTTAGTACAAGCGTGATTATTGTATATATGTTATATCTTAATTTAGTAAATGTTCTTTTTTTTCGCACAGCATATATTGTTCAAAGGGAAGGGTTTAAACACAGAAGTTCCACTTGTGCATGCTATTCATTATTTGCACGTAAACCTAAATGAATAGTATATATATTCACGTAATACAAACACTACCGAACAGGTTGCAGTAAAGTTATAACGATCAACATTATTGCTCTCGCAAGAAAGATACACGGTACCCATAAGGAGCTAAGCAATATAGAGGTTTTGTAAAATTAAATAACTTCCTTCTTTATTTATTAACATTGTCAAAATTTTTTCAGGAAATGGGGTGAATCAAACTTTATCTGGTGTCAGAAGGTGAATTATAGGCACTTGTAGCACTCGGCCTTCCAAAGCTAGCGCCAAGTAAGCTTTGTGGTGGACTAACACCGTGTACGTGGATTTTCTTGGGTTCTGCCGTTTCCTCCCACTTTCTTCATTCCACCACTTCATTCATTTCTCATCATCACCGTCTCCTTTAGCCTAGCCGGCATAATCGTAGGACGTAAAACTTAAAGATAGCATTTCATTTTTTTCGGCCTTCGAAGAAGGTATTAAGAAGCAAGTTTTTAAGAGGACTGAAGGCAGATGATTGCGCTAAAGAGTTTTCTGAAAGAAAAGTCACATAGACAGAGCTGCATGTTTTACAGATAGGATGGTTTACAGATAGCTGTATGCTTTACAGATACATATATATATATATATATATACGTAGTTCTTAATATATAGTTCTTAATAAAATATGTTAAGCGCCACATGAGGTAATAGTTGGACATTATACAGATTAGCGGACTATTCCATCCACCTGCTCCCCGACCGGGTATTGAATTGTGGAGAGTGCGCACAGAAAGGTATAGCTGTTATAGCTAGTCGAAGTGTGTATCAGTTTATTACCTAGTCATCAAATACCGGATGCCTCCAAATTATGTTTAAAACTTGGAGATATTCTACTTAGAAATATGACACAAAACTCAACTTGAAAAAAATCACATTGATTTCAAAGTTAAAAATCTCTCATTACACGAAGAAACATAGTATTTAAGTACTGGGAGAAATATTAACTACTTTAGAGAAATTGCCTTATTTGCTTTCAAAGTTATACGTGGACTAACCAAATGTATCAAGATCAGAACGTTGATAGTGCTTCACAAGGGACGCGACACGATGTGTATCTTTTTTTTCGAAAGTCGGCAACAAGGAATTATTTGGTGTAAGTTCCCCCAGAAAAGCCACTCTCCTTTTCTCTCCCCTTTCTCTCTAAATTTCATTGATTTTTGGTGTATTTTTTTAAAACATTAGTGTCCCTTTTCAGCACAGACGATAAGTAAGACGCGGGTTTAGAGTTTAAATGAAATCTGAACCATTATAAAGTCTTTAAATTTTCGTGGTCTTGAACCGGGAATAGAACCTGAACCGTGTGTTCTTAAAAAAACAGCAGGGAACTAAACCAGCGAGGAAGCTTCGATTGAATTTGTTATTACCTGGTCTCTTCTACACCTTTATCCACTCCAGAGTGACAATCCTGTGAGTCTAGTTCTGCTGCTCTTGTCAGTTTTACAATATAATAAAGCTGCATGTAAAGTTAAACTTGCTTAGCTCAATTTTGCGTCTCAAATATGACTTACTGAGTTTACTGAGAGCAAGTTTCTGTGGATTACCGTGATTTATACAAGTTAGAATTTTTAAATTTATAGAATTCAAGAACGATATAAAGTTATGGGCATTACCAAGGATAAGTATAATACTTAGAATATACTATGTAAAGTAATCATTGTCTTTTGATGAACATTTTACTTCAGAATAATTAATTTGGTTGCCCACGAAGTAGCATAATACGCAGAAAGAGGGTCAAATTACGCAGTAATAAATAATATTTCGAAAGGACTGACTAATTTATTTAATGTCACGTTCTAAGTACTACTACTGCAAAAAAAAAAAAAAAAATAGTAATTTTGTTGTTATTTCCAAAATTGTTACCAAGTCGAGTTACTTCAAGGGTGTTAGGTATACAGTCCCGTCCCGTATTTTATATCCTTTCTTATTGTTATCAAATAGGTAGACCTATTTTTATTACTTATTCTTTTTATTTATAACTTAAGCCCGGAATAAATCTTACTAAAATGGATCAAAATTTCCCTAACCTTAAGCTAACCCTTCCTATCCCTTACTCTACTCTAGATCATAACTTGTTCCGCCACCAACGAATTTCGAGATACTTTGTTTTGGATCTTCTGTACGTGTTTTGTGTCGCTTTGTGCATCGGAACAGTCGAAGCAAATAAATCCATAAACTAGAATATTAGGCCTATACTTGATCAATGCAGGTGTGTATACCTTTTTTTGAGGGGGCACCCTATATATCCTTGCCATTGTAGAGAAGTTTTTTGGAAGATTTCCACAGGCCTTAAAAATATATCATAAATTCAATGGTACTGCATCCCACTAAAAACTATGGCAACCTAATTAGTGCATAAAACTTCAGGTGTCACTACATTTGCTCTTCTAAACCTGAGAGATGCACGGCGTCTCAGTGATAAAGCCGGTGTAATCGGTTCCTGATTCGATCCCAATACATGTCACTTTGTGGTGGACAACCTTTTTTTCGTGTGTTTTCTCAAAGTTCTTCCGTTTCCTCCCATACTTTAATTCAACCAATTATTTCACAGCAATTCACTTTTATTAATCATTTTTCTTCTTTAGTTTACAGGGCATATGTTTTCGACGTAAAACTCCAAATTATACAGATCTGAGTTATCTACCCCTTACTTAAGACAGTTTCCCAATTACCACTAGATGGTAGGTCAACACTGTATAATACAGAACTTCCATTTGAATTTGAACTTCAAATTAGGGGCAGAATAAGTACCATTTCACTACACCAAGGCAGCGTTAACTTTAAAGTAATTTAATACCCTATTAGGACCACTCTAGTAGGGCTTATAAGATTATAATGTTAGCACATATGTTCGCCCGTCCGTCTATCTATTACTCCTCACGATAACTCCTGAACGAAAGGGAGTTATTTTTTATTTGCAGTAGGCAGATAGAAGGAGATGAAATAGAGCATTAATCTCGTGTGAGTTCGTTAATGGAGTCAATCTATTAAATAGTTGATGGCATATTTGAAACTGAGCTTTTAGAGGCATTATACTTTAATACCAAAAGAAAAAATACGAACGAGACATACATTCTGTTGTAAAATAATTTAAAACAATATTACATCAAAACTCACCACTACTTGTGACAATTACAAGGCAATATAACTTTTTAAAAAAGAGAAAATACAACGGTTGATTTTTCTATGTCTTGTAGTGAATTCATATCTCAAATTAAAGCAAAAATGTATTTAAAGATTAGTAATTAGCACGAAAAAGAACATCTTATTTTGTTTTCTTATCTACTGATATATGTATTAACCATGTATACATATTGTATGTTGTAACATTTCTCATTTTTATTGTATTTTGTCTTTTGTTCTTGTTTATTCTTTTTCTTTCTTTCTCATTTTCATTTTTCGTTGTTACTATGAATTTCCTTACTATGCGTTTTAGTTTGTGTTTATAATAATAATAATAATAATAATAATAATAATAATAATAATAATAATAATAATAATAATACAAAATAATAATAATAATAATAATAAATAATAATAATAATAATAATAATAATAATAATAATAATAATAATAATAATAATAATAATAATAATAATAATAATAATATGTGTATTTTGTAGGTATTATGCAATGTTAATTTCATGCTTATATATTGTAATCTATTATAAAAGCAGCAACAGCTCTGTTGTAGGTGGCATATACATTAAATAGCCTAAATCTGTTAATATATCTACCGCTAACGTCGACTTTAACGATCTCAATTCATATTCCATACATGAAAGTATATGCTGAGGTTGGAATCTTTTTAGGTTAAAAGGTAAAATATTTTTGAGCTTAAAAGCGCTTATATTAAACCTTAGAATGTTGGTGAGGTTAAAACTTCACATAATTAGTGTATGGAATTGTATATAAATTGTTTTTAAATCCTAGAGTACTGTTTAGACTGATACCAAACAGATGTGTTTCCTAGAGGTCAAAATGTTATTGGGGTTAAACTTTAGAATATATTGGTTAGGTTAAAACCTCACACTGTTACGCTAGAGAGAATACATACCTTACACATTTGGGGTTTGAGAGGCTATATAAAGCTCGGAGTATTGTTGCTGTTTAGACTGATGCCGAACAGATGTGCTTCATTTAGATTAAACGATTTGGGGGGGGCTTAATCCTCGGAAGATATTGGTGAGGTCAAAACCTCACACTCTAGTGATATGAGAGGGTGTATACCTTTCAAAGTTGGATTATAAGAGAGTATATAAAGCCTTGAGTATTTTTCTTGCATCAGTTTAACCTCAATTACAAGGTTCGTTTTTGGTTAAACCTCAAAAAGTATTGGTGAGTTTAAAACCTCACGTACTTAGGGAATGAGAGAGTATATAATACTGATTGCTTCAACTACCAGCATAATCTCATAAATAAATGTAAGTTTCGTGTGATTCTCTTTACTGTCTTTACGACTTCATTTGAGCCAGTTCCTTCCAAATAAAGCAAATAAAAATACCAGTGTGTTTTTCATCACAACTCTTTATCGCTAGCGTGACAAGTTTCGGAAGACTTGACAGCCAAAACGAGCGCACTATGATCTACAATCAATTGCTAACGACGACAAATTGTGCCCTTCGTTTTTCTTTCTCTTTGGAAGACTGAAACAGAAAGCTGTGAGAATTCCATTTATTTTGCTCCAACAGCTTTTTCTTTTTTTTATGTTTCCATCTTTCGATCGCTCTTTCGACGCCAGAGATAGATATGTGCGGAAACAGATCCGTTCTGCTTTTACTCCCTGTCTCTTGATCCATTTTCTTTGTGCAACAGGAAATCCTTCTCTCTCCTTCCTCTTGTTCCCTCAGTCCTTGTGACGTACGTGAAGGATGGGTCACTTGGAGAAAACGAGCGAAAGTCTATTAACGTTATTAAATTGTAAATCATTCCTACGACTTGGCACTGAAATCAAATTTTAGGTTTAAGTAATTAGTCACGGAGTCTACTTCATGATATGTAATTAATTCAGCTCTGCTGTAGCCATGATTACAATCAAGTTATGTGTTCTTTTTTCTTACATTATTTTATGGGTGCGTGTTTCGTGGTTAAACAGTAGATCGAGGACCCATATAAACAACTGAGATCTGAACTAAATGATATCCACCACCGATTAAAAGTGAGATATAACGTTGTACTAAGATGGTGATAATACGCTCTTTATCATGTCTGAAAGTGGTACTACCAATAAATGGGTTAACTGAAGTTTTCGGAAAGACATTCAGTCAGATTAGACCTCTGCACATTTGAAATATTAAAACAAATTGAGTATTTCTTTCATACATATCGCATATATCCAACCCTACTTATTTACTAGGTACTCTTCTGATACAGGTCCTTACACCGACTTAGGACTGAAACTCTAGCAATCATTTAGCAACTTTACATTCGGTTCTCTCATAAAAGCACTCAAATTACTATATCATCTAGTATTACATCTTGGTATCTATTAAACAACGAACTTTTCCAATCAATAATCATTCAGTTGTCTGTTTAACAAATGAATTCAGCATCAATATAAACTTGGTCCTTCTTACCATTATACATTTTGGCTCAAATTATTGTTCATTTTTAACCACGAACAGAAAGTAAGATTATCGCCTATTTCAGATAATTGATTTTACTAAGATAAAAAAAATCATGAGCCATATTTTTGCTAATTGTGACTTTTCCTTTTCATAAAAGTAACAATGGTATTTAATAAACTCTTTGCATAACCTCAGTGCTTAAAGAGAATAAAAACTCTAAATAATCAAGTGCACAAAACTTAAAACAGGAAGAAACTATTTTTTAAAAAAAAATGCCCTCCTTCCACCGTAAAACGGACAATTTCGAAAACGAGGAGAAGCGTGTCTACCAACATGAACCACTGCCTCTCACTACACAAAATATTGTCAAACAGTTCGGGAGAGTCGTCATACCAACTTAGGAAATTTTCTGCTAACCCCACCAATATACAATTTGTACGTAATGAACTTTACATAACTTAAAAGAAGCGAGATCCTTCTTCAGAATTGTGGTAACTCCATAAGGTGTGACACGAGTTCCATGACGCACTCATTTCTTTGAGCTCCTGACGAACATCTCATTAATTCTGGCAATGCTCTCTGGTGTCCTCAAAATGAACTTTCTGATTTTCTTTTATCAGTGACAATGCTTGTTGTTATTAAATTTTGGTGGCAATGATTAATATTTTTTTTTGCATCCAATGCAATACATTTTTGCATCCAAAAACCGATATCAAAGAAAACATCAATGTTGTTCTTTCTAAATATACTAGTTTCATTTTAAAAAAAATATTTTCATAAATAAAGAAGTTAGAATGTTTTAAAAAAGATAGAGATTTATCAGATTCCCTTCATATGCTTTCAAGTTGTTACATTTATTGAATTTTCCAATGTTTTGAAGCATAGAGCAAATTGTTTATCTTTCTAAAATATGTATAATATTCTGAAATTAACTCTAAATGGCCATTTTCTTTCAAACTTTCTCTCTATATATATTAGAGTGTCCCTTACTTAGGGAAATTTTGTGCTGCGACACGCACACCCGCTAAATGTATTCTATATTACCACAAACACACATTAGTGAAATAGCAGCTCTCTACGAGAACGTTAATACGTGTCAACATCAAAGTCATGAAATGACGTTTTCTCATTATAATACAATTTAGAATGTCCAACCGTGATAAGTGAGACAGGAAAACGAAACTTTGCACGAAGCAAATAGAGAAACGAAGATACTTGCCTGTGCATCGGCGAACATCATCGGATGAACAGTGTTGACAACTGAAAAGAAGGTTGTGTTTTTGTAAATTGAATAACCTAAATCGAATAACCTAAATTGAAACATAATTTCAATAACCTAAATTGGAAGCATGGAAGCAACAATGACAATAAAGACAGAATAGATGGTAAACGCAGATCAGTGTTGCAACTGTTTCGAGAAATAAGTTAAAATATGTGTTAAATGTAAGCGCCGTTGGAGTACGCAGCGCTGCCATCTTTTAAAAGCCTTCTCATCTTCAATAAGATACCGAATATCTCGGTCAGTACGTGACTTATCGATCTCTCATAACCATGGTACTGCTTCTCATGCTCTACCGCCTTGCATTATAGGTTTTAAACAATACAGCACTAGTGACATTTTCCGAGTTATTGTACCTTTTGCAAACTCAACTTTCATCTTATGTAGATAGCAACACGGTTCATCGGATCCTTCCAGACTTGGAGTCAGCGTAAACAGTTCTTCTAAATATTTAATTTAAGATGGACAAAACATTAGTATCTCACATTCTGTGCGTGCTACGGCGTTTGCATTTAACACATGTTTCACATTAGTTCTCGAAAAGTTTGGATACTGGTCTCTGCTTACCCTCCCTTTTGTCTTATCTTCATTGTTGCTTCCAATGATTATGTCCAATTTAGGTTATTCTATTTACAAAAACAAAACTTTCTCTTGGGTTTGCAACACTGCCCATCCGGTGATGTTCGTCAATACACTGGCAGATGTCGTCCTTTCTCTAGTTGTTTCGTGCAAAGTTTAGTTTCTATGTCTCTTTTAGTATCTCCGTTATCACGATTGGACATTCTAAATTATATTATAACGTGGAAATGCAATTTCATGATTTTGTCGTCAAGTCGGCACGAGTTAACGTTCTCGTAGAGAGCTGATATGTCACTAATGCGTGTTTACGGTCACATAGAATGCATTTAGCGGGTGTGCGTATCGCAACACGAAATTACCCTAAATAAAGAACACCCCTGATATATACATATGATTATATATATATATATATATATATATATATATATATATATATATATATATATATATATATATATATATATATATATGATTTAAAGATGAAAACTTGGTCTTTTGATGGTGTTAACGATACATTCAAGTTGAAATTAATCACTAATTTCTTTAAAAGAATGAGCATTCAAACTCTGTCCCGGAGGCCACGTTTAAACGCAGTGGTAAGCAAAAGCTATAAGAACTACTAGATTTAGGTATGTCATGCGAGACGTGCAACTCTGTCTACGCTTTCAGTTATTCAGAATTGCCTCCTATAAACAATTAATAACATATTCCAAGAGTTATTTCAGTGGATTTCCAAAATTTATTGGGATGGGGTTGACAGACACTCCAGTGCTTAGCTCCACTGTGTCACGAGCACTCTCACTCCAGTTAATTGCAATAGTCATGCGTCAGCAGTATTGGGCTTTTTAATCAAGTGTTACAATTGAAACAGAATCAACTGAGATAGTACTGTATCGGAAACCGAGTGACTAATATTCTTAATTGAATAATTTTGTAGTGCACCTGTCACATAGGCAACACACACGACGCTGCTATTTTACAGGTAGCATAGCGGTCAGGGACAATACAGGATTTTAATGTACGGTATCTAAAATTGAAAACGTAGATAATACCATTAAGGTTGCAGTCTTGACTACATTGTTAATCAATTTATGTATTTCTAAGTGAACTTATTAGTGGCATTTTCAGTTGTTTTTGTGTGTGTTTACATTTTCGACAATTTCTGAATGGTCATCTGTTGGCAATCCTGCCACTAACTTTCGGCAGGATAGGATAGAACCGGCAGGATAGGACAGGAAGGAGCAACGCAAATCATATACCCATGAGAAAGTTCTCTGAGATGGACGACGGATATTCAAAAATCACCTATTCGCCATAGAGGAAGAATGAAACATGTAAATTCGTTGAAATCTAGAATTCGATCTTTTTTTCACGATCACCATAATTTCCAATTTCCTATCGCTGCTTTAAAGTAACAGAAGAGTTAGCAAGTAGAAGCATGGAAAACTGTTATATATTTATTTATTTATTTGCCATCAACACAACAGGTATAAGCCCAATTATAGTGTTGGTGTATTACATAATACATTTACAATAGTTTTCTTAAACATAGAGTCCATATTGCAGATGTCAACTACTTTATGTTTGATACATATTTTGTTATAAGTAGAACATATTCTCCAAATTGGTGATTTCAATACTACGTTGGGCCTTGCTTTTTTTGCAATAAAACAGACCAGAGTTATTAGCACGAGTTTTAAGTGTCGGGACATGAAAATTTAATGTTGATATGAGATCCGTACAATTAAATTCGTTTTGTACTATTTTATGGAGAAAAATCATATCTATCACATTTCGCCTTTGTTCAAGTGTAGGGATACAGAAGTTGTCTATTAATGTTAGATAATTTTCATAATATGGATAAACTCCAGTTGTCTTGTACGTCAAGTATTTGATAAATTTAGATTGGACCTTTTCCAGTTGGTGTCTGTATTGCTGTTGTGATGGGTTCCAAATCACAGTAGCATATTCCAGTTTTGATCGGACATAGGCATAATACATTTTTGTTGGTGTAGTATTATTGTTAAATTACTTTCCAATTCTAATTATGAACCCTAACATCTTGAGAGATTTGTTAACCATGTTCTCTATATGGTTATTAAAAGTTAATTTCGTATCAAATATAACTCCAAGATCTTTGACTGAATTTAATCTATTTAGTAAGATCTGATTCATTGAGTAATCAAACTCTATTTGACTTTTGTTTCTGGTAAACGATAAAATGTTACATTTGTTTATGTTTGCATTAAGTTTGTTAAGAAAACACCAATTAGCAATATTTTCCATGCCACGTTGTAAATCGAGACAGTCATGGATGGTCTTTATCCTACCGTATATTTTGAGGTCATCAGCAAAAAGCAATTTGTTACTTAATAATATATGATCAGGGAGATCGTTAATGAATAAAAGGAACAATAACGGACCTAGATTAGAGCCCTGGAGAATTCCAGAATATGCAATATAATCAGATGATTTATATTCCTTGTAGATAACAGTTTGTTTTCGATTATTTAAATATGATGAAAAGAACTTGATCAAGGGAGAAGAGAAATTATATTCGCCTAGCTTATGTAATAGTACCTTGTGATTGACTCTGTCAAATGCCTTTTCAAAATCTATATATATTACATCAACCTGACATCCTACATCTAACGAATTTGCTATAAAGTCTGTGATAAGTGCAAGGTTTGTTGTTGTTGATTTGTGTGGGATAAAACCATGTTGATATGGTGAGATTACGGGTTGGATGTGGTCAACTATCCGTCGGTAAAGGATTTGTTCAAATATCTTTGCAAAAGTAGGTAAAATTGATATAGGCCGGTAGTTGTTTATTTCGTGTTTATCATTGGTTTTAGGTATTGGGCAAACTATAGATGATTTCCATTTATCCAAAAAAACGCATGTTTTTAAAGCGAGATTGGATGCAATCCTTAGCGTATATAAACGCATCTATACAATCCTTTATGATATATGGAGGTATTCCATCAGGGCCAACAGCAGTTCTGGGCTTTAATTTTTTGATTGCCATTTCTACTTCAGATTGAGTAATTTCCTCAATGGTATTAATAAGTGACTGTAGTTTGTTACTTACATAAGTTAATAAATTATTCGTAGGAATGTCAGTGATACATGTATCTGGCACATATACTGACGAGAAATACTGTGCAAAAGCATTGGCTATTTCATCATTATGATAAAGTTCGCGTCCCTCATAATTTATTTTCCGCCCAAGAAGATGCTTAGTCTTATTTTTTATAAAGTTCCACAATTCATTAGTATTGTTATTAATGTTATTTTCAGAATCTTGTATGAAAGCTCTGTATGCCAGCTTCATTTCTTTCTTTATTTCCCTACGCAATTCATTGAATTTGAGATAATTTACTTCTTTATTAAATTTGTATTTTTATGATACCTTGCTTCAGTTTTCATTTTTTTGATAATTTCATTTGTAAATCAGCACAGATAAGCTGTTCTTGAGTTGTTTTTAAGTGGCACGCACTTGTCAAATACACTATAAATAATATAATAGGGATTATCAACTAGGTCATTGGCGTTTTCATATTTCTTTAGGCAGTTCCAGTCAATAGATGAGAATTCAAGATACAACCCTAAGAAATCAGCTTTTCTAAAATTATATCCTGATAAATTAGTTTTCTTTTTAATCTTCGCGGTCCCCTGCTGCATCACGTTTATTACCAAGGATGGATGGTGTACATCTTCCGGAGTTAGTGGACAATATTCCCTACTGACTTCTATATTCTTTATATTAGACAGAACCAGATCTAATGTACGATTATTTTCGTTCGTCACATTATTTAATGATTGCAAATTATAATAAGACATAAATTCATATAAATTCTTACATTTAGAAGAGATTGTTTCAAAATTAAATCCCGTACCGTGTATTTCCGATAAATTGAAATCACCAATCAGGAGCACAGGACAACCTTGAGGACAATTAATTTCAAGGTGAGTAAATAAATCATTATACAATTCAATATTAGATCCCGGTGAGAAATACACAACACAAATATATATGGTTTTCCCCTCATTGTTTATTTTGGCAATCAAACAGTCATAATTATCATCACACTTGTCCAATAAGAACATGCAATGTTTAGTTAGGGCTGCAATAAGAACACCCCCACCCCTTGTTTTACAGGTTTTGACAGAGTTTCTGTCTTGTCTCAACACAGTATATCTGTTATCAAATAACTCAGCATCATAATGAGATACACCACAAAAGAAATCACATGTTCGACCACGCGAGTTACGAGCATTTTGATATAATATTTTTAGAGAGTCTTTATTATTTGTAAGACCAGTTGCTGTTTTTGAACTACATAAACACATTTCTTCGAGATCAGATGTAGATAACTTACCACATCCTTCATTGCATTCCTTTGTTAGTCACACTCTGCTTCTGTGTGTATTTAATCTCCAATACGGCTCTATCCTGAACTTGTTGCTCTCCAGTTATTGTTATGTTTGAGTTTGTATCTCTTTCCTCTATCGGTAAGTATTGAGATTAAATGTAGAATGAACTATGGGTTCTAAGTGGCTCTCTCCCACCGACAAAAAAAAAATACATTAGTTTTCCAACTCTTTGACGTATTCACGAGTTATTTTGCTTATTTTATTTTTTATGTATTATTTGCAAACGGAATAGACACAAACACACAGACTATGTGACAGCTAAAGAAACCCATGTCAACTAATGAGGTGGGGTTCGTCTCTACGGTAGTCTCAATGCATAATTATAAGCCACTGACAACCACTAATATCCATCAGTTGCCTCTATTGTTCAGACGGAGTTTGAGTTGTACAATTCGTGGAAGTACCATTGGAGAAGAAAAAAGAAATGTCACAAGAAACAAGACAAATGAGAAAAAAAATCTAAGAATAATGCTTCCTTTTCTGAGAAAGAACAGTGAAATGAAATGAAATCAAATACTTCAGATTAACGTCCCACGATTCTATTTCCTCGCTTCCAATTTGAGATCTTCTAATAATTATTAATGTCGGTTAAGGAATTAGTTTTTCATGAGCTGATGTTGTATTTACAGTGTTTGCAGACTGATATAGTGTTCATAGTACGTATTTATGATTCACAACCAATATCGTATTCCTTTTGGTTGTAAAATAAAAAAAAATCGATCATTGCTCAACAATTTACGTCACCAAACTTCTGAATCACATAATTACATAAACCGATATTCTTCCATCTCACTCTAAACAACCATAACAATCTATTTTTAAACACTGACGACATCTCTACAGAAATGGTTTTCGCACCAGAAATACTGTAGTACTCACATTTTGTCTCCAGTGTCAACGCATTCTCAGAAGCTGCATCTAAGAACGTAAAACCAATTTGAATGGATTAAAACTTCTAATCGTGCAACAGAAAGGACACGCTATATAATGTACTGAAAATGCTCCAAGTATACGAAGACCATACCAGTTTTTATCAATAATCTATATTACAAAATTGAAAGTGATTATGTTTGTAACTCTTAATCTCTTGAATCGCCCAACCGATCTCTATCACATTTTCAACGGAGATGCAGTTCTGGGCTGGGAATGTTTTTTAGCAATTTACTTTGACGGTGCAACTTAGGGTTGGGGGAGGGGGAGGAGAGGGAAAGAGAAAATAAATAAAACTTAATAACTCTTGGACCACCAGAACGATCTTGATGAAATTTTCAATGTAGATGAGGTTCGGGAATGGGATGATTCCTATCATTTCACTTTGACGGAGCAACGTAGAGGACGGGTGAAGGGAGAGATACACAAAAATCAATAAATATAAAAATAAAAGTGATTCTGTTCGTGAATTAATTACTTTTGAACCACCCGATCGATCTCAATCAAATTTTCAACATGTACAGGTATGAAGTTAAAACCTGAAAAGTTTCTTGTCATTTCATTTTGACAGTAGATCTTAGGGGATGGGGAAGGGAGGAGGAGAAATATATGAAAATGAATAAAACTTAATAACTCTTGAACCACCCGACTGATCTCGATCAAACTTTCAACATAGATAAGCTTCAGGCCTGGGATGTTTTCTTCATTTCACTTTTACAGTGCAACGAAGGAGAGGGGGAGGGGAAGATATATGTCAAAAAACTAAAAAAAAAAAAAGAAGTGGGTGCTTTTGTGACTTTATCACGCTTAAACCATCCGACCGATCTTTAAAAAAAATCAACATAGATGAGGCTAGGACCTAAGGTGGTTCTTATCATATCACTTTAACGGTAGAACTAAGGAGACGGGAGGGGAGGGAAGAAATCTATAAAAATAAATGAAACTTAATAACTCTTGAGCCACCAGACCTATCTTGGTCAAACTTTCAACATAGATGACGTTCGGGCTTGGGATAATTTTTATCATTTAACTTTGACGGTGGAACGTAGGGGGAGGGGAGACGGATATATATATATATATATATATATATATATATATATATATATATATATATATATATATATATATATATATATATATATATATATATGTGTGTGTGTGTGTGTGTGTGTGTGTGTGTGTGTGTGTCGCACTAATGACATTGACATATTTTAGAGGGAATCCGGGACATTTGAAGTCGGGAATAATTCCTGTAGATATATATGGAGTGAAATCGGAACTGTCCCAGCTAAACGACCAAGACGTCTAGAAGCTCCACCCTTGGCACCTGAGGTGAGAGCTTTATCAAAGAGGTCTTCTTGACAGTGGTTATGTCATCTTACGTGATGGAAGAGAAAGCAGAAAAAGGAAGAATATGATCGGTTGTTTTCATTTATATAATCTCAGGTATTCGTTATAGACACGTGACTGTGTTGTTGACAGCGATGATCCAAACATTCCAAACAAACGTAGGTCGGCTGAAATAAAAAAAAAGACAAACTGAATTGAAAAATTAAATTCGTGAACTAAGAACCTTTGAATATGAAAACATTTTTTTTTCAAGTATCATGTTTTTCGCTATCACCATGAGAAAACAAACTGACATAAAAGATGTCTTTATGTTTAGCAACTTAGAGCTAAATACACTAGACTATGTCTTGTTCACACGGCATTATTTTCTCGTTAAACATATGTTTTGATGACTCGTTTCGTGGAATGTAAATATGCTTTTATTACATGTCAGTACTTCTAAGTGCTGTTAATAAACGTTATTTTCTCAATACCAGGATCTGACGTTTCTTGTTTTCTCACAGAATTAAACTAAAACCACAGAGCTTATGTTTACAAGTTTCTAAATCTTCATTGAACTTTTGGTCAAAGGAAAAACCACAACGAAAATTGAATTCAAAGTTTCTCAACAACTAATTACCATGTCACAGAATTAATTTTATCTGTTCCCAGAATCTATTTCATTATTATTATTATTATTATTATTATTATTATTATTATTATTATTATTATTATTATTATTATTATTATTATTATTATTACTGACGTATATCTTAAAATGTTACTTTTTCTTAGAAATTTAATACATCTGAGTAGTTGTTTTTATATTTTGTTTTAGGAATTCACACAAAGTACACTGTCAGAGTTTATCTTATTATCAGTTCATGTTAAAAGGTTCAATATTTATCTCTTATACAATATTACAGTGTAGGGCAGGTGTGGCTCAGTGGTAGAGCGTTCACCTCTGGTGCATGGGGTCATTGATTTGATCCCAGATCACGCCAAGTGAGTTTTATGGTGGAGAAAATTTTTTTGTGTTTTTTTCGCGATTCTTCCGTTTCCTCCAACTTTCTACGTTCCACCATTTAATTCATTTCTCATCATCACCGTCTCCTTTAGTCTAGCTGGAATAACCGTGACACGTTAAAATTACAGAATTCATTTCATTTCATATATTATAGTGTTAAAATAATAATGTAGAATATGACAAACTGCTGTATTTTTGCTACATTTTCGTTGTTCTCAGCAAGTAGAATAAAGTTTATTATTATTATTATTATTATTATTATTATTATTATTATTATTATTATTATTATTATTATTATTATTACACCAAACATCAAGTAAACTTATTAAGAATGGGGGTCGCGTCTTTATTCCCTAACGTATGTATGGGCACGGGGTATCAAAAGGAAAGCTTGGAGGGCAAATATTTCCTAGTATTTGGGTAAAATTACAAATGTATTTGAAAATTATCATATTTAATAAAGACAAACAGAAAGAAAGAGGGACCAGAATTATACACAATTTATTAATACAAGGTTAATAACTATTAATAATAATTGATTAATATATTTGGTCTAGGAATTAATTCGTGCGGTTGGTACGCACACATTGAAGCTGTAGTACAAACACAAAATACATAAATACCTTAAGAAAAATATTGTCCATCGCTAGCCACCACTTTCGCCCATCTGTCAGGCAATGTACGGATTCTGTGGCGAAAGAAGTTCTCATCCTTGGAAGCGATCCAGTCAGAGATCCATGTTTCGATATCTTCTGAAGAAGTAAACCGCTGTCCAATCAAATCGTTGTTCATGCAATCGAACAAGTAGTAGTCCGAAGGAGCAACGTCTGGTGAATACGGCGGGTGGGGTAAAACTTCCCATCCGACATTTTCTAAATAGGTTTTGACCGGTTTTGCGACATGTGGGCGAGCGTTATCATGTTGAACAATAAGTTTATCATGTCTGTTCTCCCATTCTGGTCGTGTTCTGGCCAGAGCTTGCTTCAAACGCATTAATTGTCGTCGATAACGTTCTCCATTCATAGTTTCACCCGGTTGCAGCAGCTCATAGTACACCACACCTTTCATATCCCACCATATGCACAGCATAACCTTTGCACAGTGAATATCTCGTTTTGGTTGTTATGGACCTGGTTCGCCTGGTTTCACCCAGGCCTTTTTTCGTTTAGGGTTCTTGTAATGGATCCACTTCTCATCACCCGTAATAATTCGATGCAGAAACCCCTTTCTGCTCTGTTGTTGAAGCAGCAATTCGCAAATGGTTTTTCGTCTTTCAAAGTCTCTGTCTTTCAATTCATGTGGAACCCAATGTGACATCTCTTGAATCATTCCCATGGCTTTCAAGCGTTTGGAGACTGTTGTTTGATCAACGCCTAATGCTGCTGCAAGTTGTTCCTGCGTTTGACACGAATCCTGCTCGAGCAATGCTGTCAATTCTTCGTCTTGAAATTTTTTTGGCTGTCCAGCTCGCTCTTGATCTGCCAAGCCGAAATCACCACTTCTAAACCGTGCAAACCACTTCTGACACGTTCGCTCAGCTAGAGCATGGTCACCATACACTTCCACCAAAATACGATGACTTTCAGTCGCACTTTTCTGCATGTTAAAGTAATGCAGCAGGACACCCCGCAAAAACACTTTATCAGGCACAAATTGCGCCATGTTCACTTAACTACAAACTGGTGTTGTTGACGCTTTAATCCACTGCCCTATACTACGAACGATACGCGATGACAGGGGTTTGCAACACATGTGTGAATACACGGAACTGTGGGACGCTCCGTTCGTTGCGCCATCTCTTGTCCACCCGCACGAATTAATTCCTAGACCATATATATATATATATATATATATATATATATATATATATATATATATATATATATATATATATATATATATATAGTTACGTTCTTACTGGTCAAGTAGCAAGCACATGTGTTTTTGTGAATGAGATCCTTCGTTTAATCCCCGGTGGTAGAATATTGAACTTATTGCAGTACATGATAATAGACGTAAATACAGTAAATCAATGAAAAGTTATATATAACAACACAATATCATAAATAGACTCATCTTATCTCTATCTAGAATAGATAATCTAATTCAGGACAAGTTTTGACCCTCCAAGTTAGGATTCACCCATCTTTATTCCTTGAAAAACAGAAATTATTGGAAAATTTTCCGCAGATGTAAACGAAGTATTCCAATGATATTCCTTCACAATAATATGTAATAACAAAATACCATTTTACCAGTACTATATTGAGGACCAGCCTTTTTCTAGCTGAGAGCTCCGCCCCAAGAACCCTGCTTTTGTTCTGCCTACGCCCTCGCGCCTTGTAAAAACTGAGCCAAAGTCAACCATACCATAACCATAAAGGAGCAATTGCGAAAAGAACAACTATTGATGTAGTTTTGGCATATTTGCTACGTGAGTGAATGAGAAATCACACTGAAAAATGTTAAATTTACTGAGGTCCCCTTTGATGGTGTGTGGCGTCCCCATCCCTAGTTTGGGATATATTTAAATTGTTGATATTTAGCAATTTATTTAGGAATGAACACCCTTGTCACTTTAAAACAAACACGAAACAGCGAATCTGTGTGTGTGTGTGTGTGAATTTGTCGCGAAATAAGGAATACTGACAGCCAGGAGCGTCTGTTGCAATTTTTCTTGGCTGGCAAGAGCCCCATCCACATAAGGATTGTACGTTTCATATTAGTAAATTAGTGTTCAATGGATTAAAATACAGATGGTGATCAGAAAAATGGAAACACCTGTAGTTGGCAACATGTAAGATGTATGGGTTCGCAGTGGTGTCGTCGCGCCCGCAGCGCCGGACCGCTGGTGGTTGTGTGTTAGGTCGGTCTCCATACTACGTCAGGCGCAGTGGAACAGCAGTGTCCAGTGGCTGCAGCAGACGGAGGTAGTGTAAAATGGGAGACCTCTCAGATTTTCAAAGAGGGCAAATTGTTGGTGCGCGGTTATGTGGAGTGAGTGTGACGGAAGTGGCTACTGTGTTAAGTGTGTAGCGTGGGACAGTGTCGAAGGTGATGACGGCCTGCACAACACACGGGAAAACCAAATCGGGGAAGCGGAACAGCGGGCGGAAGAAAATAATGAGTGACAGGTCACGCCGGGTATTAAAGCGCATTGTCACACAGAACCGTCGTGCCACTGCAGAGCAAGTGACGGAGGAACTCAATCAGCACCTCCCCCACCCTGTTTCGACAATCACAGTCTGCCGCAAATTACATGACAATGAACTTACGGGGTCGTGTTGCACGGGCCAAACCGCTCATCAGGGACCATAACGCTTTCGCACGCCGCAAATGGTGCCGCGACCATGCAACTTGGACCGTTGAGGACTGGAAACGTGTGATATGGTCGGATGAGTCATCCTTTACCCTATTCCCAACCACGGGCCGTGTTTATGTGTGGAGAACGACCAAAGAAGCTTATGATCTGCAGTGTCTCCGCCCAACTGTGAAACATGGCGGTGGCTCGGTGATGCTGTGGGCCACCCTATCATGGTTTCATTGGGTCCTGTGGTCACACTTAGCGGACGAATCACTGCCAACGATTATGTCCCAATTTTAGGAGACCACTTGCATCCTATAGTTCGGATGTTGTTCCCGGACAATGACGCCATCTTCCAGGATGATAATGCACCCATTCACACAGCTGACGTTGTTGCAGCGTGGTTTGAGGAACATCGGAATGAAGTTCAACACCTCCCCTGGCCCGCCCAATCCCCAGATCTCAACATAATTGAACATCTGTGGTCCGTCTTGGAAATACGACTCCGGCGACGATTTCCACCTCCATCCTCTTTCACAGAACTGACCGATGCCCTGCACGAGGAATGGTGTAAAATTTCACTTGCTACCATTCACGACCTCTATGCCTCCATCCCACGTCGCATCAAGGCTGTTCTGAAGGCGAAAGGTGGCCCGACACCATATTAATCTGGTAAGTTGCAATTTCATTCAGGTGTTTCCATTTTTCTGATCACCATCTGTATAAACCCTGTAAAACTTACATTGAGGACAAAGGTTATGAAGTTGCAATGCCTGCATTTAAAGGGAAAAAAATACAAATGTTCACTGCAAAAGCAAATGATACACGTTTGTTACAAGAATTCATTAGCTACACATGGAATGCTGAAAGAAAAATATCGTCTGCTGGATGAAATATTTGACAATGAAATGATAACTAGTATTATATAATTGCTAGTTCTCTACATAATAAATTCTCTATGCGTGTGGCATCAGATGAAAAACACTCCACAATCACCGCAATCATGAAATCTGCTAAAACTTCAGGAAACGAAAACAATTTTGCAGCCTTTGTTGAACAGAAGAAATTGCGAACAAGAGAACTTCCGTTTACATCTATTTCTTTACAGGATCTTGAGAATTTTCCTCGAATGACCAAAAAATATTTGAAAGGATTGTTTTGTGGATTATTTCAATATAAACAGGCAATATGTTTGTTTGGCTGAAATGTTGGATGAAAGAGGTAATATTAATATGCACTATGTTAAAGATAACGACAAGATATTGAAAACGACAGTGCATTTAAGACATACGCAAAGCAAGATACAAATGATTCATCTAAAATCAAATACTGAAGGTTACCAAAGTGTCATTACTAAGGCTCCGATTTTTATGTAAAGTCAATTTTTTAAACACGTACATGCCTAAAACAAAGTTTATTATCCCGATTAAGTCTCCAAGTGTAAATTACAAATTTAGTTTCCCATAAAAATACATATTTTCTGAAAAAAAGTTATGTAAATAAATATTTTGGACATTTTTGTTATAAATACATATTTTTAACAATTTTTCGTTACTTTATTCTAAATTTCACAAATTTCTTTTGCTGGAAAGGAATTAACATCGGGAAAAGAATATTCTAATCCATTGTATGTGTAAGCAATTTCCTACCTGTAAAAACAGCGTCGTCATAAATTCTGCTTATCAGCCTTGGGATAACTTGTGCCAAACAAAGAACTTCTAAAGGAGAACGTTGTACCTTGAAACCAAAACTGAGGGGAGGACGAGTGGTAGGTGAAGGGGAAGTAATCGTAGGAACAGCACTGCTAGTCTTTGAAGAACTTTCAGTTACAAATCACGTGACAATTTCCAGGCTGTCCGATGAATCTTTGCACATTTTGTGGCCGAATGGTGTGAAATACGACAATATTTTGCTTTTTCTGACTGATGGTGCTCCTTATATGAGGAAAACTGGTAAACCTCAATCTATAAGCTACCCTACCATGATTCACGTGGCATGTGTCGTACACGCCCTACATCGATTGTGTGATAAAAATCCGAACCCTTTATCCTAAAGTGGACAAGTTAATGTCAAATACGAAAACATTTTCGTAAAACCACAAAATAGAATTGAGCTTTTCAAAGAAACAAATCCCGTTCTTTTACTTCCTATAACACCCGTAATCGCGGGCTTACCTGGCTTAATGCAGTACTATATTATGCGGATCATTTTGAAGCATTTGTATGTGGAGTAACTAAACTAAACCCAGACGATGGTTCTTCCTTTTAGTAAGTGACAGTAGCTTGAAATGTGACTTGGCTTTCATATCTCCCAATTTCGGTTTCTTGATTCACACTATAAAGAAACTAGAAACTACGGGAGATTTCTTGAGTACTTCAGGTAAAGAAGTAGAGTGCTTTGAAAGAAAGCTGAATGTTCTCTCTGTTTCGAAAGCTGAAGTCGCACGAAAAAAAAAATTATGGATTTGTTTGAGAAAAACATAGGATAAAATCCTATGCATAATATCTGAAGTATGGTAAGGCCAAAACATAAGTGAAGTTGGAGTAAATTGATATACTCCTTTTCAAATACGCTAGGTTAACATCGTGTGAAGTAGAACGTTCCTTTTCTCAATATAAGGCATTATTCCGTGACAATAGGCATGGCTTTACGAGGACAATTTGTTACTTATTTACTGCAATGAAGATGGAATCTGTGGGTACCAGTATTTATTGGTGGGTACCAGTATTGGTGGGCACCAGTATTTATTTTTCTTATGTTGGGCGTTTTTCCATACTTTTCCTTGTTATTTTTTGTTATTTTTTAAATTTTAGCAAATATTTTTTTTTCATTTTTAGCACATAAAAAATAAATATTTTACAGTTTTTTTAGCTCATAAAAATCAGGGCCCTAGTCATTACAGTAGGTTAGTGTGCAAATGGATTGCGAACAGTTGGCTTTTGCTCTCGTTTTAGAGCCAATATTTATTACCTAAGTTATGGAAGATATTTGTCGAGGATCCCAAAACCAATAAAAGTATTGAGCAAAATATTCGACCAAGACAACATTTGGATGGTTATAAGTGAAAACAGTGACAAGGACTGAAGTACGTACTACAATGTTCCTTTCATCCTTATTAGTTTCACACATTGAAATAATCGTACTTCTTACATGTAATTGACTTTCCATTTGCATTATATTTTCTTCTATTTCTTGAATGAAATGTACCACTTATTTAAATGTTGCGGGATACGGACAAAATCTCGCGGCCGAAACATCGCCGCCCAAAATCTCGCCGGCAAAAACCTCGCGGGACAAAATCTCGCCGGGCCAAAACCTCGCGTGGCCAAAACATCGCCGCCCAAAACCTCGAGGGACAAAATCTCGCCGGGACAAAACCTCGCGTGGCCAAAACCTCGCCGCGAATGAAACTTTTATTTAAAATTTACCCAATGAGTTTCTTAATATGCAATTCCACATTACAAATAATAATAATAATAATAATAATAATAATAATAATAATAATAATAATAAGAAGAAGAAGAAGAAGAAGAAGAAGAAGATACAAAACATCGTGTGCGTGGGCTTTTTCGGGTTATTCCCGTTTCCTCCCACTTTCTTTATTCGATCATTTCCTTCATCCTGGTCATCTACGTCTCCTTTAACCTACAGGACATAATCAAAAGACGTCGTAAAAACTCATATATTATTTCATACTTTCATAAATATTATTAGATTTTTGCTAAAATTTTAAGTTTTTGGATGTCCTAAAGTTCACGAAACTAACCCCGTTAGTTGTTATTACTTTCCTTATGCAGACTTTCTTTCCCTATAACCAGTTTAAAAACATCCTGCCGCCCTACCTTCACATTGTAATCCTCTAATACAGAAATAGAATTTTCATATGGTATCGCGGGACTAGGTCAAATACCCGTGATACTTCTTCTGAAACAGCGTCTTTTATACCGTCATCCTTATCATCTGTTGGAACATTTACATTTTGATCAGGCGAGATTTTGGGTATGGCGATATCTTGGAGCGTGAGGTTTTGGAAGACGTGGTTTTGGCAAGGCGAGGTTTTGGCACGGCGAGATTTTGGCCCGCGAGGTTTTGGGAGGCGAGGTTTTGGCCAGGCGAGGTTTTGGCCCCACGAGGTTTTGGCCCGCGACGTTTTGGGCGGCGAGGTTTTGGCCAGGCGAGGTTTTGGCCCCGCGAGGTTTTGGCACGCGACGTTTTGGGCGGCGAGGTTTTGGCCAGGCGAGGTTTCGGCCCGGCGAGATTTTAGGACGCGAGGTTTTGGCCAGGCGAGGTTTTGGTCCGCGACGTTGTCGCCGCGATGTTCTGGCCGCGAGGTTTTGTACCCAAACCAAATGTTGCAGTTTTCCACTACTCTGCTTTTTTATCCCCATCCTCCCTCTCAGAACCTATGGAAGACACTACAAGAAATGTTGCATTACATTATGTTGTTGTCGATGGTTATTCTCTTTCCAGTTGAGGTTATTTCACTTTGATTGGACACTGTAGCTATAGATAACATTGTTTTTTTTATATCAACACTCACACTGAAATTTCAGGCAACTTCAAATGAGATACTTACGAACGTCTAATGGCAATTTTAACATCATATTCCTGTTCAGGCTGATTGATTCATATGAAATAAACATCAATATCAACAGTTTCAGTTTGGCTCAAAATAGAGATGGGGACGCCACAGGCCATCTAATGGGGCATCAGTGAATTTGGCGCTTTTCAGGTGTAATTTCTCATTCATTCACTTATTCGATATGCAAAAGCTACATCAATAGCTGTTCTTTTTGCAATTGCTCCCTTATAGATGTGGTATGGTTGGTTTTGGCCCATTTTGACCATGGCGTACTCGTGATACAATTGGGGGCGCGGTGGCTCACTGGTAGAGCGTTCACCTCCGGTGCTTGGGGTCCCTGGTTCGATTCCAGCTCGCGCCGTTTGGACTTTGTGGTGTACAAACATCGTGCTCGTGGGTTTTCTCGGGGTTCTCCCGTTCATTCCCACTTTCTTCATGCCACCATTTGCATTCATTTCCCATTATCACCGTCTCCTTTAGCCTAACCGGCATAAGCATGGGACGCAAAACTTAAAGTTTTCATTTCATTATATATATATATATATATATATATATATATATATATATATATATATATATATATATATATATATATGTGTGTGTGTGTGTGTGTGTGTGTATGTGTGTGTGTGTGTTTGTGTGTGTGTGTGTGATTGTAGGGTTATAGCGATTTCTAAAATGTATTTTGTCATAATTGTGCTCGCAGACCATCAAAGGTCAAAAGGGGCTCAAAATATTGAATCGATTTTTTTTAGGGGAAAGTGGTCGGTGGAAGCTGCTTTTTTTTTCGGACCAAGCCTTGTGTACTCTTATACATACATTCAAGTTTGAACAAAATCGATCGAGTCATTCTTGAAAAATAAATTAATCTCACTTTTCCGATTTTGCTCCATTTCACATGAGCCAATGAATGTTGAGGTTTGAAACGTGAGGGATTAATATATCATGGGAGAACCAACATACCACCCAGTTGTTGTCCCAAGATTCATCTGGGGCCATTTCACTATACTTATACACCTACTCCCTTTAGACAGTGGATATTGTTTGTGATGTAAGATACTACTAAAAAATATGTTTTAAAAAAATGACATGGAAAGGGGTAATCGGGGTTGCAATTATTATACATAATAAAATGTGTATATTTAGAAATCCTTAAGGTTAGGGATTTGAAATTTGATATTTAGATTTCTCATTTAAAATGTTTTTTTAAAGTGTTACTGTTATATATATGATATACATATTTGACGTAGAAGGGAAAAAGAGGCGTGCGGTTAGTAAATATTATATATAATAAGATATACATATCACTTTATCCCTTAAGGTTAGTGACTATGGCATTTGGGCTTTTCAAATTCGGATCAAAAGATACAATATATCAAGTAAAAATTTTCTTGTGCGCCTTATATCTGGAGAACTACATACAGTGCAGCCAAACCCAAACTATCACTTAACTCAGTATAATGTGTTTATTCCATAAAAAATACGAAAACTCAATTTTGGGTCCCTTCAAAAATTTTGAGGCCCCTGATCCAGAAACTAATTATTGGTCAAACTCGTAATATTTTGATGCATTTTTTGATTATCCCTTAAATTATTGTTAATAATTAAATACATGTCTTAGCGGGTTTTTTTCCTAATGTTTGAACTAGAAAGAAAGAAAAGTGGGTAGGCCTATAGATAGTTTACCAGGATGTCATAGGAGGTGTTAGAGTTTCGTACGAGACTTTCAGTTCAAACGAATTTTATATAAAAGGTACGAAAGAAAGAACGCAAAAATTTTGCCCGTAATAACATGTGGAGTCATTTACTAATCAGAACATATTGCGTATTTCGGTCACCTCCACTCTCCTTGAGTGTGGATTGAGTTAACATATTGTTTGTCTTGAAAACAGAAATAACTCGAAACAATATATTCTCAATTTTACGAGTGTTTCTATTTCTCTTTTCTTCATGGTTTGAAACAAGTTCTTCTCGTGAGTGATCAAGTTTCGATGGTCAAGAATAAGCAAAGTTATTTTTAAATTCGAGATAATTTCTATACACAAGCATAGTTTGTCACAGAGGATTTTATTGTTATTAATTTCTTGGCACGCTTCTCTTCTGAAATTAGTCATATCGTCAATAGAAAGTGGTTTTCTCGAAAATACTTTATGTTTGACAACACATCGAAAGAAAATATCCATTGGGTTGTGGTCTGGTGATCGTGATGGTCATTCAAGTGACCCTAGTAGACGTATCCAACGATTGGGTAAATCATTATCAATAAACTTTGGTACTGTTATTAAGTAATGGAGAGGAGCTCCATTTTGGTCTAAATAGAGGTCATCATTATCATGTTGTTGCCGTAATTCTGTAATAATAGTCAAAATGCAGGTCATGGGGTAACAGTTCATTTTTTTTAAGATAGGTTAAATTACCCCTTTACATGTATGGCTTACCGAAACTAAAATCCCAGGTTTATTCAATTGTTGTTCAAGCATTACATGGGAATTTTCTGTTGCGTAATAGTTTTTCTTATTAACAGTGCCTGAAAGTTTAAGGTTCGGTTTCTATGACCAACTCACTTTTCGAATGACTCCATCACCTTGTCCTTCCGCTTTCAAAATTACTTCTCAGAGTATCTAATAATCGGCAATCTGGATCATCCTCTAATAATTCATGAAGTAATCTTAATCGATACATTTTCAACCTAAACTTTGCATCATACACCTCAAAGATCTACATGAAATGTCTAACCCACGAGAAGCTCTCCTCTTTGGTATTTTTGGGCTTGTGAGTATTGTTATGAGCAGTTAGCACTGACTAGTCACCCATTCTTTGCCACTTTATAGATAGAGCCAGTTTCGTCAAATATATTGCGTAATCTATAAATTGTTAGCCTACTTGGTGGAGAGGTTTTAAATTTTGTAGCCCATTTGCGTCGAATCTTTTCATCATTGTCTATCTTCCTGAACGGGCATTTCTTTTTTGACCAAAGGTTGTAATTTAAAGACACAATCGTGTAGAACTAGTCTTCAATATACCACATATGAAAAATTTCAGAAAAATATTCCTTCGTTACGGATATACAACGCTTCAAACAATGAAAAAATGAGCTGCTTACGTCACGGCAGCAGAGACAGAGTTTTGGCGTGACGTCACAGGTCCGTATCGCTCTGTGAGTTGCATTGGATCCTTCAACGAATCTTTTCATATTGCAATTTCTTACTGCAAACTACACATAAATTTAGTAGAATAGTGAAAGGAAAAGTGGCAAAATAAGTAATACACTTACTGTGTATAAACGTAACCTGTTAATAAGACCTATTCTCCTAGTTTGAAATACATTAATGGTCATTTGTAGTGTTCTATCATTACAAATATTTTAGATACTTATACTCTTAAGCACTATTACTTTACTATGGTATTACCCCAAAAACATTTGAGTCTAAGCACTATATCAGTTCGTGCGCATATTGAGAATATCTAGGCCATCATATTATAGTCTTTCTTTATTTTGAGAATTTGTCGTGAATCTCCACGCTATTATACTACGGCTACAAATAAGCACTTCCTCCACCAAAAAGCTCTTTATCCCTTTAAAAATATTCGTATCCTATTACATCCTTTCATTTTATCTACTATTTACTCTGCATATTAGTAATTGGTCACCCCACACCATTGCTACAATTATTCTTATCTTAATGCTACAAGAATCGTATTATATAGCGCTTTACTTTCTTACTATATTTCTACACGGGAAATGCTTTTGTGATCACCGCAGTGGTTTGGAGGTGAAGAAACCTGTAGCAAATAGAGGCAGACATATGGTTAGGCTGCTGAAAGACCATCATAAACAATGGTAAGTCCTCGAGAATTTTTCATGTGACCTAGGTGCCGGTTCTCAAATCTAAGCACCATAATAATACAATTTCATGCGTAGGCCTTTATAATTTTATTTTTGAATAGTTGAATATACCCATGCTTTGCACGGGGGCTGTATTTGGAAGTCAATACCTGTGGGAGTATCACCATTAATCTCAGCGACCGCAAAAACTATTGATTTGATACTAATATCGATCATTTTGGACCATTTTTTACATGTCTTGGAATCCCCCGCTGACCCCCGGCCCGCAAACAATTGTAGCTCAATTTGCAAGTCATCACTAATGAAAGTGTCACCATTGATCTCAGCTACCGCAAAAACTATGGATTTGACACTAATATCAATCATTTTTGGTTACTTTTACATGTCTCGGTACCTCCCGGTGATCCCCGGCCCGGAGCTGAATAACGTGAATTTGGAAGTTAATGGGATCGGAGTTTCACCATTGATTTCAGCGACCACGAAAACTATGAATTCGACACTTATATCGGTCATTTTCTACTACTTTTACATGTCCAGGTAAACGCCCCCTGAAGCCCCCTGGTTCGAATTTAGACAAAAATGTTTAACTCTGGTCTGGAGCCTGGACGAAAGTATTCGTGACTAAAATTTGGTAACTCTCGGTCAATTTGTCTGGTTCCCAAGCCGGTTCCGGTAAACGCCCCCCTGAGACCCCCTGGTTCGAAATTTAAAAAGGGCTTCGTCCTTATCTCGGGCCTGGGTCAAGGTACCCACGACCAAAATTTGGTAACTCTCGGTCCACTCGTCTGGTCCCCAGGCCGCACACAGACAGACAGACACACAAACAAACTCTTTCTTTTATTTATATTAGATTTAACTTATTTAGAAGCCTGACTCCTATTCCCAGTCGCCTTGACTACCAGTGTTGGGCAAATTTCAATTGAATTAACAATTAACAATTAATCTGTAAATTTAATTGTTAATTGCAATTAACAATTGAAATAAGTAATGGTTAATTGTTAATTGTAGTTGGCCATTGAAAGAGGAGAATCAATTGCAATTGATCAATTGATTGAAAGTAATTGCAGTGGAAAGTAATTGCAATTGAATTCTGTAATTCAATTGCAATTGAAATTAATTGGCAATTGATTCAATTGCAATTGATTTCCACAGCAATTACTTTCAATTGATTGATCAATTGCAATTGATTTTCACTGATTAATTTTCAACACTGTAGTTCAGAGAGGGCGTGGGGCAATGAAAACTTTAGCCACGACCAATTGACTCACCACCCGTCGTGACCCACGACCTACCGTGACCCACTCTGACCCACCACCCACAATAAACCACTCTTACCCACTGTGACCCACAGACCCACCAAAACCCATTGTCATCAACTCTGACCCATGATTCACGCCCTCCTCTCTACTGACTAAAGAGTTTAAACTTGTAATAAAACAAGCCTATGAAATTATCACTCATCGGAGTTTGAATTGTACGATCAATCGCTCAAGCACCGCACTAATACAATAACGGCGGATCTGACCTTTCTAATATAAATAAAATAGAATTTGCTGGTGTGTCTGTCTGTCTATCTTTGTACGGCCTGTGGACGAGACGAGTGGACCGAAACTTTTAAAAACTTGGTCACGGGTAGCTTGGTCTAGACCCCAGACCAAGACGAAGACTTTTTTAAATTCCTTACTAGGGGGTCTCCAGGGGACGTTTACCGGAACCGTCCTGGGGACCAGAAAAGTCGACCGAGAGTTACCAAATTTTGGTCAAAGATACCTTGGTCTAGGTCCCACACCAAGGCAAAGCGTTTTCAACAAAATTCGAACCAGGGGGTCTCAGGGGGGCGTCTACCGAGACATGTAAAAGTAGAACGATATCAGTGTCGATTTCATAGTTTTCGCGGTCTCTGAGATCAATGGTGGAACTCCGATCGCATTAGCTTCCAAATTCACCGTATTCGGCTGCGGGCCGTGGGTCAACGGGGGGCGGGGATACCGAAACGTAAAAGTGATCCAAAATGACCGATATTAGTGTCAAATCCATAGTTTTCGCGGTTGCTGATATCAATGGCGACATTACCATTAGCGATGACTTTCAAATTCATCCACCGTTGTATGCAGGCCTTGGGTCACCAGAGGGAGGAATTCCGAGACATGTAAAAATAATCGAAAGTGACCGATATTAATGTCAAATCCATAGTTTACGGGATAGCTGAGCTCAATGGTGAAACTCAAGACCGCGTTTACTTTCATATTTAGCCCCCATCAGCTAAGAAAGGGGGGCATTATAAAGGGGATCACGAGACATGTAAAAATAATCCACAATGACCGATGTCAAATCCGTAGTTTTGGCGGTGGCTGAGATTAATGGTGATACTTTCATTAGCGATGATTTTCAAATTTAGCCACCATTGAATGCGGGCCGGGAGTCACCGGGGGTGGGGAATTGCGAGACATGTAAAAATAATGGAAAGTGACCGATATTAGTGTCAAGTCCATAGTTTTCGCTGTCGCTGAGATGAATGGTGATACTTCCATAGGCGTTAACTTCCAAATACAGAACCCATCGGCTGTGGGCCAGAGGCATTTTTTTTTTCAAAATGGGAACCAGAGGATTATAGGGACTTTTACCGGCATATGTAAAAACTAGTAGAAAATGGCAGATGTTAGTGTCACATTCATAGTTTTCGCGTATTGGTTGGGGGTTAGTGGGGGCCAGAGGAGATTTTTTCACAATACGAACCAAGGGGGTCTGAGGGGTGGTTCACCGGGACATGTAAAAGTAGTAGAATTTATGTCGAATCCATATTTATTGGGGTTGCTCAGACGTATAGTGACACCCCCGATAGTGTATACGTTCAAATTCAGCCTCCATCGGCCTTCCCAATGAAAACCATGTACATTGTTGGATATATATTCACACAAAATATATCCAATTTTAGAAATGTTTCTTAATTGTTCTCCCGTTGTTCAGTTCGTTTACATTGATATTTTATCTGATCCATGCGAAGAACGGGCATAACAGCTAGTACGAAATGGTAAAGTGTTTGTTATGGAACAAATTACAATGAATTCAATTATATAGATAATAATTATAATTAATAATTATTTCCTTGTTGAATTATAGATACTTTTCAGTGGAAAACTGAATAAAATTTAAAAGTCCCAAATCAACGTAAAGTAGACCAACGTAAAGGAAAAATGTATAAAATGTTTTCATATAATTAAGCTTACAAACTTAAATGGAAATTTAGCTTAATTACATGGAAATTTTTTGTGTCGTTTTGTGCACCTATTTCCTTGTTTTCTGCGTCACCGGAAATGGGTCAATGTTATCCTACAAATATGGCGGAACAAGTTAATGCTGTTCCGTCAGGAACAATTTCGAGGTCGTTTCCTTCACATCATCTTGTGCGTGTTTTCTACCGTTTTGTAAGCCTATTTCCACGTTTTGTGAATCAATGGTAGTGGGTCAAAATGGGCATTCAATGTGGGAAGAAAAATGATCCACTCTCCCACCAGTATCGAATTTCAAGGTCGCTTTTTCGCATTGTTTAGTGCATATTTTTACCGTTTCTGCGCATATTTTCACGTTTTGTAGGCCAGCGAAAGTGGGTCAAAGACGACCCTACAAATATGGCAGAAAAAGACATATCCATTCCACTTTCAAGGTCCATTTTGACCCTCTCCCACTGATGCACAAAGCGACACAAATCATGCGTAAAAAATGTGAAAAAAACGACCTCGACATTCGATGGTGAAGGAATAGCATTAAGTTATTCCGCTATACTTGTAGGCCATTTTGACCCATTTTCGTTGTCGCACTAAAGTGGAAATAGGAGCAGAAAACAGTACAAAGCAGGCACTATACGATGCGAAAGAAACGACCTGCAAATTCGATAGTGGCGGAACAATGGCTCTATTTCCTCACACATTGATGGACCATTTTGACGCATTTCTGGTGATGCTCAAAACGTGGAAGTAGGCGAACAGAACGGTACAAAATATACACTAAACGATGCGAAAGAACCAACCCCGAAATTCAATAGTGGCGGAACAGTGAGTCATTTAACTCCCACTTTAAAGCCCCGTTTAACTCACCTCGGGTGATGCACAAGACGAGAAATAGGCGCAGAAAACTTAAAAAAAAAAGGCACTAAACGATGCGAAAGTAACGATCTAGAAATTCGATAGTGTCGGAACAGTGGGTCATTTTCGTTACACCTTGGAGGCTCATCTTGACACACTTCTGGTGACGAACAAAACGTGGAGATAGGGGCACAAAACGTAACAAAACAGGCACTAGTCAATGCGAAAGGAAGGACCTCGAAATTCGGTAGTGGCGGAGGAGTGAGTCATTTTCGTCACACTTTGGAGGCCCATTTTGACACATTTCTGGTGACACGAAAAACGTGGAAATAAGGGCACGAAACGGCACGAAACATTCACTAGTCGATGCGAAAGGAAGGACCACGAAATTTGGTAGTGGCGGAGCAGTGGGTCATTTTCGTCCCACATTCGAGGCCCATTTTGACCATCTTCCAGTGACGCACAAAACGTCGAAATACGCGCACAAAAGGGTACGCGATGTGAAATTAACGACCTCGAAATTCGATAGTGGTGGAACAGTGAGTCATTTTCGTCCCATCTTGGAAGCCCATTTTGACCCACTTCTGGTGACGCACAAAACGTGGAAATGGGGGCACGAAACAGCACGAAAATTCAGTAGTCGATGCAAAATGAAGGACCTCGAAATTCTTTAGTGGCGGAGAAGTGGGTCATTTTCGTCCCACCTTCGAGGCCCATTTTGACCATCTTCCAGTGACGCACAAAACGTCGAAATAGGCGCACAAAAGGGTACGCGGTGTGAAATTAACGACCTCGAAATTCGACAGTAGCGGAACTCTTGGTCATTTTCGTCCCATCTTGGAAGCCCATTTTGACCCATTTCCCATGACGCACAAAACGGCACAAAACGATGTGAAGGAAAAGACCTCGAAATTCATTGGTGGCGGAAGAGCAATAATTTGTTCCGCCATATTTGTAGGCCCATTTTGACCCATTTCCGGTGATGCACAAAATGTGGGAATAGGCGCACGAAGCGACACAAAACACGCACAAAAGATGCAAAACAAAGTACCTCGAAATTCGTTGGTGGTGGAACAAGTTAATGACGCCGTGAACACCAATATAAGTATATACTGTAGTTCTTACCAGGGGGCGCGGTGGGTCAGTGGTAGAGCGTTCACCTCCAGTGCTTGAGGTCCCTGGTTCGATCCCACCTCGCGCAGTTTGGACTTTGTGGTGGACAAACACCGTGCTCGTGGATTTTCTCGGGGTTCTCCCGTTTCCTCCCACTTTCTTCATTTCATTCATTTTCCATCATCACCGTCTCCTTTAGCCTAACCGGCATAAGTGTGGGACGTAAAACTAAAGATTTCTTATCATTTTTTGTAGTTCTTACCATCAAGGCTGAGAACTGCATGGTCCAATTTTTTAGCCAAAGTAGAAGCCCAACCGGAATAGTGGTGTCAACCGGCTCGGCTCGGTTCAACTGATCATACAGCTTGAGCTGGCTTGGTTGGGATTACCCTTCGACTGGGCTCAATTGAGTCAATGGCTTGAACCGGCTCGGTAAAGACGAGTTATCGACTCGGCTCGATTGGAGCCAATGGCTCGAACCAGCTCCGTTGAAACCAATCCATAGGCTGGGTTCGAGTTAGCTTAACTGAGCCAATGGCTTGAACCGGCTCGGTTGGGGTAAGCAATCAGATCGGTTCGGTTCGGCTCGTGTGAGCCTTCGGCTCGAGCTGGCTCGGTTGGATAAGCTGTTGGCTCGGGTCACTTCTCGGTTCGGCTCGATAAGTGAATGAGCTGTGAGCGAGCCGCTTGAGACGTTGACAACCCTAAACCCGGGTCGAGCAGTTTTAAACATGTTTAGCTGGAGTCCCATAACTTCTAACAATTTTTGGCTCGAGCCCGAATACTTGCTTCTCCTGAACTCAAACCAAGAACCTCGTGACCGATGTCCTTGTCTCCTGAAGATTTCTTGACTACCGAGATCGACAGTTAACTAATTTTTAGTATTCCGATACAAACCGCCTATATTCCATGTTTATACAGGTACGCGGCGTTATAATAATAATTAGTTATAGTAGTAGTAGTAGTATCATTGATAATTATATTGTCTATGTAGGATACTTAAAGATAGTAGTACTTGGAACTACACAAAGGATTTAGCTCGAATTGGCTCGACTCGACTGGAAACTCGATCCGAATTCGAGTCGAGTTGGGGGAAATTTTTCGAGCCGAGATCTCGAGTCGAACTCAAAGATGTCTGCTTCGAGTCGAGTCGAGTTTTAAAGAAAACTCGCTCGAACTCGCTCGTGCTCATTCCTATTGTATGCATGACGGGCATATAGAGTTCTTTCGAGGGGGATAGAACCATAAACATAATATATTTAAAAAAATACTTAGTTTCACGGCTTTCTTCCCAGGGGGGGAAAGGGATGGTAGGTATCCAGCATTTCTTATAAGTACCTTATTTGAAATATGTAAAACAGTAACAAGTGGACAATACAATATACACACATCTTCTTATCTTCAGTTTTAATTGCTGATTTCAATTGCAATTAACAATTACAATTAACAATTACAAGTTTCAATTGTCAATTGCAATTAACAATTGAATGTATCAATTGCACCCTTTGCAATTGACAATTAACAATTAAAAGTTTCAATTGCCTGGTGACCAATTAACAATTAACAATTGACGAAAATTTAATTGCAAATTTTATGATTGAATTCAATTGCAATTGAAATTAATTGTCAATTACAAATTGAAATCAATTGCAATTGAAATCAATTGCAATTGATTTTCAGAGCAATTACTTTCAATTGATTGATCAATTGCAATTGATTTCAATTGATTTTGCCCAACACTGTTGACTACCTAGCGTCCAGGATTTTTCGAGCCTGAACAAGAGGAATATTGACAGAAACTCATTATTCTATGTGTTACTTATATTGTTACTTTGAAACTTCAGCTTTTTCTTTTCAATAAGCTCACATGAAATAATGTTCCAAGTATACAAACATAAGTTTATTTATATTCTTTTCCCCCTTCAGATAGGCCTAGGTCATATCCACGGGAAGTAGGCCCCTTAAATTTTTACTGATCCCTAAAATTTTCAAGGTAGGCTTGCAAATAAACTATAAGATAGTGATGAACTATAATATGGTTGGATTAGCCCCCCTAACTTCTACCGGGCCCCTCTACATTTTGGGGATTTCTACAAGCCTGCCCTCAGCTCTGAGATGATTAATGTTTGGTATATGGTGCAAAAAAATATATTGTGAAAGTATTGCGTTTTGTGTTCTGAGGTCCACAAGTAAAAAATAAATAAATAAATAAATAAATAAAAGTCATAAAAGGAAACGTTTGAAGAGTTCAGCCTTTGATAAGTCCACTAGATTGATTTCTCTTATATTGTTTCACTCACTGGATCAGAATATTATGTTCATTACTCGTCATGACATATCACAAACATTCATTATCAAAGGACACAGTGGATCAATAGTGGAGCGCTCACCTTTAGTTTGAGGGATACCTGGTTCGAACCAATATATGGATTTCTGGTGGACAACATTGTGTTCGTGGGTTTTCTCGCGATTCAGACGTTTCCTCCCACTTGACCATTCCACCAATTATTGCATACTCATTCACTCTCATTAATCATCCGTCTCCCTTTGGATACAGGACATATTCGTCGAACATAAAAGTAGAAATTTCATTTTATTTTATTCAATAATAAGCCACTGTAACTAGTTTGTTATCATTACTGTGAGACCACATCTTTTTATTTGTTGGTCTAAATGTTAACTCATGTGCTCAAAACACTCCAGCCAATTTGTAAATGTTCACATGGAATATAAACAATTTACGAGTATGTTCCATGTGCTAAAGAAAACGACAGTAAGCGAGAAAATGTATTATGGTGAAATGATATTGCTAATGTGTAAAGTAGTTCGATAATAGCACTGGTAAAATTATCAGAATGCTCATGAACATAATTATCACTGTAAGTTTGTGCGTTCTTGTGTTGAACTCAATAAAGAATTTAGATTATTTTTACTTGGAGAAATGTTTTTTCATGTGTTAATTTCCTTGGGCTTCCCCCTGAGCGCATAACTATCGAGTCCACGATGAACTTTCATATAAGAAATTAGCACTCTACTATGAAATAACTATGCTTATACATTGTTGATTGTTTTCTTCAGAATGAATAAAATTCGCCTCGTAAGGTCGGTCGGTGACCGAAACATGAGAATATTAATTAGTTTCATACCTCAAGCTGCAAACAATGTCAATAATATAGCAGATTAGTACACTTCAACTTTGTCCTAAGATATTTAAGTATATTCAAATAATTGGTAATAAATAAATAAATAAATAGCTTGCTTTTTAAATAAACCTTACATTTTGTTACTTTTCTTATTCTTTGTGTTATTAGCAACGTCGTACACATTTGGAAAATATGCATCGTATCTTTCACTAAGCCGATTCCCTAGCGAGCGGCGCAGACCAGTTCCCCTGTACCGACCTGTGATGTATATACAAATATGGTTGTCGTTTTAAGCGCACGAATTGCAGACCGGAATTCAATCTCAAATTTCGACTGGTTAGAATCGTCGCGTGAGCGAAAGGAAGTGTTCTCCGTAAGCAGCTAGCTCTGAAGTTATTATTATTATTATTTTATAGCAATACAAGAATATCAGTGGAAATGTCCATTGTATGATATCCACTTCCGTTGGTGGGGGGCGCGGTGACTCAGTGGTAGAGCGTTCACCTCCAGTGCTTGTTATCCTTGGTTCGATCCCAGCTCGCGCCGTGTGGACTTTATGGTGGACAAACACCGTGCTCGTGGGTTTTCTCGGGGTTCTCTCGTTTCCTCCTACTTTATTCATTCCAATATTTCACTCATCTCTCATCATCGCCGTCTCCTTTAGCCTAACCGGCATAACCGGCATAAAAATGATGAATACAATGAACATAATATAATTATCAGCTGTGATTATCGGAAAAGGATACATAAGAAAATTACATACACTCCTGTAGTATGTTAAATAGGCATTACTTTTTAATCTATAGAAAAGACAGAATAAAGTATAACTACCCTTAACAATAATGTATTGTCTCCAAATACGTATGGCATAGACTAGCCATTTCCAATCGACTGGTTTATAACGCAGGAAAATGATTTAGCAATTAGAGGAAGGGATATTCGAAATACAGGGTGACCCATAATTATGTATATGATGTTTCAAAGACTGTCGTAAAAAAAAAACTAGTTATCCATATCAAGGTCCGCCAATGCACCATTCAAATCGATACATGCCTAGAGACGAAGAGCAACGTTGTCAAGAGCAGCTTGATAGACCCGTACTAGTATTCTGTGGAACTCTTTTGTAATAGCTTCCCATAGTTCAACCAAATTGCGTATGTCATATTGATACACTTTGTCTTTTAAAGCACATTAATACATAAGAAAAAGTCAGGAGGGGTGAAATCGGGAGATTAAGCAACCACTCCACACAATGCAAACCCAAATAACTTATACGTTGTTGTAGAGACAACTATTCCGCAATTCTGTCTCGGAACACTAACGGTTCTGAGTCCAGTGACCGTTACCCCCACTCTTAGTCTACACAGTGTTGCCATATTGATTTTTTCCCAGGACTGCAAATACTACATTCAGTCAAATTTCATGTACACTCATGTCCAAAATTATTGTCGCATGTCTATAAATATGTTGTTGTTGGAATATAATTTGATAACGAATTCGCCCGGTATTTCTTATAATATTAGTATGTGTATAATCGGCATGTGTACGTACGTGGCAATTCCATGTCGAAAGAGCAGTAAATAAGAACAGTAAAACAAAAATAAAACTTTCATGTCCATTTAGCAACATTTTGTTTTACTCATTCTAATTTTCGTATTTATAATTCTTTTCCTATGAAATTTACCGCAAATATACATTTCCCGATTATACACATAGTATCAGTATTAAAAGTACCCAGCAAAATCATTATCAAATTATATTCTTACAAGAAGACGTTATAGATATCCGACAATCATTTTGGACATGAGTGTACATAATTATAGACCACCGTAGATAGAGAAAAGCAGAGTAAGGTATCGAGGTAAAGAATTTAAATAAAGCAAGTGTTGACAGTGTATTAGTTATCATTGATCTACGAGTAGCATACCTGCAAAACTATAGAATATGTCGTCATTTTTTTTTTTTTTGTTAGCCTGTCACCATTGCAGTTTTCAACACATTTGATATTTCCCCTTTTTCCTTGCTGTGTCGTTTATTGAGAATAGAAGCAGAAATCTATGAAGTGAGACAAAATTCACTTGGAAGTGATTGGCATAAACTATCGAGTAAATTGATTAACACGTATACGTAATTTTGGTGTGCTTTGTCTCGGATTTAATTCCTAGTAGGCAAAGTGCCTATTAGAATACATAACAGAAGAATTATTTCACTACTCTAAGCTCTTTGTGCCTTTGGCGTAGGAGACCTGGGTTCGATTCCCGGCGGAAGATCATGTGGTTCGGATTCCACGTTAATCAGTAGGTCCACGTCTCATATAGCCTCGCTGCTGAAAGGGACGCTAATCTAAAATCAACTCAACTCAACTTTAAGATTTTTTTTTCAAACGATTCTGGGAAGAGTACTTATTTAGGCACACATATAACAATAAGTTTATGTTTCTACCTAGTTGAAATTACACAAAAAATAATATAATACATGGCTCGTACATAGCTGAAGTTCCAAGTGATATTCATGTACTTGTTTGGAAGTTTTCAGAAAAGAATGTAACATGCATTCGTTATCACGAACTGAATCTTCGAGTTATATGAGATTCAAACAATGTTTTCATTCCAAGGAAGTCTTAAAGAATCAGCAATTTAGAAAAAGTACGCATATGCAGTATTCTTATGAGTTTGGCCTGTTTGAATATAAAAGTTATCTTATTCGATCGTCGCTATATAAGACATGGATACTTTTTCCTTGCTTTTTTTTAAATTTAATGTTCTACAATATGCACCGAGATTAAGGGAGACGGTGATGATGAGGTGGATGATAATGGTGGAATGACGAATGTGAGAGGAAACGGGAGAACCCACACACATTATCTTTGCCCACCACAAACCTGATTTGGTAAGATCTGGAAGCGAACCAGGGATCTCACGTGCAAGTCACATAAATGCAGTAGATATTCGTGGACTCATGCTGTAATATTCTACTGCATTTACAAACCGATTTCAGTGCTGTTGCCATCGCTGGAAGTAGTCCTAGAATGCTTGCTTTGCAATGCATCGGAGTTTCTTCGTTGTATTACTCTTTGTCTTGTTGATGGAGCCAAATCGTTTCACTTTTGAGGTGTAGGGAACAAAAAAAAAAGTCGCATAAAGCTTGATCTGGCAAGTAAAGAAGATGGTGTATGTCGCGAATGTCGTTCTAACCAAGAAGTCGGGTAGCATTTTTGAAGCGTGAAACAGAGTATTGTTATGGTACAAATACTCTGTCCAGATATCCGCTTGTTTAGCCGTTTACGACGAACGAAATCGTGTATCTGTTGTAACATAGATGAAAAGGCTTCTTGTTGACAATTTCGTCACTTGGAACAAGTTCGTGATGAATGATTCCGAATATGTCGAAAAGCTTAATTAGTAGCACTTTCATCCAGGATCGGACTTGTTTTGACATTTTGTATCTCGGGGATGCAGATGCCTTCCACTGCGATTAGTCTACACTATCTTGGTTCCTGGATCATATTCGTAAGTCTATGATTCATTCTCTGTAATGATACTGGCAAGGAATATCGAATTGCTTACGGCTTTTTCCTCTCGTTGCGAGCTGATTGTGACGTAAATTTTGTTGGCCCTGTTAAAAATCTCGGGATGAATTAAGTCAAAGCGCTTTGCTTTCTAGGCCTTTGTGCAAGATTTGGTATCATGAATCGATGCAAATATGACACCATTTCATAAACAATCAGTCAACGATCGGAACTCGAAAGTGTGCTAATTTTGGCTATTTTATTTTCATTCCAACTCACGGGCGGGAGACCAGGAGGAAGATCATCTTCCATGGTTATCATTCCAGCTTGAGAAAGTGGAAATCAGTGGAATATAATTTCGCGTCTGATTGACGCATTTATTAAATGCTATATATAACATTTTTGTATATATTGGTAGTCGTTTCCTTAAGTTTGAAACAAAATGTAACACAAATTTGTTGTTTCATTCGGTTTGCTGCCTACTTTATAATCCGACACGGATCCACAATACTCCGCAAGCAATTATCACTCACTCAACTCTTCCTAGGCTCAGGTGAGTGATGCAAGCCGTGATGTCTCCATATTTTGTCACATGTATCTGTTTAGTAATTGCGAGCTAGAATTGATACGTTTTCAGAAGAAAAGCTATCTAGTAATATAATTAAGAGTTCTTGTATACTGTTTATGTGAGTTTTAAACTATATAAATTTATAACATAAAATTAAAAACACTAATCATATAGATTTATTAGTTTAAATTTTGACTACAGTATAAGAGTATTTTAAGGAATTATTCCAGATAAAGTTTCAGATAAAAATGGAACGCTCTACAATAATATATGCTTGAATATATACTTGCTGGTATTGCAGCTCACATGAACAAGCTTAATAAACATTTTAAACACATTTGTGACTCCAATTTGGTTCATGAAACTATTTGAAGTGTTTTCAAGTTCAGTGGAGTTTCAGAACATTACTCACCCCAAAGTTGACATTTTTTTTTTAAGTCAGAGATGTTTCCCAAATCTCAAAATGGTATATTCATCTTATTTCATAGAAATTCGTAGAGATTAAAAATAATTAAACGAAAAGTTTACATTTTTTTTCGTTCTTCACGCAGCTTGCTGGACTTTCCAACTTTCATCAGCTTCCTCTGATTTAAGCATTATAACAGCTATAAATGCAATAATCAATTTCTCTATTTCATACTATGAAGAGTCTATAGTGTAAGTTATGTTTGAAAAACTGAAAAATTAAGTAAACTAACTGTTAGTTCGGTTATACTGAAATTTTATTACGACTACAAAAGTTAATTTTTACTATTAAACCTTGTCTCTCTTTTTTTAAAGTAGAAATCTTGGGAATACCGATAAAATTATTCTTTTGCTCCTCAGAAGCTAAAGACCTCTGTTCATCTGAAATAATTGCTCGTTCGGCCTGTGTTCTTCACACAGAATGCGAGTTTAATTCCTGAAGTTAGTAACTGAATTGCTAGTTTGTTCGGTGTTGATAACTGTAATGATAATTCTATAGAACGAAACCTAACCATTACTTTTAAGTTTTTATTAATACTATTGATCCTTTCACTAAAACATTTATTGTTGTTTAATATTACTCTAGTAGTTCAAAAAACATCCAATGGAACTGGAGTACTCACCATGTCCACGATTTGCATTTTTTTCTCTCTTACTCAATGCCCATTATTTCTTTGATTCTTGATACATTTTAAATCTTATCTCTTCACCATTCATCAATTAACCTTATGACGCTATCCTTAAGAACTGTACGTTATTCTCAACCTGTGGTCTGCGGGGAACCCAGTCGAAAACTGTTAATATATCTTCCAATGTGTACAAACATGTATAATTGTGTTTTGTTTATTACCATTTAAATTGAATAGTACATACCACATATCTAGGGACGTCGTTTGTGAATTCAAGAGAAAAGGCAATTTCCATTCTGAGTTTGAAATGAAAATGAAATGAAATCTTTCAGTTTTATGTCCGACAGTTATGCCGGTTAGGCTAAAGGAGACGGTGAGGATGAGAGATGAGTGAAATAGTGGAATGAATAAAGTGGGAGGAACGGGAGAACCCCGAGAAAACCCACGAGCACGCTAAAAGAGGCGGTGATGATGAGAAATGAATAAAAAGGTTGAATGCAGAACGTGAAAGGAAACGGGAGAACACCGAAAGACCCAAGCACGGGGTTCCTCCACCACTAACCTCACTTGGTGCGTGCTACGATCGAAACCAGGAATCTCACATACCAGAAGTGAACGTTCCACTACTAATCCACACCTGCTCCCCAACCTGAGTTTGAGGACCAGGTACAATTTAGTCAATTGTTTAACAATATAATAATGAAATGCGGGAAATTCTACTCATATCTAAGAATCCTGACACCTCTTCAAACAAAATCTAAAATGAGGCGGATGTATCATACTGTAGTACATATTACATATCACGCAGTGCATAGTAATGTGTATGTGAGTATACCACGATATGTTCTATTGAACCTGTACTGTCCGTCACAGTTTGCATACATCATACTATGCATAGCACACCTAAGAATTCTTCAGCACTAATTTTGCTCAGGTTTGGCAAATGTTATGCACACATTAGATTGCCTCAGTTGGTATGTCATCATGTTTTACCTTCTGTCTGTCTTATCTACTCAGAATGCACCTCTGCCCTTTATCTTGTCCTTTTTCCAGAATGTCCTTTTTTCCAGAATGTCCTTTTTCCAGAATGTCCTTCGAACTTTTGCACCAATCACAGCGAAACCTTCTTTGACTTTACTTTGTGGGCAATGAAAGATTTTAACACGCCTCTGCAGTTCTTCCTCCACCAACAGATATCTAAGTGTTAAATATTTTTTTTCTCTTGTGGATTTTTGTGTCATTAAATTGTAGAAAGTTCCGCGGAAAAAGACCATCTCTCCAATCCGTGAACAGTCGAGGACATCGAACCTAGTAAATATATGCTAAACCTTATTACTCCTTTTATACTAGTAGCATCCTAAATGTATAGTATTTTAGCACTTCTTCAGAAGTTTCGCCTTTATACTCAGCAACACTGTCGTTCTCTTTGACCTCAGTCGTCTCGCCATCCCTTTCTTCCAACATAAGCAGAACACTTTCTTCTAGCATTTTCTTACGATACTTTGCTAGTAACAGAAATTCCTCGATGTTATTGTGCCACCTAAAGTTCATGAAGTTTTATGTATAAGTGTTTTCTTCGGCAGTAACCCCGATATACAATTGCAAATTATTTTTTCCTCTCAATTGACTTCTCAAATAGTAACATTTCTGAACAATATTGTAATTACATTTTTAGAAATTTGTAAGTATCAATCACAACCTACACACAAGATATCCTAATTGTACAGTTATAAGAAAATGACTTGCCAACATAAATTGCTATTGTTAATAAACAGGAAAAGTAAAACATTTTTTCGAACAGTATTATATTATTTATTGTTACCTAGTCAGTAGTGACAGTTTGCGGTATTTCAACACAGGACATATCGAATTTTGTGTTGACCTCTTCTGGGAACCACTGGGTCGAAAAAGTGTAAAACGCTTTATAGGTCCCAGGCCGCTTCCTTCCTCCCCCAATCCTTTCTTCCTTCCCTTTCCCAGGATTGTGTGCTCGCCGAGGGACGTCATCCCTCAAAAACGTAAAGGGCTAAATGACCTTAGATGCCGAACGACCAGAAATCTAAAATCCTATCCTATCCTCTTCTGGAAACTACGAGACCTATATTATTTTTCTGCCTTAAAGGTAAAATGTAGAGGGTACGTTTTCGTTTCGAAAACTATTTTTTATAAGTCCATATGGGTTGTTTGGATACCAAGAGACCTAATGCCAAAAATAATAATAATAATTGGTTAATGCTTTCATTCACTTCTAAAATGGATACTTAAAAATAAAAAGTAAACAGAAAATTATGAAACCATAAACTTCATAGTTATAGTTTTGGTTTACAACATAACAGAGGTATAAATTGTTTATAAGACATTGAACTTCAAATTTCACTCTTGGAAAATTTCAATTCTAAACTTAGGTCACTTGATACCCAAGCAGTCCATATATGATTTTCCGTGCTTTTATCAGTGGTATAAATACTGAAATCGGAGACTTCATAATTGTGTAGGTAACGAGTAACAAAATGCCAGGCGCAAAATGTCACCTGTCAAATGTGCAGGTGTTAAGAGGTGTTTACGTGAGAAGAATCACGTTTTGTTTTCTACTTTAAAATTTTAAAGGAGTAACATCCGACATTATGCCTCTGGGATACTGATATAAAAGCTAGTAGCCCACACTTTTCAAATCCTTCATTTAAATTTCGAGAGTTTCTGTTTGTTAAAAGTCCGAATTCATCATTGGATACGAAAAATTTAATGTGTAGACTGCCAGTATATGGAGAATAATAGATAAATTTTCGTCGTTTCTGTTTCGTGTGACATATGTTATCACTGAAATCATTATTGTCCTCACGGCCCCCAGGTTGACAAAATACATTCTCGCTACTAAAACTTCATATGATTTGTAAATAATATAGCGGAGAATAAGAAAATGATAAAAGTGAGCTCGAAATATCGTAGAAACACATCCTGAAAGGTCAACATTTAAAAAAATTGGAAACGCAGACAAAATACTTAAACATACCCATGCTTCGGGTAAGCGCGGACCTCAGGTTGGCATTATAAGGTTAAAAACCATTGATGTGTATTTTAATGGGGAAAGAAAGATGAAACTAAAGGATATTTCTATATTTAAATTAAAATGTTGAAACTATTTTTAAAAAATCTGTCAACAAACTGTCCAAAAAAAGCCTTTCTTTTAGTTCCTGCATCTCTAACGATAAATAGCATCTAACGACAGTGAGATGCGAATGATTCATAATCATAAAGAATATGGAAACCATGTACTATAGTTCCGTTATATTAGTGCATACGTAGATTACATAATATTTATTGTCGAAATGTTGTAATTAAGTACCAAATTAACAAGTAACTTAATTTTCTTGTCAGAAGAGGAACTTGGAGCTTGTTGGAACAAACAAACAAACAAACTTAGCACAATCCTTATTAAGAAATAACAGTGATCATGTTAGTAAACATTGTAAAAGAGAGAAAACTGTGTTTATCGTCTAAGAAACAAGCTACAAATCTATTATCGTTTTTAGCCAAAAAGAAATCAGGATTAATCTATGAATTAACTGCACAGCAGAAACGAAAGAAAAGCTAGTGTCTGAGAAGAATACGTAATACGAATTAGTGTGGGGAGAAGGTAGCTAAGGATTATTGATCTTCCACGTGCTGAGTCTTTCGCTTTCTTTAAAGTGACAGAAGAAATTAAAAGAGACCTAGATAAGATTGGTCTCTGTGTTTTTGTTGTTGTTGTTGTTACGTGTTTTCTCAAGTCTTGCACGTGCATGACTAATCTTGAGCAAGAAAACCAGTTGCTAAGTAACAAATTCAATTGTAGCAAAATTTGAAGTAGTACGTTAAAGAAATGAAATTGAAGTTATTGCATTTTTACACGCTGTTTCATAAAATTTAAATTGCAGTTAACGTACAGGAAAACTTCATATACTTTTTTTTTTAATGTAGAGATTGTAACATATTTATTAATCAACCTGGATTCATGTTTATTAAAAAAGATCATCTCAATGCTTGGTCAAGATCGGAATGAATTTGTAGGTTGCTTATGATTTATACATAGTTCAAACACCAAATTCGATGGTCTATAACTCGAGAACTATTATCTGTACCTGCTTACCTTCCAACATTTTAAACGTCTTTTTTTTATATCCTTCCGGTATTTAAAGCTATGATTGGGGAGTGATGCCTCTCCCGGGAAGGAGCAAGTTACACAAGTGCATTTTAACAACCCGGTATCGTGCAGAGTGCTTGCAGCAGAAATAAACTCGAAAGGTTAAAGAGAATTTTTTTCAAAGAAAATAGTTGATAAGCAGAATTTACTAAATACATTTAGCACAAACTATTTTACTCCACTGTGTAAAAGTTTCCCCTTGCTGGTCTTACCACAACACTCGCTGAAAAAGGATTTATTTCAGCTGTATTTTCGACAAGAGAGCAGAGCACACATACACTGTTGAATTCGTGCTATATTCATTGTACATGCTTGAATGTAATACTTCTATTAATTTGTTAAACATATTTGATAGCAAGGGGCCGCGGTGGCTCAGTGGTATGCCGGTGGGTGTAGCCAAGCGGTCTGAGGCATTAGGGTGATGATCGCGAGGTAAAGCCCATTGGGAGTTCGAGTCCCTCTGTAGTAGCAAGGGTGGAATTTTAACTGTCCTCGATGTTTCTGTGTTCGTGTCCCTGTCGTGTCTAGTAGTCCTGAAAAGTGGTTGCAGTAGAAAATAAGTCAGGAAGATTTTTTTAAAAAAGTGGTAGAGCGTTCACCTCTGGTGCTTGGGGTCGCGGGTTCAATCCCAGCCCCCGCCAAGTAAACTTTGTGGTGGACAAACACCGTGTGTGTGGATTTTCTCGAGGTTCTCCCGTTTCCTCCCACTTTCTTCATTCCACCATTTCATTCATTACTCATCATCACCGTCTCCTTTAGCCTAACCGGCATAACCGTGGGACGTAAAACTTAAAGATTTTTATGTTTGATTGCAGTTGTATTACATAATCTGTATTATTTTTTTACTTGTAACAATGTTTTTAGTTTTAAATATTTGTTATATAGTAAAAATAAAAATTAAAATTGGTTAATTATAGGGTGGAACAAAAGTCACGAAGTGTGATTCACTTTTTTATTTATCATTGTCTCCACTGGTGTTTCACAAACATAAAGACCAAAGATGGGAGATTGTTTATGCTTATGTGTTAAGTATAATCGCAGATAGGTGTCCGCCATTATGGGTCTCACGGACACGGGTCCTGTGTTGGCCACAGAAAGCAATGATTTCATCCACAAGATGGTGATGAGTGACGAAGCGCATTTTTCACTTCATGGATTTGTTAACAGACAAAATTGTCAGTTTTGAGGCAGTGAAAACCTACGTGAGTGCGACATGCATCCTGTGAAGTCCGCTGTTTGGTGTGGCATGACGTCACATATGATCATTTGGTCGTACTTCTTTAAGGATGACACCGTGCTCGTGGGTTTTCTCGGGGTTCTCCCGTTTCCTCCCACTTTCTTCATTCCACCATTATACTCATCTCTCATTATCACCGTCTCCTTTAGCCTAACCGGCATAACCGTGGGACGTAAAACTTAAAGATTTCATTTCATTTTTTCTTTAAAGATGATGAAGCCAATACAGTACCGTAAACTCGGTATCGATATCGAAACATGATTGAGACTACTATGGACTGTAATGGAGAACATTTCTGAGATGTGGTTTCAATAACATGCTTCCACAGTACGCACGGTAATGGCCTAATTGGGCTTCTGGGAACCATTTTTAGCCATCGCATCATCTCGATAAACACTGACATAAAGCCTGTTTCCCTGTCCTCACTCCGCTTAATTATTTTCTTTGAAGTAAACCGAAGGACAAAGTGTATGTGAACAAACCACAAACACTACAGCAACTCAAGGACGTTATTCGTGCAGAGATACGGGCACTCGGAACAGAAGTGTTGACCCCTATCATGAATCATGTGCTACACAGGGCCCGCATCTGTGAGACCCATAATGGCGGATATTTACCTGAGATTATATTCCATAAATAAGCGTAAACAAACTTCCATCCTTGGTCTTTAAATCTGTAAAATATAATGGAAATTAATGATAAATTTTAAAAAGTTATTCACAGTTATAACCCCTTTGTGACTTTTGGCCCACAATGTACTTTGCGAAGGAGTACAAGCATCTGTAGGCCAACAGCAAATCAGTGTGCTTCAGCTCGGTTCAGGTTCAGGTTCTGTTTATCACGGTTTAGAGGTAAGGTAGAGCAGCTAATAAAAAACGTATACACAGGAAAGTATATCGTATGGCAACTAACCACGTAAAGATCTATCACCATACTAAAATTGGTTAAAATCGGATGAGTTTTGTAGATAGCGTATTCTATATATTGGTCTTATTGTTATTTCGATAAAAATCGAATGAAACACGACAAATAAGTCAATCTTTTACTTAAGTGGAAGGCCTTCAGATGTTCCAAAGACTCACCTAGAGCAGCATTCCTCATGATCGGTATACACAGGGAAATAATTATCATGACCTTGACAACAACAACACTTCAACAACTTCCGTTACACTCACTAACATAAAAGCCTTGCTTTGAAACAAAAAAGAACACAGCCCCAATGTTTGATTACATATCGAGATATCAACAAAGCTCCTGGTTTCATTCTGGAAAGTCCCACTAATCTGTATAATTTTGCTTTTCGAAAACCGGATACTCTCAAGTTTTCAATGTTTCGGCAGTTCTCGTATTTCGTGCTTTCGAAACTGAATAAAGACAACAGACGAGCACAACCATGTCGTCATCAACTCAGCTAACACAGACGCTGGATTAAATTTTTGAAAGAATTAGTCGTCATCATATTCAACTTAATAATTATGTTGTTATAGTGTTATATTAAACTGATTTTATGAATCAGTATAGTTTGCCAGATAATTGGTTAAGTGTTGTAATTAGTAATCAGTATGCTAATGAATTTAATTCATATTTTCCTACTGTTTGAAGTGAGGAAATCATGGAAAACATATGACATAATTGGTTAATTTATTCACTGCGTTTCTTCCCACTACCAGGAGCTCATATTCACTTTATATTTCAATTAATTTGCAACGAAATAGCTTGTATCTCAACTTATTACAGTCTATTCTAACTGCACTGGTTTTCTAATTCCAAGAAGTTTCCCAATTTACAGCGTTGTTTTCACTATTGTACTTAATACAGATACATGGAAACCTTACAACAGGCACCTTTACCTTCACTTCTACGGATGATACTATTCTGCAATTCTGTGGAAATTCAATACAAGTAATTTACTAGTCTACAATTCCGAATAAGTTTATTCTCTATCCCGTGGAACCAGTGGATTCTCAAGATCGATAGTACAAACACAAATTTCAATCATCCAACCACTGAAAATACGAAGTCGCAGGTATCCATAGTCAATGAAGTTCTTGGTTTGATCCCGGGCCATACGAGTTTCTGGTAGGCAACATAGTGTATGTGGGTATTCGCGGGTTATCCCTTTTCCTTCCATATTCATAATCCACTAATTATTTCATAGTCATCCACTACAACTAATCATTAACTCTCTTTAGACTAAAAGGTATAATCATAGACATAATCATAGCACAACTGCTTACTCGAATCAAAACACTCCGAACTTTAGCTTCCGTAAAATATTTAGGGGTGAAATTGACTCGAGAATCAATTGAAAAGTGTACACTCAAAGTATAACACAAAAATAAACAGTAGCCTAAATTTTTGGGAACACCAGCTGGAATGACTCAAGGTTTAGAATCCTGGAACCTCACACTGAGAAAAAATCCTTTATTCGGAGAGCGGTATATTGTACAAATATACGGAATCCTCTTAGTACGGAACATACGTTTTCCATATACTACATATGCACTGCCCTTAGATGTTACATCATGCCGTTGCAGGATGGCTGACATCTAAGAGTCTTCCGTATATTACATACGTACACATACAGTATATTACATTCGTCAGCTATATGTTACATCCGTCTATTTGCATGTGAGGTCCTGACCGCCTATATTGTTTCATACGGAAAGAAGGTATAGATGGAACACTTATACGGAAAGTATTATAAAACGCGTTTTCAGTTATACGTTTGTTGTATGTTAATTCCAAAAACTACAGGATTTAGACATGTAACATACATTTTTCAGTACGCCACGTACATTTTTTCTCAGTTCAACAGAATTTATGAGATCCTCTTTAGATGTGTCTGACACAACCAAACAGTTTGAGTCAGTGTTGCCAAGCGATTTCGCAGCATGCGTCAAAATTCAGATTAATATGTTTTGAGAGTTGCATACACTACTACAATTGTAAAATAGCTTCTTTTAATTTATGCACGCATCAATTCTTCATCTATTACACCACCTTAGAACATGATTGATATATTGTCAAAACATGGTAAAAATAATATTCTATCATCGACAATCACTATAGTCGCAAACCCTGCAGGTTAAATATCATTATAATTCTTTACAACATCTTATAAGTTATGACGTCATACACGACAATTATAACGATCATCATGTCTTTTACTATCTAAATACCATTCATTCTTGAATCAATTCATCATCTATAGAACGATATTAGCTCTCTCATGCTTATGTGGTTATTATATTTCTTTTATTTCAAGAAATCCGGTTTCAAGTGCTGAGGGGAAATCATGCGCTAGGGATCCAAATTTAAGCTGCAGATACACGTCTCACATAGATTAAACGCTGAATAAAGAAGTTAAATTTCATCTCAATCAATCAATCAATCAATTATATTTATTTGTCAGCTTTCCTCACTGGTCCCGTGGCTAGCAAGTGTGCCTTTGGTGCACGTGGTGGTGGGTACAACTCCTGCTGGGAGAAAAAAATAGTCTCATCATTATTAGATATCATTAATTATCCTAAAGGCCACAATAATGGAGGCTATTTAAGAAAATAATTCTTATAAATTTGGTTTTTATATTTGTCGTCCAGAGTAGTACAATCTCGACGGAAGCTAACTTTGTGTACTTTGATTGAATAATGCTCCGACAATGATTTTTATAAATTGTATGCTGAATACTCACTGATTATTTCCAAAACAGTATAGAGAAAATAGAAAACTAATAATGTTACCTTAAACAACAATTTACATTTAATTAATTTTTAACTGCACCAACAAGTTTTATCGATAGCATGTATCTAAATCTTAAACACACCCCACACATAGATGTGATTTTTCTCTCATTTTTCGTATATTTTTCTCACACTTTGTAATGTATTTCTTTAAATACTATTTAATATATTACAATTTACTACTTCTTGTCTCTCCATGAATCTGTTTTATCAAAAAAATCAACATAAAATTCTCATAGAATGTTCAAAATATGTTAAAGTATATAATATTAAACTTTTCAGTAAAGAGGAATCAACATAACCATTTGGAAAAAAAATAATGAATAATAAATTTTCAAACAAATTTTTTCTTTACTTTTATTAATAACTGCTTATTTCTAAAATGTATAAAATACCAGAAAAGCAGGATACAATACCACAAACATGGTTTTACAATCGAATTTAACGAAACAAATTTATGAACCATCGAGGTAACGTTGTGTTGTGTTTGGATTTTTACGCGATTTCCCAGTCACGTCTATCGCGATATAAATATAATTAAATTGTTGGAAAATGTCTCGAAGTTTAAATGACATTATATAGTTTCCCCGTTTTTTTTTTGTTTTTTTTTTGTTTTTTTTTAATGTTGCCATGTGCCAAGAGTTAAAAATATTGAGTTAAATGTGGGAGCAGAACGTTGATAAATTCAGTTACCGATTCCTCAATACAGAAAATAGCATTACTGAATATTGGTTTTAAAAGAAAAGTCAAAAAAAAAAAAATAAGATTGACTTGCGTTGTGAACGTATCTCAAAGCGCAAAAAAACAAAACGAAATAAATTCTTCCAATGCGCTTACAAAATAATTTCAATACAAGTAATATTCAAATTATTCAGTAATTGCTCAACATATTTATTAGCTGTTTCATGACTTTCTTTTCACTTTGGTTAAAAATTATAGTACTTGTATAATATTACTAAAACCATTACTTTTGAATGATGAGAAATAATCAACTAAGAAACTAAAGGGATACTAACCCACTACAATGTTCTCTTGAACTCATATTTTCCCTCATAAATAAAGCGAACATGATGTGTGTTTCAGGTAAAATGTCCATTGATTATAAATCAAAAAACGCTGCAGAAACAAGAAAATAAAACATAAGTATGAAAATAAAACACAATATCAAAGGGCATATCGAATGGAGTGCTTCGTTTTGGTCCATAAGATTCTCTATCATGAAGTTCCGGGTGTCGCTCGAAAATTTTAAATGGCAACATGTGTAATTCGATACATTACTGGAAAGAGCAAAGAAAAGCAAACAAGTTTTTTTTTTTAAAAAAGTTTTTCGTGTGGGCATTTTACGACACTCAATTCTGTGAGACAAAATGGAGACGGAAATCTGCGACGTATTTGTGATGATTACCCTTTACCAAAGTTGTAGATCTTTTTATGTATAAGTTTTAAAAGTTGCAATAGAATTTTAAAGTAAATGATACACCCTGCAAATCGGGTATTATGAAATTGGTACCCATGGATTACAAAAAAAAAAATCAAAATAAAGCTGAAATGTTTATCATAGCATGTTCACCAAGAAAATACTTTAGACACTATGGTTAATCAAATATTTCACAATGTAACAAGGTCGTAGATCAAATTTGGACCATAGGATTGATTAAGGAATACACCAATTGCTGGTGCTCTCGCCTTTGGTGCAAGCGGTCCTGGGTTTGATTTCCAGTGGGGATACTCAGTCGAAAAAAATGTAAAAAAAACTTTCTGAGGTACGCTATCTTAAGTAAGCTTTTTTTCTATATTTTCTCATTCACATAGGTAATTGCTGTGATGGCACCAAACATGCAGGTCCCTGTCCACTTCCTTTCTTACCCCTTCCTGAGATAGTTTGCTCGTCGAAGGATGCAATCCTTCATATGTACTGGACGGGCTTAGCGTCGTAGATGCCGTTAATGCGTAGAAATATACAGCAAAAAATATATCAATAAATGATTACTTCAAGTAGTTACATCAGTTCTTTCTAGATGGCAATTAAAGCATGCAGATGCTAATTCAATGGAAGTTGTTTTAGTAAGAATAACCCATACTCCAATCGAGAATGCAATGGCCAATGAAGAACGATTAAACAAACAATTAACCAATCAATATGTCCTCAATATTTAACAGATCTCCCCTAAATAGCTACTGTCATTACTGCTATAACTTCTATTTATGCTGTGTCTATTGGCTTTAACTGACATCTGACGAGAAAGGGCATAACTGTTTGATGAACTTTGAGATCGATAAACAAAGGTTCAAAGTTTACCTACGACGTTGCGATATCGCAAAATTTTTGGTTTGCCTTGGTGCCTAAAATGAAATTTCTATTTTAACATCCCATAGTCATTGGCTCATTTGGGCATTCATGGGGGGATTTTCCCACCGAATTTGGGACGTTTATACATTTTAATCAATAATATAATAATAAACCAATAAAACACGTTAAGTCTTGCTCTCCACCAAGCAAAAGCTGAAATAACACTATTAGGTTATGCCCTTTAGGCTAAAGGAGAAGGGTAATTAATGAAAGTGAATGATTATGAATAAATTGGTGGATTGATAATGAGGGAGGAAACGGGAAAACCTCGAGAAAATTCATGTCTTCCATAATCTCACGTGACCTTAGATCTTGCCAGGAACAGCAAAGGTGAGCACTTTACCACTGAGCTACCATGCTTCCTTAGTGCATGTAGGAGACCCTTAGTGTATACCATACATATTATTTTCGCCCATTTTAACGTATAGAATAGTGGCCTTGGGCGTAATTTTTAGATCACCGAATATATATTTTATATATATATATATTTTTTTTTTTCGAGTGAAGTGGCCTCTAGTGGAATTTGAAAATAACTGTTATTAATGTAACAAAGTGGCACTAAAATTATTTCAAAGAATAAAGCCTAATATTCAGTGGGAACAGATTGACTATGTCTATGTCAATTGTCTGTAAGTGCTCCAACTCCAAAGTATACAGGGTGGACTGTTTATCTTGAAATGACCTTGTAAATTTTTAACTCATATATAAAACTTGCTGAAACATTGTACGATACAAACATCAACAGGGGACATTTTTATCATGCAATATCACTAGATTTACAATGTTACCAACCCAACAAAAGTTATTATTATTATTATTATTATTATTATTATTATTATTATTATTATTATTATTATTATTATTATTATTATTATTATTAACACTACGTTAATCTAAATAGCGTAACAATACTAAAAGCAGGGGTTTTGTGTTATTATTCAGTTCAAAATCTTCTATCATCGCGAATTCTGTTGAAGAATTTGAAGCTTAAAATATATAAAACAATAATCATGTTTTGTGTGCTGCGTGGTTGCAAAACATGGTCGCTTACTCTGAGGGAAGAACGTAGACTGAAGTTATTTGGGAACCAGATTCCGAGATGAATATGCAGACCCAAGAGGGAAGGGAATTGAGAATGTCGGAAATTTCGTAACTAGGAACTGCATAATTTATGTATTTGCCGTTTTCGGTTTCCAGAAAACCGGTTTTCTCAAAAACCGAAAACCGCAAACGTCACAAAAATTCGACAGCGCTAATTACAAGTAACGACGAGAAAACAGCAAAGAATCTTTCCTCACTTCGGCTCACAGTTGCCAGATAGAGAGAAATTCCCCTCCGCTTAATGAAAAAATGCTTAAAATATGCAGAGGAGAAAGAAGGTACTTTTTCTTAAAATGTCTTAAAGTGCAGGGAAATTCTTGTTGAGTATACGTTTACAATTGGCAGAATAAAAAATAAGTTGCAATTTCTCACAAAAAGGCACGGATATTGTTATTGGGAAGTATAAAGATACAGAATAAAACATGATCGGTGTTTCCTTTAAGGGACCCATAGACGATCCACGGTTTGTGCAAACACTGTGTTTGCGCCAACACTCGACCATATACGATTCAACTATTTGCACAAACTTCAGTTCAATTTTGAGTTTGTTCCCATAAACATATCCACTGAAACAGCTTGTTTAGCGATAGTAATTGCTTGTGTTTTGGAAGGGGAAAGACCCGCGAAACCAAAAAGGAAGAAAAGGGTGTGGATGAAAGGGTGGTTCAAGAAACGGTCTAGTTTAGTCATCAAAATTTAATAGCCGAGCTTGAGATAAGTTCGACTATGGACTTATTTACGAATGGATTCAACTATATTTGGTGAAATATTGGAAATGGTTACGCCTCTTATTCAAAAACAGGATACAAATATGAGAGATGCGATATCTCCCGATCAGAGGTTGTTCGCCACTTTGCGTTATCTTGTGTGCGGAAACACGTACGAGGACTTAAGTTTGAAACAGCCATTGCACCCAGACGCTTGGACAAATTATTATTGAAACATGTGAGGCCGCAATTTTTACATTCCTGTTTTTATAATCTTCACTCTTTACCTTTTACAGTACAGGTAAATTTCGACAAGGTTCAATAAATTCTCTCCAGAATTCTTGAATCCTATTCATTGACGCCACAACGCAAGAAATAAGCGTGTGTATACTAGGCTCCTACTCGGAAATAAATCTCGTGTTTGCACAAACATGCTCATACACGATTCATGTGATTGCGCAAACATCATGTTCGTGTAAACAATTTTCGAACGAGTTCGATGTGGAAAACATTTGCACAAACGATTGCGCAAACAGTTCATACAGCAGCATATACAGTCAAACTGTTTGCACAAACAGCCTTGTTTGCACAATCCGTGAACCGTGTATGGGCCCTATTACGAATGAACTATTGCAGGTGTCTGGGACTTGCGATAAACCAGTCAACACATGCAAAACCATAACATTCACACTTATCGGAAAGGCAACAAATCTTATTTATTCTAAATATCTAGCAACAAATCTAAAAAAGAAAATAAAGAAAGAAAGAAAGAAAGAAAGTGCGAAGGATCCCAGGTCAGTATTTGTAGCACACAAGTTCACATCAGTACTTACGGTTTAGAACCCCCCCACTTTACTGATTTTAAAATATGGCAACCCTAATTTTGTTGTGACTTGTACAACCATCGAACTATCCCTTTCGCACAGTGCTGCACATATTACCATAATAGTCTTGGAGCAAATAAATAAAAGTTAAAACACACATATAAATCAATACAATTGTCTCGATTGATAGATGCTTTCACAATTGTTAAGAGATGTAATTAAAAACAGCAAACGTTGTTTCTGCTTTGAAAAGGACAAACATAGTTTCGCTTACAAAACCACAAACACGATTTCGTGCGGTTTTCGCGGTCAAAAAGAGCTTTTGTGGTTTCCGTTTGAAAATCCGCTTTGATGGTTTCGGTTTCGAAACCGTCTTTGCGATTTCGGTTTTTAAAACCGCTTTTGTGGTTTCGGTTTCGAAAACCACATTTGCGATTTTCGGCTTTCAGAAAACCGGTTTTCTCAAAAACCGAAAACCACAAATGTCACAAAAATTCAACAGCACTAGTTTCCAGTAATTTGTTGTATGAATACATTCGGAAGATATGCTGAACCGGTATGAGATGAGTACGTATTTTTGCAGGAAACTGGACAGCAGTGGCAGAAACATGGATGAATGCTAATTCCTTCATCCAGAATAGATCTTGCCACTTCGATTTTCATGTTATTGTCACTTAAATAATACATTTTAACTCAAAAAAATCTCTGAATTTTGACAAGAAAGAAATTTTAAAGCAAAAGAAAACGAAAGCAATAAAAAATATCCATGAAAGAACAATCAAAGCAATTGGTCGTTAGACGTTCCAACCCCTTTGTGATTGAAAAGACGTTTTTTTTCGTAGATCTCACCTCCTTCCCATTTTGGCTCTTGTCACTTGGCTCTGTTCCAATACACACTTTCTGTCAACCGGTTCTGAGGTTCCACATTGCCGCTGCGTGATAAGACCCCTCTGACAGTCAATTTCCTTTATACTTTATATATTGACATCTTAATATATTTGAATAAAAGTTTCCTTTGTTACGTTTCCGCACCCAACTTCAAAAAAAAAAAAAAAACAAACAAAAAAAAACTTCTATGTTTTAAAAGAAAAATGTCAAAAAGCAAAGAAATCATCACATCTCTTTACTCACACACATAAACACACACGCGCAAAAGTTGAAAAGCATAATGCGGACTTGTAGATTCTATTTTCATTACAATTAATTTTGAATGTAACAAAAACGGTTATTTAGTTGAGTGAAATTACACAATGTGTAACTAATTAGCTTTGTGAAATAATTGATGCTATTATTATATAACAGTATATCATGCAAGACCACAGTTTATCATGGTTTTCTTTAAATTTCACGTTTTAAATGCATTGTAGAGATAAATTTTCACACACGAATATTGCATAGTGAAACTTGTAGTACGAATAACTGCAAGAGCAAATAAAATACCTAGTTAAGTATACATGAATAAGGGTAATTTTTATCTGGGATTATTGTGATTGCATAACGATTTCTATACTCCTTTGTTTCAATCTCACGTGTAAACGAAATCGGATAGGGAAGGATAATCACTGACACATTAAGGAAGCATAATCACTGACAGATCTGGATTTGACTACCATATTGAGTATTTTTTTTTTTTATGAGAGCAAGCTTTAATTTTCTCATAATGGTGGAATTTTGCACGGCGATCTAAGTCGGATGAAAATACAATACCCCATTGGTACTTCTATTACACTCGCACACACACACACAAAGATATATATATATATATATATATATATATATATATATATATATATATATATATATATATATATATATATACCAAGGTTGGATCTCTTGTTTATTTTACACATATGTACATACTGCTTTCGTATGCAACCAGCTTTACTATTGAGTAACACAAGATTATCTAACATTCACAAGTTTGAACAAAATTTCAAATCCTTTTACGATTTTTTTATAGAAAATTATATATATATATATATATATATATATATATACTTCTTTGCTTTTTTTCTAAAAATAAAGGTACCCTGCCGGTATCCTGGGCTTCAGGTTAACATAATGGTTGGATGCCTTTCAATGTATCATTATTATTATATTCAGTAGCATATTACTGCAGGCTGGTAACTAAAAACTGTTACATACACACATATATATATATATAAAGGTGTTTTTAAAATGTCTGGTTCTTACATCTTAATTTTATAATACAATAATCGTAATGATAATTAATATTTCTAGCGATTTTTCCTGCTTTTTTTCTTTTTCTGTTAACGGGCAAAAGTAAGCTTCTATTTTTTTTTTTTTTTTAGAAGGTATCAAGAGTTCTACAAATACTGAATTTCAATAACAACACACATACAGTGCATTATTGTTCACGTAATGCTCTTCAAAGCATTAATCATGGTACCAGAATTTTTTGCAAACCTCTACTAAATTAATTGTTTTTTTTTTTTTTTTTTTTTTTTTTTGCGAAAAAATCTAAATGGTGTTTTCATTTAATGTTCTTCCTAATAATGAATAAAACAATTAATTAAATACAGTATAATGGGAATTGTGTAAAGGCTCCTCTGTGGAGAGAGTAGAAAGGTGGAGTCCCAACACAATTTTTGTACTGGCTTACAGTTTAGTCGATTAGAAACTTTAGAACCGTTCGTAATTTCATACTAATATCAAGATTCAGAGCCTTTATGGATTATATTACCGTGCGGAAAAGTAATGTAAACTAGGGAAGCGTGAGGACGTGCCACCGAGCGAGATACAGAAAGGTCCATATATTTCTAGTTTCTGAATACAATTAACTGACCTCAAGAAGGAACAAAGATTCGTAATTCTTTCTCTAGAATAAAAAGGCAAAGGAAAACTCTGATTTTCAATAAAAGTATGTATTTACTATTTGGTATTTTCGAAGTTTCTCGTCAACAGGAGAAGAAATATTCCGTTCTCATTAAAAGGTGACGGTACGCCTTACCGTTGCACACCGCCAGAAGAATACTCTCTCTCTCTCTCTGTCTCTCTCTTTATATATATATATATATATATATATATATATATATATATATATATATATATATATATATATATATATATATATATATATATATATATATATATATATATAAACATTCTTCTTTTCAAAAGTGGCCAGGACATGGACACTCAGTGCTAGAGTCTTTCCTCTCGTGCAGTCCCTGGTCCCTGGTGGTCCCTGGCTCGATCATCAGCAATGTCTTCAGGCACGTGGTGCGTCTTATTGTGTTTCGTCTTCATCCTTAAATTTCTTAAATCACAGCTATATTGTCAGCGTAGTCACGGCACCCTCACTAAGGCTTGGCATATCTTCCGCCCCGCTGCAGAGGCGTTTGACCCCAGTTTGAACTCGTACAGCATATATGCTCTTATGACGCTGTGTGTTGGTCCCATGTTCACTCCGTCTTTACACAAGTTAACTGTGCAACTGAACTGCCACAACCAGGTAGTATGATATATGTGTTATACCCACACCAACAACTGACCTTCGCCTTATTTCCATTCGCATTCAACTCACGGTGCGAAGGCCAATGGAACACGGACCTCCACAAAAAGCGACAGAACTTTACTGGTTACCATACCATTTTTTCATTCTGGGTCAAATTGTAAAAAAAAAAAAAAAAAAAAAATCACTAATCATTTTAAACAGGATGTACAACTGTCAAATTTGATGTGTCTAAACTTAAGATATCTCGACTTGATGACGCTGATGACCTTAAACTTTATTTCAGCGGTTTCTGATATTCTCAATGTGCGACGAACAGCGACTTTTACTTATACATACGTATATATATATATATATATATATATATATATATATATATATATATATATATATATATATATATATATATATATATATATATATATTAGGGTGGTCCTTAATTTTTGATTCCCGAACTTCTTTGCTCCCATCCCCTAAATTGGTTCCATGTCGGACCAAATTAATCTGTAAAAAAAAATGGGTTCAATCGAAGAATATTTAACCGACCCCCAAGCGACCTAAACATCTGAATGTATTTACAATGTATAGTATATGGCAAAAGTTTGTAATAAACTCTTGTAACTTAAAAATGGCTGAGGGAAAGGAATTATATCTTGGATAGAGGTTGTAGAAGTAAGATCCATACCTGATACTGAATAGTGACCGAGATGAGGCATATCTTTACGTCCACCATCTTGGATTCGGGCACAAAATTTTAAATAGAAATGACCTCGTAAGATATATCATTTTGAGGTAGCTTTTGACGACAAACAGACGTCTGTCTTTATTTTCCACTTATCTCTGAACATGTAATAATTATCAACTATGGAAAATAAAAGCTCCGAAGTAATAAAACTTAATATTCTGTGAGTTTATATCTCTGTACGGGCTGCAGATTTATAAGATTGTTGAATAGTTTCCCTTATTTGAATTAAACCATAAAGTAAAGAAAGAAATGCACATGCCCATCTACTTGGAAAAAAGATGTGAACTTTTAACGTGGGTTGAATATATTGAAAAACATTGTGGTGGTGAATGATGTTGCAGAGAGGGGTGTGAAACTGATACAAGAATACGGGAACATTTTAACAAAAGACGAAAAAGAGCAACAATACATATTGCAGATAGTTAGTGAACACAGAAAAAAGTATCCAGATGCTACAAAAATTGGCTTAATAATGCAGTAAAATTTGGCTAGTTATCCAGCCTTTAGCTTTCTTTTATTACCATTTTAAACATTCATTATATTATTTATGTAATTTCATTTCATATAAATAATTTCAATATAAGCTGGCGTGTATTTCGACGGGATGTAATTATATAACAACATATATAATTATTTCCTTGTTACATGTATGTAATAGTTTATTAATACTTCAGTAACGTATAAAGGAAAAACCAATATTGAAAGATAATAAACTATTATTTCAAAGCTAAAAATAATTAAATTACCAGAGATAAGTTGAAAATATAGGAAGATATGTTTTTAAAACAAAAGGTTACCCAAAAACGATGTCACAGAACATCATTTCTATTTAAAATTTTGGGTCCGAATACAAAATCGCGCTGGGGGGGCGCGGTGGCTCAGTGGTAGAGCGTTCAACTCTGGTCCCGGGTTCGATCCCAGTCCCCGCCAAGTGAACTTTGTGGTGGACAAACACCGTGCTCGTGGGTTTTCTCGGGGTTCTCCCGTTTCCTCCCACTTTCTTCATTGCACCATTTCACTCATCTCTCATCCTCACCGTCTCCTTTATCGTGGGACGTAAAACTCAAAGATTTCATTTCATTTCATTTACAAAATTGCGGACTTCAAAATGGCCGCCATCATGCTATTTCTCAGGGTCAGATGTGGATTACTTCCAATCCCTGTATCCAAGATTTGGTCCCTTTCCCTTCAGCCGCTTTAAAGTAAGAAGGGTTTATTCCAGACTTTTCCTATATAAAATATGAATATATTGAATATGCATTCAAACTTTAGGTCCCTTGGGGGTCGGTTAAATATTCTTCGATTCAGCCCATTTTTTTCATGGATAAATTGGGTCCCACATGGAACCAATTTAGGGGTTGGGAGAAAAGAAATTCGAAAAAAAAATCGCCATGTAATTAAGGACCACCCTTATATATATATATATATATATATATATATATATATATATATATGTGTGTGTGTGTGTGTGTGTGTGTGTGTGTGTGTGTGTGACAGGGACGCACCGAAAGGGGGTCCACTTCCCCCCGCCAAAATCTTAACTCAGCATACATTTGTACTTTTTTCTCAAAAAAGTCATACCTGTTTTAACACGGATATCGTTGATGTAGCATGAAAATTTGGTCTTATATTTCATCTGTACCCTTGTTCTTCTTATAAATACAAACTATTTCTATCATTTTTCTTAAAATATAGATGGGAGGACTTTACAATTACTTATCGTTTTTTTTTCTTTTTTCGGGTGCAGAATAATACCCGTTCAATACTACACAGACATAGTGGCTTGTAGTATTGAGCCCATCCTAGAAGCTTGGACCAATCCCAACAAAAATTTCTGGGTTCGCGCCTGGTGTGTGTGTATTTAAAAAAAATCTTTTGAATTAGATAAAAGAGTAGTAGTGAAAATAGTTTTCGTTTTAGTTTAAGCAACTTTTCTCTTCCGTTTTTGCTATGAAATCTGCCCCTAAAAAATTCTCTATCTGCTAGTGACACTATTTACATTCGTAAAAATTGTTTTTGTCATATTTTTCGAAAAGAAAATTAATGAAAATTTACCCTCAAATATATCATTTTATTCAGTTCGATTAGATAGATAGATAGATAGATAGATAGATAGATAGATAGATAGATAGATAGATAGATAGATAGATAGATAGATAGATAGATAGATAGATAGATAGATAGATAGATTGTTGTATCTCACTTTTGTACTGAATATTTTCCAATAATGCCCCCACAACCTTGTATAGTTCTTGTATTCTGTTTTATTTTCACATATTTTAATCTCATATCAAATATCATACTAGAATAAACAATAAGCGAAATAAATATGACAAATAAGTGAAGCAATATAAGCCTAAATCTAACAATCAACTTGAAATCAATATCTGCTTTAGTGATCTTAACAGTCAAAAGGAATGTAATTGTCTTTTATATAATATATTAGTCATATTTTAATTTTAGCATGGGATGCGCTTCCTGACCGGAACAATAGCAATAATCTTGCTTCTGTTATTAACATCGCTTGCATTGTCTTCACAAAACTATTTTGTTTATATAAGTATAAAATTTTTATCAGTTACTGCTGTAACACAAGTAACCAATAGCTATTCATTTTTTCAATCCTATTGTTTGTTAACGTTGTTGTGACAACTAGAAATATTTCTATATTGTGTTATTTGTGCATTAATGAGTCATGCTACTACTGTACTTCGTTCTTCCTTAAGAAACTTAATTCAATACATAGCATTCCTTTGTGCCATAAACAGCCCACATGACATGTTATATTCCTGTTTATTAATAACACGTCAATACTACCATTAAATCTATGCACAATACTTTCTTATACGATCTGATAAGAAGTGAATCGTAATTTAATACTTGTAAATTACTGAGCAACAAGGTCTAAGGAATGCTGGCATAATTCGTAATATTGCTGTTTCCAAATACACTGCTGTTGTGAACATTTCCAGAGCTCCAGGTATTTATTCTAGTAATTCAAGCTATAGTAATACTAACATTAACCGAGAATAACAGTTTGTTGTTATTATTATTAGTAGTAGTTACAACAGCAGTGGAATTGTGAATCCGTTGTGAATTTAGATATGTATTGTTGTATTATTAATAGTTCGTTGTGTTTGATGGAGTGGGGAGCACAGTGGTTCAGTGATAGAGTGCTGAACTTTGGTGCATGGAGTCCTTGGTTCGATCGCCAGCCCAGGAAGTTTGCAATGAACAACATCGTTTACCTTCTAAATAAAATTAGCTGAACCTGCGCTGTCTAATCAGAGAATCGTTCTGTTATGACTATGAATCTCCTTCCCAGTGTTCATGTCTCATTACTCACACAAGTAAAGGATAAATCACTCACAAGGAAAGTGACGTTGGAGTGAGTTTGTAGCAAATTTGTAGAAGTAACACGATATCAAGTGGAAATATTTTTTTTTCTAATAAATTCATATCCGTCCGAGTACGCCTCATTGCGTCTCTTGAGGCCTTTGAACAATGTCCTACCGCGGAAAATCAGCACGCTGGACGAGAGTATATGACGGCGTCCCCTACATATGACTGAGTGAGGTCGACAGGCCAGCCACGAAGCGTCACCGAAGCCTGAGAAAATTTGCAAACATAAACCTTGCTTTTCCTTTATTTTGAGCATTTCTTATTACTTTTTTCTTTACATTTTATACAACATATGTGCATATGCATTTCCCTAACATGAGTAACCATTCCAAAAGCATGAAGAGAATTTAAGTAGATACTAGTAATATTCCAAATAGTTTCTCCTCTCACTTTTTTCTTTCATTCTTTTATTTTCTTTCGACCCCCGATCTTTGCGCCCCCTTATTTCCGCGCTCGGAGTCGTCTCCCCTCTCCCCTACCACGGCACAATACTGCCTTTGAAGTTGACAGCATACAATAGGTGTTGCCATTCAGTTTTAAACGAAGCGCCTGCAATATCCGTTAACCCGCCATACGTAACTTCTCTACTGGTTGCCAAACACCATACTTTCGGCTTGCAACAATATTATTCTTATGGGGTCAAAACGACCCCTAAAATGTTGATTAGAACAATAACAACACGATTTTTGAAAATTTGATTGAGAACTGGACAATATACAAAAATTTGGAATCGACCAGCGAAAACGATACGTTTCTAGCACTTGTGGTTTTCGAGATCTCATTGTCGAAAGGATTGAGGACAAACATATAAACCTAGCATTTTAATATATAGAAATTTAAAGAAAACACACAAATCAGTGAAAAGTCAAAAGCTGTGCAGAACTTCCATAAATTGTCATAATCAACAATTATGCACGCTTTTGTTTGTATACCACAAAACATTGTGTCAATAATAGTTTTATATTCTGGAAATAAATAAACCTTAAGGACATAATAGAAACACAGTCTTAACTGGATTTGCTTCAGATCCATTACTAGGGAGTTACCTACCAGGCGAAGCTCATGTTTCCCTGCGACTACCTTTAGTCCCATTAAACTCTCAGTGCTTGGTTAGGTAAGTACTGAGACGCTATCCCGTAGTATTTTTAAGGAAAGTAACATTTTTTTAATGCGTGAGGTTGTATTACTAACAGACTTTTCAAGAAAAGGCTGAATGTCGTTAATATTTTTTTTTATTTATATGCATTAAAAGGGTCGTTTTAGAAACGACTTTTAATTTTGATATATTTTTAGTGCAGACTAGAATTTGTGTGTATATGAATGAACTATTATGGACGGTGGTCAAAGACAGTGATATATTAGGCAAATCATAACACTGATTCACATACTCTTAGTTTAAGTGAGAATATTATTTTTATAGTTAGTTTATCCAAGTTTTCTAGCTCGATTTTTGACGGAGTTGGTCAGACAGATTTCTTAAGGAATTTCGTTTACAAAAATTCCTTCATGTATTTATTCTGTCTGTCCATTCTAGAAATACAAAATCTCAGAAACTACTTCACTAGCAGTTTTTAACAGAATGTACAAGATGAAACATCAGGAACCGAGTTCGCTGATGGAGGTGATTCATTCATTTGATCCCAAGATATGAACAATCGAAAATCGGTTCCCCATATATGATACAGAAAAATTGTCCCTTTGTAGTATGCAACACATCTGTATTTAAAAGTTGGGTTGGTTGCATACCATTCAGTTACATTTAACACAAACTTCTTAATAGAGTTTATTGTTGGTTGTTGGCATATGTTAACTTGTAGAGGGTGGATAGAAATAGACGCAATCAGACCTAAGTTTGGAATTAACTTGAGATTTTTCTAATGTAGCAGTTTGCGCATTATGACTTTACTACTTGTCTTTTATTCTGAATTTCTGACCACATGTTTTTATATGAATAGTGAGGTGTCTTGATACAGAACAAATGGTTAGCTTGTATCATGAATGAAATAAAATCTTCCAGTTTAACATCCCACGTTTATGCCCTTTAGACTAAGGGAGACGATGACTATAGCAAGTTAATGATGACGGAAAATTGGTGGAATGATAATGTGGGAGGAATCAGGACTAGCCAGAGAAAACCCACGGACACGATGTTATCTGCCACAAACTTACTTGACCGAGAATCAAACCAGGGAAACCAGACAATAGACATGAGCGTTCTACCACTGAGCCATCCTGACCCCTAGCCTGTATCATTATCACTTCACATTATGTTACGTGCATTGTTGAGCTTTTAGATTTTTCTTTAAAGTTATGGAATATTAAATTCCAGAACCTTAGAATGTCTACATGTGCATTTATGTAAAGAAGGAATTTTGTTACATAAAATTGTAGCACCAAAATCTACTCACATGCTACGAAAATATTACAAATTTTCAGACATACAATAACACTTATTTTTATTATTATTGTTATTATTATTAATAACAATAATAATAATAATAATAATAATGGAACATACTAATAATCAGTCACTTTTACAATATATTTTCAAAAAGATAATTAGTCAATAATGTAGGGTGAATTGAAACTTGATCCCTGCAAAATTATCTCTGCCTTTTGTCTTAGTGTTCTGAAACAGGTCTAATTCAAGACTTTGGGGCAAAAATCCGTCCAGTCCAAAAAGTGAAAGTGTAAAGGATATAGCTCAAGGGTTTCTCTTCATCTGATTTTGTTCAAAATTGGTACATACATACTAGACCGAAAATAAATCTACCCGTATTTTTTTTTTTTTTTTTTTTTTTTTTGGAAAATAAGTTAAGGGGTAAAGGGTCTATTTTCAAAAATGGGTCTTGTTGATTAAAACGGACACTAAAGAAACGAAACTCTGCCAATTCAAAGATGACTTCAAAATAGGAAATACGGGTTTTGTTGTCTTAGCGAGAAAAGGGTTGCAGGGGAAAATAGCCCCCTTCGAAATGATAAAGTACCCCGCATAATCCTTACGGAAATTGGATTTCCGTGGAATTGTTTAAAACCGTGGTATGTTGTAGATATGGTGTTTCTGAGAAAAAGTCTCAATGGGCACAACCAAAAATCACTGACTGTTTTACCACTACAGGGCCACTTTTTTGAAAACATATTAAGGTAACGACAGTCTGGATTTTTAAAATAATTGAAACCGTGATATGTTGTAGATATTGTGATCCTGAGAAAAAGTTTTAATAGGCATAACCACTAATCACTAATCGTTTGGCCACTACGAGGTCACTTTTCTGAAAGTAGCCAAAGATAGTGATATTCTAGATTTCAATGAAAATGACTGAAACTGTGATATGTTATAGATGCTGTGATCCTGAGAAAAAGTCTCAATAAGCACAACCACCAATCACTGACCGTTTGGCCACTACAGGGCCACATTTTTTAAAACAGCGGGAGGTAACGTTATTCTGAATTTCGGTGCAATTGCTTGAAACCGTGATTTGTTATACATATTGTGATCCTGAGAAATAGTCTCAATGGACACATCTACCAATAAGTGAACATTTAGCAACTACATGGCCACATTTTTTAAAACAGCAGAAGGTAAGGTTACTCTGGAATTCTGGCAGAATTTTAGGAAACCCTTAAAAGTTATATCACGGAACCCGGAAAAGTGATGCGGAGAGTAGCGGCCAACATCATTTAAGAATAGACAACATTCAGATGTTCCTCTTGTGAGACAAAAGAAAACCCTGGAAAGCTCTAGATAATTTTTCTCAGGATTACGACATCTACAACATATCACAGTTTTATTCATTTACAACGAAATCGAAAATATTGTTATACCCGGCTGTTTTAAAATATCTGGACCTGTAGTGGTCAAACTTTCAAAATTCGATAATTGTGTCCATTAAGACTTTTCTCATAATGAGAAGATCTTCAACATACTTTAGTTTTACTCAATCTTACCGACATCCGGAACATCGTTATATTCTTCTGTTTACAAGAAAGTAGCCCTGTAGTGACCAAGCGATTAGTGATTTGTGGCTGTGTCCGCTGAGACTTTTTCTCAGAATGACAATATCTACAGCATATCACGGTTTCTGTCATTTTGACCGAAATCCACTACATCACGGTCTTCGACTCGGCTGCTTTCAAAAAAGTGGCCTCGTAGTGGCCAAACAGTCAATGATTAGAGGTTGCGCCCATTAAGACCTTTTCTCAGGATCACAATATCTACAACATATCAAAGTTTCAGTCATTTTGACCGAAATCCACATCACTATCATCGGTTGCTTTCACAAAAGTGGCCTCGTAGTGGCCAAACTGTCAGTGAGTGGTAGTTGGGCCCATTAAAACATTTCGTCAGATCACAATATATACAACATATCACGGTTTCAAGCAATTCCACAGAAATCCAGAATACTGATACTTTCTGTTTCCGAAAAAGCTACCCTGTAGTGGCCAAACGGTCAGTGATTGGTGGTTGTGGCTATTGAGATTTTTTTCTCAGAATCACAACCAGTGTTTCTTCCAGGAAAGATGTTCCGGGGAGGGGGGGGGCACACTTAGTATTCCGCTGGACACTACTGGTACTATTCTATTTATTATTATATTATAAACACATTTTCTCCTCCAGGTGGCACTGTCAGGGTTTCGGGAGCTAGTGCCACCCCAAAAACGCGTCTGGAAGAAACAATGATCACAACATCTACAATATATCACAGATTCAATTTTTCATCGAAATCCAGAATATCACTATCTTCGGCTGCTTTCAAAAAAGTGGCCCTGTAGTAGCCAACTGATCAGTGATTGGTGGTTATGCCCAGTAAGACTTTTTCTCAGGATCACAATATCTACAACACATCAAGGTTTTAGTTATTCTTACCGAAATCCAGAATGTCGTTATCTTCGGATCGTGCCCATTGAGACTTTTTCTTAGGAATACAGTATCTGCATATTATCACGGTTTCAAGCAATTCCACGGAAATCCAATTTCCGTAAGGATTGTGCGGAGTCCTTTGTCTTTTCGAATGGGGCTATTTCCCCCTGCAACCCCTTTCACGAAAGAACGACAGAACCCGTATTTCCTACTTTGAAATCATCTTTGCATCGGCAGAGTTTCGTTTCTTTAAAGTGATCCTTTTAATCAAGGGGGCCCTTTTTGAAAAGGGGCCCTTTATCCCCTCTTAACATATTTTCCGAAAGAAACAAAAAAAATACGGGTCAATTTATTTTTGGACTAGTATATATGTGCCAAGTTTGAAGAAAATCGGATGAAGAGAAACCTTTATGACGCCATCTTCTTTACACTTTTACTTTTTGGACTTGATTTGTTTTTGCCCCAAAGCCTCAATTGCCTTGTTAACAGATATGATCAAGTACAGGTTTTATGCTCCTGCGACGATGAATCTTGACATTTCAGAACTCAAGAAGTATATAACGAAGTGAATCAATAGTTGTCAAAATATTTTTCAACATCTGGTGGATAGCAATTGCTGTGTTTTTAGGTTCTAAATAACATTTAACTTTAGATAAAAAGTATTTTCATCAATATTTGCACTTTTTTTATTTTATATCTAGAATTACATGCAATGTTCCTGTAGTTTTCTCATACTGTGTTTACTGTTTGGCATTTGGCGTTTTAGAGCGCATTACAGCTTGACTTGATAAATCATTTATGGATATCTATATTTAGCCAGACTGAATGTAAAATATGCTTTTTGATACTAGTGTCGGACAGCAGAGAGACATAAATAATACCTATTTTCAGGCTCAATAGATGTGTTGTTTTGTAATTAAATGTACGTATATTCAATTTCTGTTCACCTTGTTACGTAATATCCATACTAATATTTCATTATGGAAAACATGTAGATGTGTGTTGTTCTAAATGAGTGGTATTGTTTATGAGACGAAGCAAGCTTATATATATATATATATATATGCGTGTGTGTGTATGCAGATTGTTATCAAAATAGTGGAAACACTTTGAGTATGGGACACGTAAGATGTGTGATATAGTAGTAGTGAGGACGCATGTGAAACATTAGGGAAACGCATAGTACGAGTAATCATCTATAGTACGTCAAGTATAATAAAGCGGAGGTAGGTGTGTATTGAAGCTTGCAGGTAGGTGTGTATGAAATGATGGTCTTTGGTTGAAAAAGGCCAAATTGTGAGACCACAACTCTTTAAAGATGCCCTTTGTATCTCTAAGATGGCTGTATGTTATGTATGTCGCTGTATCAAAGGTGATAATAGCCTCCAGGATTTATGAAAAGAACTACACTGATAAAGAGAAATACGAATGAAAAAACCAGTGGAAGATGTCGCATTGAAGAGGAATGTCTAAAATAGTACTAGAGCGAATGCGATAAAATTGACAATTCAATCACAATTCAATCTACATTTGAAATAGGATATCGCAACAATCACACTCCGTAATGAACTCCATAATCGGAACATTCGCCGTCAGGTTGTGGCACACTGAACCCTTTGATAGTCAACTACCAGAAACATATACTGACACCCGGAAGATGAATTGAACACCCGGTATTCTGTACACAAGACCACTTAGCGCATCTACAAAATGAATATATATATATATATATATATATATATATATATATATATATATATATATATATATATATATATATATATATATATATATATATATATATATATATATATATATATATATATATATATATATATATATATATATATATATATATATATTGACAATTGTAATTAAGTTCAACGCAAAATCGGTAGGAACATTCTGCGAACTCTTTGACGTAATATTATGCAATATCGATTTATTATAACGAGAAAAATAATAATTCACATAAAAGGTAACAGGATATAAGTACAACAAAGGAAAAAGGGAACAGACAACAAATTAATGTAGCAATATGCAACATTTGTACCTTACATACTTCCTGAATGGAATTTCGTTAAACATGAGTGGCTGTACATTCCACTCTCTGTGAAATATTCATTAGAGTCAGAAAAAATCCGTTAATTTGATATACAATTGCTTCTCTACTACTTCAATTGGAATAAAGGATTAAATACTTTATCCAATACTATTACATACTCACTGCACTAGTAGTACACCAACAGCAAAAGAAAAAATATCCAGAAAATAATTAACTTAAAATAAAATACGATAATGGATCAATAAGTCTTTGACCTAGTGTATAAAGAAAAGACAGACCTTCATGATTATAATTTTACTTTTGAACGTAGTAACCCCTAGACAACAATACACCTACGCAATCGATGTTTCAACGTTTCCACGCCCTTTAAAGATATTCGAGGCTATACAAATACTTATCTACTACAATCATGATATCATCTTCACACTCAAATCTTTTGCCGCGTATATGATCCTTCAAATTCACTTGTGGCTAAGTCAGGTGAATAGGGTGGGTGGTGTGTCAATTCGAAGCCAACATCATAATTGGCGGCTATTACAATTGCTGACTTATGGACTGATGGAAGACCACTTTGCCTTACAAATTTCGTCTTCCTTTCTGCTTGATGGTTTCGTGCAAAGTTTCAACTATGTTGGCGTAATAGTCACCTGTGATGATCTACCCATGTGCCAAATAGTCAATTAATAAAATTTCTTTAGTGTTCCAGAAGACTGACGCCATAATCTTCCCAGCAGTAAATACTACGTCGAATTTACGAATACAAGAGGAAGCATGGTGTTTCTACTTCATAGATTGCCGTTTCGTCTCAGGAACGAAAAGATAGATCTAATTATCATTCATGGTTACAAACTTCCTGTAAAACTTCTCTGGATTATGCTTTATCATAGCTAAAATTTCTTAGGAACAAAACATTCGCTGCTTCTTCTGATCAATAGACAACATTCCTGGCATCCGACTTGCCGATAATTTCTCCATATGTAAAACATCGACCTGTATTGACTGAACCGTGCCACATAACAAATTATTCGCTACGATGTGTATAGTCACTCTCCGATAAGCCATAACAATGTCATGGATCCTGTTGACGTTTGCCTCATTAGTCACTGTGTGTGGATCACGATTGAGACATGATGCATCTTTACATGACTTTCTTCCAAACTGCAACTCGTGATCATCATCTCTTCACAGTTGAATTTGTTTTCCAAAGGAAAGTTTTCACTGTTCAGTACTCAGAAGTCTCTACTTTCAGCAAATGTTACATAACGATTTCAATCACGTATCTATAATTAAAAAGGGAAATGACTTAGAAACCAGAAATTTTACGTGTAAGCATACTAAACGTCACTACAAAATATATAAAATTTCCGTGGTTCGATCTCATTTCTAAGGACACCAGGCTGAAGACTTTTTGATCCATCCTTATATATCTTATGTCTAACACGGATTCGTCTCTTTCAGTTCAAGTGACAGGTCCGCTCGCTTGTTAATTCGATGAGAACATAATTTCAGAAACAACCAATCAAATTTAACCTCAAAATCACAGGGCATATCCATCTAGTTAAGGGCTATCACTTCATTTTCTATCCTATTCTTAGCAGCCTTTCTAGCATATTGATCGTGCGAAAAAGAAAATTCGTTTCTATAACCACTCTGCGATTGCAAAAGGGAGAAAGATTGAGTGAGAGAAAGAAAAATTTGAAAGGTTACGTAAACTTTGTCCAAATTTCGTTGTTTTGATCAGTAAGAATCAGCAAGTACACTGAGAACCATAATGGCTGTGCGGGCATCGTTTGGAGTAGTCCGCCTTAATTTCATTAACTGACTGGATGATAGCACAAGAAATCCAAATATGAAAGCAACATTTCGAGTGTTGAAGAAAAGACTTGTGAATCCAGAATTCCTTCTGAATTTAGAACTGAAAAATTAGTTATGTTGTCAAAAGAGTTATATTTACAAGAGATAACGCTTCCATAAGCCGACTATCTGTAAAACAAGCTATATGAGTGATTGAGAGTTTCAAAAGAACCAGGTCAACCCATGCAATTAATCTTGAAGGCTGTAAGGAATGATATGTTTCAAAATGTAATTCTGGAATACAACAAAAATATATTTGCAATATAGATGCTTGTCGATTTTTTCAAAGTTGACAGACAGAATCAGATGAAAACGTCAAATCAGAAAATATCTAATTGTTGCTGGACATTTCAACACACCCTACTAATATAATTAGTAGAAACATGCGTCATTGAGAACATGAATTCAAAATAATAAACAGTTTTAGTTTCTCTCTAGATGAAACTTTCGTAATTCAGTTACTATAAAAGTTCTTGTCAGACAACCCTACAGCCGAAGGCATTTTGGCAAATATATTACCAGTAATGAGAGCAATTTTCATAGCGGAATGTTAGCGAGGATTTAGCATGATGAATAACTTCTTCACTGACTTGAAATCGTCATTATTGATTGCCCGCATGGGGAGAAACTGTGTCTCAATGGTAAAGTTCTTAGCTTTGGTGCATGGGGTTCTGATTAGATCCCCAGCCAAGTAAATTTATGCTGGACAACATCGTGTCAGTAGGTTTTCTCGGGGTACTCCTATTTCCTCCCACAACCTCATTCCACCAATTATTCCGTTGTAATTCACTTGTCTTAATCATCCGTTTCCCTTAGATTAAAAGGCATAATAGTGGGACGTTAAACTTAAATATTTCATTTCATTTCACTTTATATTGGGAGCATGTATGGGAATTACGACTTGCAAGGACCCCCTATTGCCCTCTAGTGAGGGGAAAACAAATGTTTTGTACTCCCATCGTGAATCAGACCAGGGAGGTCCTTGTCCACCAGAGACAATGTGCTACTAACTGGGTAGCTGTTTTTAATTGTATTGCAATATTTTTTTTTTCTGTTCACAAACATAATCAAATAGTTTTGGTGTAAAAGATATGAATAAGTGCTACATAAATAAAAATTGTAATTTTGGGAGAAATTGTCGCAATCACTGATGTCAATATATGTGTTCACATAATATCAGTAAAACTAAAAGCGACTATTCGTTCCACTTCACTTTTTTCAAAAGGAAAGAAGAAACACATGCAATGATACCTTTGGACAAATAAAGGGAGAAAACAAAGAGGAAACGGTAAGGTGTTTTGAATGTAATATATTAATTTTGATTGTTAGAATATTTTTTTTCTAATTATAGCTTATTAATCGATTTTAAATCTAAGTTTAAACAGGTTCAAAAATTACGGAGCTTTTCTTTCGTTCAGTAATGTTTCTTTCATACGCAGTACAATCATATGAATGCTATTTCCACTTCATTCTCCAATGTAGCCGTCATTTTTACGATCTATTCTTGTGATGTCAGAGCTGAACTAAATAAATTTAGATCCTAGTCCTTTCTGTTTGGAATAGGTCCAACATTCAGGTATTCGTTTTCCGAAAAGAAAGGTGTAACAGCCAAGGTGGGTAATGTTGCCATTACCGTCCCTTCCCAGAAAAACTAAATCTTTGAAAATCAGGAAAGAAAGTTTTACGTTCCCTTCCCTCTACCCAAACAAGTAGCCCCTCCGAGAAGAGTTTCCCGGCCCAGGTATGTGGTTTACAACGCCGCTTAACGCACGTAAAAATGTAAGCTACTGAAAGAGAATGGTATGCTAAAGTTCAACAAATAATAATAATAATAATAATAATAATAATAATAATAATAATAATAATAATAATAATAATAATAATAAGTCTTCAAAGGTTGCAGGAACATAACTCTACTTGATAAACAACACAAAAAGAATTCCGATAGCATTAACAAATTTTATTATTATTGTTAAAAAAAAACGTAATGTTGAATCTAACAACGAATTTGTAAAGTTCGTAAAAGTTTGTCCGATTTTGAAAAATATTTTCAACTACTAGTAGATTTAAACAATTTCGATTCATGCAAAAACCACAAGAAATTTATAATTACTGAAAAATTTATCAGGCACATGTTGCATGAAGTAAAAAGTCCAAGATGGCTCCTGCCTTATCACAAGACATATTCAGCATAAACCATATTTGAAATACACATATTTATATTATAGAAATTCAATACCAATATTTGAACTGATGGTTCAATTAGAATATTTATCAATTTTCTATCTACATTTTTTATATGTATATATACTCACGGAAAAACCCAGAATAACTCTAAATTCACAAAATAAAGTATACTACACACAATATTACATATGGTGTAACACATACCTAGCGAAGAGAACAAGTGACGGGCCCAATCACTTATTTTCAAGGCTCCTTCATCGGAAGGGTAAACAACCAATCAAATTCAAATATATCAATCACATGACATTGAAAAAAGACTAACCATAATACCAGATCATTTAAATTAAGAAAACACCAACTCTCTATCGCAAAAATATACTGTAGTGGAATACAGGGAGGAAAAAACAAGGTGAATAGGTTACCAAAATAATAATAATAATAATATAGAAGGAAACAGTATAGAAGGAAACAGCGCTGTTTCTAATCTTAAATTAAATCCCTTTTGTATTCATTTTACTGTATAATACCAATGTAAAGATCACTACGGCACAAAGGGATATTCCTCTTAAAACGTAATAAGTAGAGCAACCCACATTATGCTTTATTTTTTTTTTTTCAAATCATGCTTTATTATGCGTTGTTGTTAATTACAATCATTGTTTTAGATTAATCGTGTATAATGTATAATATTGACTATACATTAGATATTCTACATATCTTGATCTATTTTTTTAATATTTTATGCAAACAATTTCATTCATATTTAATGAACTTTCTACTTAATGCACTGTAAAGAAATATACTTTACTCAAGTCAGTTTTTTTTATCACTTGTGTGGGCCTCACAGGTGCATATATACAGAAAGAGAAAGTAAAAGGTGCACATATAAAGAAAGCACAGAAAGGGTTGAAGTTCAAGAAGTACACATAATACAATGTGGAGTTATTGTGCACTTTTTGAACATTTTAAATCATCATACATAACCGCGCAGTTACACTTAGAAGAAAACTATTCTTTATTCATTGTTGGTGGAAGGTTTTCTTCTTCTATTCCTTTCTTTCTTTTCTCCACTTTAAAGGATTACACTGAAAAGTTTACAGAAATAAAAATAAGTTTTCATTGTTGCATTGTTATGTTCTCAAAGATTTTGTACTGCAAATATTGTTTTTTTTAAAAATATTAATACAGTATGTTAAACTTGCAGTTAAACAGAATTTTCCAAGAATTGTGATATATATTTTAAATTATGCTATATTTTCCAAACTTTTGCTTTATTATGCTTTTAAAATTAGTTTCTTCTGGACACTTAGACAACCACTATGTGTAAATTTCCTGTTATGCTCTTTATACTTCTTATGCTTTTGGGTTGTCGTTGTAATGTCACAAATATGTGTCAGAATAGTAATCATACGTATCTATCAGTAATATAAACTGTAGGTGAGGCATGGCAATTTCCAAGATATGCATCAATTTAACAGTCTCTATTCTTTTCCTCCTTCGATTAGTTATTGCCTATTTACATAAAAGCGGATCGAGTCAGACTATAGTAACCACCACTTTCGATGAAATTGACTTGTTAGGTGGAATGGATTAGGATTAAACTACAGAACAGTATATAGGAAATTTAATTTCGGGAATATATCTGTAGATGTCAGGGGAAGCTTGTTTGTATCTATCATTGCATTAAATTGCATGAGAATGTTGAAATTTCATTCCCAGTTTACTATGAACTTTTCGTTCTTTGATCGATTTCTTTCTCAGAAACTAAAATTATATATATGAGCTATCACACTCAATTACTTGCTCCAATTTCTTGAACTAAATCAGCTCTTCCCGTTGGTTTAGTTGCTAAAGCATGCATCTTTGATGCGCGCGGTCCCTGGTTTGATTTCTGGTGGGAGAACGCATAATTTAATTTCACAATTATCCACTTTCATCAATCGTTCGTTTCTTTTGGCGTACAGGGCATAACCTAGAAATTTTAAAATAAAAAGGTCATTTCATATTTACAGTAAATCATGTTATACTGCACATATTACTGAAACATTTCTGAAAGACGAACCAGACATATTTCTCGGAAAACTTCGTTTGAAGGAAACTCTGCCCCAAAAGTAAAGTACCTTTGTGTACGCTTTCATGAGACATACCTTACGCCATATATTAGGGTTATTAAAGCAGATTTCAGATGAGAAGCGGCATGGCCTTGAGTTGGCTTTACGCGGCGTCCAATTGGCTTTGAGCGGTGTTGACAATTCGCGACAAGCAGTTCTGCACGCTGACTTCTCGCGCTACTGCGAATCTTGACAATAGCAGAGGCGCTTATTAGAAATATTGTATTAGCACATTAACTGCTCACTTTACGAAGTAGAGAAAAGAATTACGAACACAAACGTGAAAACTACATCTTTTTATGACAACTGGTTGTCATGATACACGCTTTGAAAGGTTTCCATATAAAACAATTAGTAAAACGTGCGTTGAGTCCCGTCTAATTTCCAGTGGTTTTTCTTCGATTTGGAAATGGAACTCAACTTTTATTAAAGGATAATCAGGGGTGTAACCAACAGGTTGTTCTAGGGGAACATTACTTTCAGGGGGAGGAAAGCTTTTCACACATTAAAAACAGAACAAATGACCTCTTTCAGAATATGAAAGCATTTTAACTCACCATGTATACTATACACATATTATGTTTTCTCGATGCTACCTTAACAAAAGACGGATCTTGACAGTACTGAAGTTGAAAAGCGGATTGTAAGAGATAAATCAATAAGCTATTCATAAGAAAACAAATGCTGTTTCTAGCAGTCTGTTTATCTGACTTTGTGTTAATGTAGATTAAAATACTAAAGGAAAAAAAAACTCGAAAAAATATCAACTCAGATATTATTATGCAATAATATAATAGTGAGTTCACACGGTGAGCGTCCAGTTAGGGAAATAAGAATATAAAGCATATAATTAATGTTAGTTATTTTAATTAGGCAAGGGCGTAGATCCTGGGGAACGGAGGGGGCCAGGGCCCCCCAAAACTCATGTGGGCCCCCCTCATATTATTTGTAAATTTGCAATATTAGGCATAATTTGAATGCAATTTGTCTTAAAATCATCATATATGCTTTCTGCATCTGAATGCATCCCCCGCCAATTTACAGAGAAATCAGCGTCCTTGTAATTAGATACAGAAACTGTATTGATGATGTTTTCTTTTTTCTTTTTTAAAAATCGTATTTTATTATAAACGTTCCTAATTTGCATTAACTATTAAATAAGTTTACTAAACATATACTAGATGAACCTCATTTCGGGGCTGGAAATAGTTTGGAAAGTCAAGGCCCTCTTTTCCCCCGTTTCTACACCCTTGAGAATAGTAAGCAATCGAATTAAATAACAAGCCTCTGCAATTTGATTCATATATATATATATATATATATATTCGATTCCCGGCGGGAGCTCATGTGGAAGAACAGAAGGTATGGGACATTCGTAATATTGTTTTGAAATTGCCTTCATGCAAGATTCTTCCTTATTCGACAGAAGAAACGCAGTATGATTTTTTTTCTTCGTTTCAATACCTTACGTATGTGTGGCCAATTACGTGCTCCTTCCTTTACTCCTCTAGCAGGGATGCAAAAGCACCAGGCGTCTGAGTGGTGTCATAAATTATTGTAACCCAAAACAAACTCGACCATATCGTGTTGCTTACGAATCAGATGGATTGTTGTTGTGAGACCTACATCAAGTATAAGAGTATGTTATTATAGGAACAGACATGGAAGCAAAGGAGCTGATTGTGTGTGTAGGAACGCAACTTCTCTTCTAGCATAAACAGAATTCATCAGTGTCTAGGTTGCTTTCTTTCGTGGTAGTTCATTTGTTCTCCAAAATTATAGTTGACAATGTCTTTAAGGAAACCGAGTACAAGTGCGGAATTTTCTTTAAAAAAAAAGAAGTGCTACGAAGTGAAGCTCGAAGAATTATTTTTTGTGTTTACAATTTTTGGAACTCATAATAAAAAATTTACAAGAGTCAGATTCAGACAATGGCGAAATATTAATTGACATAGACAATAGTGAAAGTAGTGTTGAAGACGAACGTTTAGCAGTTCCACTGGAATAAGTTAATAGGTATGTTATTCAGTTGCTATATATACTTCTAGGATACATAGCCAAAATCTTTGACTTTGCTGGAATAGTATATTTACATTGTGAATAATGTTGCCAATGTATGTGTAATAATCTCAACTAGAGGAAGAGCGAGAAGGGAAAGAGGAGTCCGAAGTCCGGCAACACCGCGCGGAATATCGCACAGCATTGGCTACTGCCCGTGATGCTTTACATCTGAAAAACACAGTAATGAAATATATGTTTATGATGTATCAGCAAAATCGCATGAGTTGAACTTGGCAAAATTTTAGAATAAAAAGGAAAAGTAATCTATGATCATGAATATTTTCGTGAGAAGTGCTTTGTGCAACATTATAACGTTATTTGTGATTTGATTTTCAGCTTAGCATCCCTTTGAGCAGCAAGGCTATATGAGATGTAGACCTATAGCTTAACGTTGGATCAGAACCACATGAAGTCCCGCCGAGAATCGAACCTAGATCTCCACGCCAAAGACGAGTACGCTAACCGCTTATCCGGGAAGAGGCTCTGGTTATTTTGACATACTTATTACTAAATAGCATTAATTGTATTTTTTTTTAGAAAAAAAATATCCAAAAATAAACTCACTTCCAACAGTAAACTACTCAATATGGAATTATTCGCTAGAAATGGCCTACTCTCGTATTGTAGGGTCATTAGAAGGGTTGGGATTCTTTTAAAAAAGAAAAAAACACGTGTTTAAAACATGAAAATGATGTTCAAAATGTTTTAAACATGTTTTAAAACACATACGAAAAATAACATGTTTTAAATATTTTGAACAATTTAAAACATGATTTTTAACATATATTTCAAAATCATATATATATATGTAGTAACTTATTTGACTACACGAGGAACGAGAGGGTGTAATAACTTATTTGCTAAGGCTTTTTGCTCCTTACTTACAACTGACCTTTTCATTTATTTTATCCTTGTTAAAATTACACTGTGTTGGGTACAGAATATTTCATTATGCAGTACATTAGTAAGTCTCAACTTATTTCATATCATGACTTCCCTTTTATTAACCCTCTTGTCAGTGACTCTCGTAAGTATTTTCTTGGTTTTAATGAGTTTTTTAGTAGATTTTAAAATCTACCTGCTATGGAAATTTCACACAATCTATCAATATACACGGGGAAACAAAACTCATCATCACCCTTGTGCGTGGAAAAAGGGTTGAGGGAGAATGATGACTCTTTGTAGTGGTCTGACAGATCAGATGGTGCTGTCAAGCATCATGGCAGCCATCTTTGATTCGTATTCGAAATTTCAATCGCAAAAAGAGTCATGTTACAAGTTTTAAGGCTAGAATTTTACCAGAAATACACTTATGCGCTTATTTTAGCCCTAAAATCATTTAGAAGTTACTGCTTCTGAAAGTTTTCTAATTATGTCCTTAGGGACTAAGCTTGCGTTTCGTGGAGGCGGTTGAGGTTTTTGGTTTCAAAATTTGATTACTATTTCAGAACACTGATGCTAATAAATTTATTTTAAAATAATAAATTTTCGAAATGTAATGTTTGAAGCACACTTCATGTTGTACTAACTTTAGAATATTTTCTGCAAGTCTACGTAATGGGTTGTATTTTTTAAATCAATAATTTATTGAAGAAAAGTAATATTTTGGGTGTTCAGAGCACAATGGATCCAAACCCATTTTCAATAAGGTTCAAGTTTACTCAGCAAATGAATTCTATTTCGAAACGTAACATCTTCGCTGTCAAGAGTCCGAAATAAATATAACTAAAACCACGTGAAAGGATGTGGGATAGTTTCATATGACAGCCGCTAGACAGGGACGTCAGTAGGGGAGGAGAGTAGCGCCCCCACTCCTACCCTGAATTTCAGATTTTGGGAGAATAAAGGAGTTTTAGAAACATTTTGATAAGCAAAGTCCAACAGAACAAGTTTGAGGTCCTTACACCGAATAAATTGGGAGGAAATACAGATAATCAAAATTGGAAAGTTGCTTAGGCCCAATTTCCAGAATTTTAAGTAGGCCTGAAACTCGAAAGTAGAGGCACCTTTGGAATCCTTGGGACAAAAGATACACAAGAGACCAATATAGGCCTATAACTCCTTACGGTCAATAGAAATGGATTATAACTGATCAAAATCCGTATTTATTTATTATTTTTTTTAACTTTACTTAGCAAAAGATTTCTAAATCTGCATCATTGTCCCCGAAATCTGAAATTCAGGATAGGCGGTGGATGACCTCTAAACGGACGCCCCTCTCTAGCGGCAATCATATAAAACTCTAGATTGCACCTTGTCACGTAGTGTTTCTTTCTTTCATTTCAGATTCGTGGTTTCTAGGATATAACGTTTTCCGTTGGTGTATTCTTTTTGACACACCTTGCATTTATTTAAGTAATTATGCATCATTTACTATGTCATTCGGAGATTGACTTGTTAATCATTTCTATGCTGTAGCGTACACAATATAATGTTAAAATCTTAAATTTATAAGCAAGGAGGAGAAGATTAGCCCTCCTGTTCCTCCGTTTCCATCAACGTCCTTGTCTAGTGGTTATCCTATGAAACTCTAGCCCACACCCTTTTACGTGTTTTTTTTTTTTTTTCATTTATTTCGAACTCTTGGCTACAAAAGTATTACTTTTACTGAGCGAAGTGAACCTTTCTGAAAACGGACTTGGATCCCTTGTGCTCTGAACGCCCATTTCTAAAAATAGTTTTAAAAAACTGAGTTGGAGCCAAATTTACCTTGCAACCCAAGTTTGTTAAAAAAGCATAAAATTAGTTTGTTTAGTTTGATTGATTACAGTCTTGCATCAGTAGCAAGGCTATATGAGACAGGGCTTATTGCTTACAGTGGGTTCCGAACCACTAATTTATAAATTTTATGTCGGATCGCAATCAAAATCTATACAGCAAATTTCGGACGTCTCGTACCTCTACCCTCAAAATCTAATGTTAAAAGACCGAAAATTGTGCCCTGTAGCGTGGTACATACATAGAGGGAGACAAACAAGTGTACATCAATTCATCCCAGTAGCCTCACTGACCTTCGGCAATGATGTGACAACAAGTATCACGCTTTTATGTTTACTTACCCGAGTTACTGTCTTACCTTGCGCTTTGTCGCCTGGTTTCTTCATACAAGCTATGCCAGGGTGTAAAGTTTTTTTAAGAAAATTTAGAACAGAGGTTGGGAAAAGGGACGAAATAAAATTTACATAACATAATGAAAATAAATTGATGATACAAAATTAATTATTCCCTGAAGTTTCCAGTTGCATCGCAACCACATCACTGACGTTAGAATCATCGGAAGCTATTTTCCAATCAACACTTCTACCATCTGTTTGGGTTTCCAGTTTTTTCACAGCATAGTATTTTTCATAATGATTCTTCATTCTTTGAAATGAACCAACTATTTCTTTCTTACACGTTTTGCAGCGAGCTTGTATAGCCGTTTGCTTGTCTGATGGAGTTTGAGTTACTTTCATAAATTTGCTCCAAATGATGTCCTTCTTTTCGTAAAACTCATGTTAAACAATTCCAAATTGTACAGAGGCTGAGAACCAACATGTACAGTATCAACGAATCCCTGCAATATTTTAATTTCAGTAACACAATTTAGCAAATAACCCTTTGTTTGTTTTCTAAATACAACACAAGAACTTGTTTCCATGATAATTATTTTATTTATTGTTTTAATATCAGTTATACAAGTAGTCCAACTTAGGGCTAGGACTCTTTGCTCTCAATAAGCATTTAAACAGTAAAATTAAAGTTAAAAACAAGGAGAAAAAAGACAAAATAAATTGTGGATCATTATATTGACCTGCTGTAGCCACGAGAAATCAAAACATTTGCATGGTAAGAAAATAGTCTTCTGAATGGGGAGCAATTTTTGACAATTTTCTTTATCTGGCAGTTTGTTTTACAAAACAATAAATAAATAAAAAAAATTAAAAAGTAAAATTAAATAAGTATAATGAACATGTGTTTAAACCAAATCTTAAAAATACACGTCTTTAAAACAAAATGTTTAAAACGTATATATATTCCAATTCTAATTCGTCGAATTCTCGTTAGAGTACTTGCATTGTAAAGTGCTGCCTCTAGTGTTAATGAACTGTAGTGTTTCTACCTCACATAATATATGAGGGATTTACTCTGTAGGGTTTGTTGTTAGATGTTGCTGATTAACACCACTAGGGGCGCGTAATATCAAATAACAAGTATTTGCTGCTTTTGTAGGGCCGTGTTGTTTTTTGAATGACATGTTAAATTTTAACAATAGATTCATTATTTATTCTAATTTATTTTGACAAGATGCAAGCGTTGTGAAGGCCCTTTCATTTGCTGAATTTTCAGAAAGTTCTAGATCAGTATACTGTTATTACAAACAAGATCGAGTTCTGTGCATATTTATTCGTTTTTCGTTGCACAATGAGACTACTTATTAGCACTAAAAGCAAGAGAATTTATCTACATTTCGCACACAAAGCTAGCTTGTACATGTAATTATGAACAAATGACTATCAAAGAGAGTTGCTAGTTCAACTCTAATTTATCCCTTGCCCATAAAAAGAAAAAACGAGTAGGTCCGATTGGACCCCTTACTTTCATGTGCGCGGATTCAATACTTTGCCTTAATTTATGTTTCAACATTAACATTAGATTTAAAAAACATGAACGAAACAAGGTAATGTAATTAAGTACGTTCGGCATCCTACACATGAACAACAAAATTCACCCTTGACATCTAACGCGTTAGTGAAAATTTATATATGAAATATGAAGAAAGTCGCCTTAGTTGTTTCTGAGGAGAAAACACTCCAAGAGAAAGCTATAATTTGTGGATTTTTCTAGAAGAAAATCTTCATTATAGGATTGTTAATAAACCATTGAATAAAATCGTTACATTCGTTTTTTTATATATATATTTGGTCTAGGAATTAATTCGTGCGGTTGGTACGCACACATTGAAGCTGTAGTACAAACACAAAATACATAAATACCTTAAGAAAAATATTGTCCATCGCTAGCCACCACTTTCGCCCATCTGTCAGGCAATGTACGGATTCCGTGGCGAAAGAAGTCCTCATCCTTGGAAGCGATCCAGTCAGAGACCCATGTTTCGATATCTTCTGAAGAAGTAAACCGCTGTCCAATCAAATCGTTGTTCATGCAATCGAACAAGTAGTAGTCCGAAGGAGCAACGTCTGGTGAATACGGTGGGTGGGGTAAAACTTCCCATCCGACATTTTCTAAATAGGTTTTGACCGGTTTTGCGACATGTGGGCGAGCGTTATCATGTTGAACAATAAGTTTATCATGTCTGTTCTCCCATTCTGGTCGTGTTCTGGCCAGAGCTTGCTTCAAACGCATTAATTGTCGTCGATAACGTTCTCCATTCATAGTTTCACCCGGTTGCAGCAGCTCATAGTACACCACACCTTTCATATCCCACCATATGCACAGCATAACCTTTGCACAGTGAATATCTCGTTTTGGTTGTGATGGACCTGGTTCACCTGGTTTCACCCAGGCCTTTTTTCGTTTAGGGTTCTCGTAATGGATCCACTTCTCATCACCCGTAATAATTCGATGCAGAAACCCCTTTCTGCTCTGTCGTTGAAGCAGCAATTCGCAAATGGTTTTTCGTCTTTCAACGTCTCTGTCTTTCAATTCATGTGGAACCCAATGTGACATCTTTTGAATCATTCCCATGGCTTTCAAGCGTTTGGAGACTGTTGTTTGATCAACGCCTAATGCTGCTGCAAGTTGTTCCTGCGTTTGACACGAATCCTGCTCGAGCAATGCTGTCAATTCTTCGTCTTGAAATTTTTTTGGCTGTTCAGCTCGCTCTTGGTCTGCCAAGCCGAAATCACCACTTCTAAACCGTGAAAACCACTTCTGACACGTTCGCTCAGCTAGAGCATGGTCACCATACACTTCCACCAAAATACGATGACTTTCAGTTGCACTTTTCTGCATGTTAAAGTAATGCAGCAGGACACCCCGCAAAAACACTTTATCAGGCACAAATTGCGCCATGTTCACTTAACTACAAACTGGTGTTGTTGACGCTTTAATCCACTGCCCTATACTACGAACGATACACAATGACAGGGGTTTGCAACACATGTGTGGATACACGGAACTGTGGGACGCTCCGTTCGTTGCGCCATCTCTTGTCCACCCGCACGAATTAATTCCTAGACCAAATATAAAATTTCAAATTCAGTTAACTACTCTCATTTTTGGTGAAAGGTAGAAAATTCGTAAACTATTACAGGATTAATTTTAAACCATAAGTTTAAAATTAGGTCTCGAAACATTTAACGGTATGACTTCCAGGTGAGTATACGTCCTTACAAAGGGACATACACCAAAAAAACCTGTTTTTCGGCACATAGGAGCCATGAAACGTGTCATAGTTAGGTCATCATGCGAACCCACTAGTGGCATTCCTTTAGTTTACCCAGTTTCTTTGTGAGTCCCCTTGCACAATTTTAACTTGGCCTCAGTTTTTACATCCTTATTGGTATGCAACCGTGCAGATCAAATTGCATCGGATTGATGGAATATTATTGGTGAATTGGCAATGGCTTTCATGTTCTTGACGCTAATCCTTACATTTCCGACGCTTTCAACTCACGTTTACTTAGTATGAGTGCATTTCTGGGCATTTTTCCTTAAGTGTTTCCACACATGAGAATCACCCTGCTTCATCTGTAGTGCTCTACTGACACTCCAGATGCCTTTCTAGAGCATTTGAGTACAAATTCGCTACACTTAATACTCATAACGTCACTGTTGGCCAGCATCCGTACCTGGCGATAATGCAACCACACACAACGGGCATGAAGGTGTCCGCCATTTTGTATTTGTTCCAGATATCGACTTAATACAAACGAATTATTGTTACCTGGTAGAAACCCTATCAATTCATATCCATTTAGACCAATTTTCATTTGGCAGATTATCCGGGACTCCCTACGTTCCTTTGGGGAATCCCTTGCGCGTGCATGGTAGGATTGTGAAACATACAAAATTCAATACAGCAGGTATGACTTCTTCAGTGAATTTTTTACCCGCCCTCTTTACGTTGGATAGTTTCCGAACTATTGGCGTCCGAAAGTCATTTTCCCATGTTTTCGGCACCTTGTAGATCCGAAACTATGTCCGATAGCCGATAGTTCAAGAGAACTTTTTTTCTTGTCTCAGTCACCTCCCAAGAGTTGTAACACTTATTTTGCCCGATATATATATATATACAGATGGTGATCAGAAAAATGGAAACACCTGTAGTTGGCAACACGTCAGATGTATGGGTTGGCAGTGGTGTCGTGGCGCCTGCAGCGCCGGACCGCTCGTGGTGGTGTGTTAGGTCGGTCTCCATACTACGTCAGGCGCAGTGAAACAGCAGTGTCCAGTGACTGCAGCAGACGGAGGTAGTGTAAAATGGGAGACCTCTCAGATTTTCAAAGAGGGCAAATTGTTGGTGCGCGGTTATGTGGAGTGAGTGTGACGGCAGTGGCTACTGAGTTAGGTGTGTCGCGTGAGACAGTGTCGAAAGTGATGACGGCCTACACAACACACGGGAAAACCACATCGGGGAAGCGGAACAGCGGGCGGAAGAAAATCATGAGTGACAGGTCACGCCGGGTATTAAAGCGCATTGTCACGCCGAACCGTCGTGCCACTGCGGAGCAAGTGACGAAGGAACTCAATCAGCACCTCCCCCACCCTGTTTCGACAATCACAGTCCGCCGCGAATTACACGACATGAATTTACGGGGTCGTGTTGCACGGGCCAAACCGCTTATCAGGGGCCATAACGCTTTCGCACGCCGCAAATGGTGCCGCAACCATGCAACTTGGACCGCTGAGGACTGGAAACGTGTGATATGGTCGAATGAGTCGTCCTTCACCCTATTCCCAACCACGGGCCGTGTTTATGTGTGGAGAACGCCCAACAAAGCTTATGATCTGCAGTGTCTCCGCCCAACTGTGAAACTTGGCGGCGGCTCGGTGATGCAGTGGGCCGCAATATTATGGTTTTCATTGGGTTCTGTGGTCACACTTAGCGGACGAATCACTGCCAACGATTACGTCGCAATTTTAGGAGACCACTTGCATCCTATGGTCCGGATGTTGTTCCCGGACAATGACGCCATCTTCCAGGTGATAATGCACCCACTTATTCACACAGCTGGCGTTGTTGCAGTGTGGTTTGAGGAACATCTAGATGAAGCTCAACACCTCCCCTGGCCCGCCCAATCCCCAGATCTCAACATAATTGAACATCTGTGGTCCGTCTTGGAAACACGACTCCGGCGACGATTTCCACCTCCATCCTCTCTCACAGAACTGGCCGATGCCCTGCACGAGGAATGGTGTAAAATTCCACTTGCTACCATTCACTACCTCTATGCCTCCATCCCACGTCGCATCAAGGCTGTTCTGAAGGCGAAAGGTGGCCCGACACCATATTAATCTGGTAAGTTGCAATTTCGATCAGGTGTTTCCATTTTTCTGATCACCATCTGTAGAGCGCTCACATATAATGTACGAGCTATGCGGTTAAATTCCATGTCACATAAGTTTGAAGTGGCTAATGTAGTAACAATGAGCTTTCTCTGGATTGTCTTGCGTTGTCATTCCACCAATTCCTTTGTAATCACTCCTTTTAAGATGAAATATCTCTCAATTTTGAATTCAGTTCCATGACGTTAAATGGGAATTCGTTCTTGTGATATATTGTTACGGGAAAGCTTTACACCAAAAAATACAAATTTGAAGTCATTCCTGACATAACTTTGTTCCCACAACATATTACTTATAAAAAGCTTCTTGGTTATGATATCGTACATAATGTGTCCAATATAGCAGCTCCGTTACTAAAAACGAGTACAAAACTTGAAGGTTTTAAAACTCGTTTTGTAACCTGGATCTCAGACGCACAAGTATCTACTCGTACAATGCATTCTTTCAGATAGAGCAAGTTGATATTTTCTGCTGATATTCAAGATATTTGGTATGCTCCCAAAGGCAGTAAGAATTGGGGACAGGGCCACTCGAATTAACCGCTTCTATCTATCCAGTCACTATGAACTTCTCATTAAAAAAAAAGAAAGAGTCGGACCCCGACAATAATGTGTGGAGATGCATAATCTTGCTGAAATAAGGTTCCCAATTCAACTTCGTGATTTATCAGACAAATAAATATCTATCCTGTAGGATGTAAAGTTATTCGTCATCATCCAATAACCTGTAAATGAATATGGAGATCACATTTGTATATCCTAAGCATTGCAACATACCATATTATTTTCAGTCCACACCTGGAGTAGAATTAGTAGAGCTACGTTTCTGCTTATTAATCTGCCCCTGCATATAAAAACTGGCTTTGACACTAAACATAACTTGTCGAGGGAACTGTGGATCATTGTAGTATTTTTCCAAAGCCCATTGACTGAACTATACTTCCCTATCTGGATTATCATACTCGAGGTGTTGATGCAATTTAATGTATAATTTGTAGTTTGTATATCACCAGTATAATTCACCTTTGACTGATGTTCATCTTACTCGATAACCAGGGCGTACTGCGTTTCTGACGTGAGTCCCCGCAAACCAAGCCACAGGGGTTGTTTCAGTTTTGATGTTAGTGGCTATCCTCAAATACAAACTGTATGATTTGTCTAATAGAGAATCTAGTTGCGTAAAATTCTCTAGTATTTTGGGTGCAGTGCTAGTTAAAATATCTCTTGCTCTGCAAGAAATGCATTAAACTTGTTTTCATACACTTTCGTACTGCGATTCCAACTCATGAGCAAAACTTTGTTGAATTTCTGAAATTACAATACCATGCTGAATCATTTGAAAGGTGAAAAAACAGAACAGTGCTCTTGCATTTTTTTACTTCTACAGATAATAGCTCTAAAAATTTTAAAAAAATAAGGTGGTTCAGAAATAAGTTTAGATTTTTGTTTGTCATTTAGAAAGAAGAAAATGTTTACTTCTAAATGATACATCACACGATCATCTTCCCATTTAAAATGTTTGAACCTGAATTCAAGATGGAGGACTTCAATGTTGTCGCCATGATTGTACTACGCGCTATTAGGTGCGATTTTATCTTCAGTACTGCTAACAAAATATGGTGTCAGTCTCATCAACCATTTTGAAATATCAAGGGTATATCCAGACCTTGGAGTGTGTACCGTACATAGCAATGTGGAATAAATGAAGTTACAATGGCTATATCTTCTTTTTATGTTCAGGTTTTCATTGCATATAATAGCCTATATAGCCCTCAAACAAAGTGTTATATAGCCCTTAATCACATTTTACAGTAGACTAAATTGCACATGCACTCTTAATCTAACTCTTGGTCAATCCTGAATAGTGCATATACCGGATGTTTCAGAAAAAAGCGACCAGTTCTTATAAACTACAAACGAGCGAACATAAAAGAATGAAATAAAATGTAAGATAGAAATAATATCAGAAGGCGCATCAAATGGAGCGTTCTAGTTGTCCCACAGGGTCCCCTATCATGAGGCTCTGAAAGATCAAGCACAAAAATTGTAAGTAGAGAGCCATGTTACCTGATGCATTATTTAAAAATTCATGGGAAAATAAACAACAACTATTCAAGGAAAAAGTTATTCGTATGGGTAACATTTACGGAATGAATATCATATATTCTACAATATCGAAGCACATAGTATCTCTTCAGTCTTCGTACATAGTGACCTGCACAAAACAACTTTCCCTACAAAAATTTCTTGTTTTCCATGATTCTTTCAATGATGTATTTTATGACCTAATTTGCCATTTAAAATTTTCAGGTGATTTCCCCAAGACCCTATGATATGTAGTTCTGATGAAAACAGAACTCTCCATTCATTTCGCTTGATAAAATTTTTCTTTCACATTGGCTTTCTCTTCTGTTTTGTTCTGTTTCACATTCTGTTTTGTTTCAGCAGCGATTACCAGCTTGATGCGGTAATTTGTTCGTTCCGTATTTTTAATTCTTCTATATTTAAAAAAAAATCAATTGCAGACTTCCCTTTTTGTTTGCTGATATACAAGACGTAAATCGCGGGACATTCATCATTTCTCCCTTTTTATATACGGTCGTTTGTGATACTAAAATGCAGAACGTTTTATCTGAGCGAAGCCCCTCTTCTGCACTTTTCAATGGACTTGAAAGAAATACGTAAATAGCGGGAAGCTTTTCGCAGCCATCGGCATAACATCACAGTAAAGTGAGGGTAACTTTGTTTACCTTCATGGTACTTTTCCAATTAGGAAACAAAGGTTTCACTGAAAGGACATTTAAAAGGAACATTTTTTATGTTAAAATGCCCTGGTTACATACAGTTTTACTATTCTAGTTCTCTAAACTTATTCTATTGCCAAGCAATGGCACTTACATTAATAATAGCATTGGACTGAATTTTTTTCTTTATTGAAAAACACCCTCTTCTTCCCCTTGTTGTGTCAATTCCTGGACAACTAAAACAAGCATTACTCACATTCGTTAGAAATAATAAAAAAAAAAATTGTTTGCTTATTAATAAAGCGTAAAATACTAACACTTCAGTGGAATAAACTACAAAAGCAATAAACCAGCAAAGATGAAAGCAATTGATAAACTGAAGCTGAGCGAAAACTGACCACTTAATGGTATGCTGCTCGGTTCCACATCGGTCTGATCTGTTCCGGTAGCCAGTGGCGGATCCGGGAGGGCGATCGGGGTGATCGCTCCCCCCCCCCTAGAAAAGGAAAGTTTTTTTTTTATTATTTTATATGTAAATAAAACCCATCCCAGAGATTGGAGGTCCTTAAAATTAGCTTTAAGAAGCAGTATTGCAACCCACCGCCCTCCCCCCAGAAGTCCGCCCTGGATCCGCCTCTGCCGGTAGCGATCGCTTGCTTGGTGCTCCATTTTGATCTCCCATTTAATTGTAAATCATCATCTTCCCTATATGTTAAATTCAAAAATTTCATTAAAGTAAAAACGGATACTGGAATGTCTTGTGAAGATAGGTAAACTGAAGGAGCAGAAATGTACAAGATTAAAAAAAAGAAAATTATTGGAACACGTAAATTCTGAGAACGTGAAAGCGCGATTATAATGTATACAAGGTGTTTCATGACAACACCGACAACGTTTGGTAGGTGATACCTGACGCAAGATAAGATAAAAAGTATAGACTAATCTGGGTGCACAAATGCTTCCTTTCGGAGTTATAGGCTGCCGAAAACAGCTCCACTACTATGGGACCTACCGTAGTCGGGTCAAGACTTTACTTACGAACTAAATATGTGTGCTATCCAAAAATACAAGTTTCATAATCCTCGATACTCACGCAACAATTTTTATGGAGGAAGTTTGCTACTGGCATATAATTTGAAGTACTCCCAACTACCTCTATAAAAAAATTTCCGCAGGATTCTGGAACGTGGATATTTGGATAGGGCATATATTAGTTCTTAAGTTAAGTCTTGATCCAACTACGGTAGGTCTCAAAGTACTGGAGCTATGGACTTTCGAAGTTCATTTTTTTCATGTTTTTGGAAGGCTATTTCTCCGAAAAGAAGCATTTGTGCACCCAGGTTGATCTATACTTTTCGTCTTACCTTGGTGTCAGGAATCACCTACCAAACGTTGTTCGTGTTGTTTTGAAACACCCTGTATATGCAGTTGTTATAAATCTAATGGTTTATGAAGACCTCGTCTATTTTTTTCACAAAGGATACAGCCGAATAAGTGGGTAAAAAGTGTACTTACACGGATTGCTGTACCTCATGTCAAACGATAACTTTGGCCAGAAAATCAATTTCAAATTTCTTCGATTTTGGAAGTTATTTTTGAAAATTCGAAAATCTTTTTTTAAAATCTCGGAAACGACTCGAGTTACTACTGTAAAACAAAATAAGAGTATATTTTGCTCGAAGAATTTTACAGGAAACACAAAACAATGTATTTCGTGCTTCATTTTTTTAGCGAAAAATGCATCAAAACTATTCGAATTAAAATCTTTTTGTTTTAAGTATGAGTGATCACCTTCCATTTTCCACCATAGAGGCAGTACCAACCCACCTATAATATACTGTATTTTGACGATTATTTGACATCTTAGGTGTAACTTGGTATAAAGTGAGGAAATCCAAAGGAAATGAGGATGTTGCATTTTGCCTGTAAGATAGGCAGCCCACGTTACACCAAAATGTTTTGGCCGGCACTTATATTGTCAGAAGTCAAAAATGGTTGATTTTGAGTTTCTTACTAGTCATGAATGAATGACTATGTATGACAATAAAACTCTCATAAGCATACTTCTTCCAAAAAGTTGTTTTATGTAAATCACAATTTAAAATATTGGTATCCGACTGAGGCAGACTGAAAGTCTGTAGCACTAGCGCTCTCACGTGGTTTCTGGAATAGGTACGATTATGAGAATTATATTGCAATGTAGAGAGTTTCATGACAAGCCAGAAACTTAAAATGAACCATCTCTGACTTCTGACAATATTTGTGCTAGCCAAAACATTTATGGCGTGACATTGATTGTATATCTTGAAGCTATAATACAGAATCCCAAGTTTGGATTTCCTCATTTTGCACCAAGTTCACCCAAGGTATCAGACCATGGTCAAAATAAAATATAGGTTGGTTAGTGCTGCATCTATGGTGAAAAATAGAAGGTGATAGCTCATACAAAAAACAAAAAGATTTGAATTAAAATATTTTCGACTCGTTTTTCGCTGAAAATTTGAAGGGCAAAATACATTGTTTCTTGTTTTACGTAAGGTTCTTGAAGCAAAGTATATTCATATATTGTTTCACTCTCGTAACTCATGTCGTTTCTGAGATATGAAAAATAACGATTTTCAACTTTTTCACAATAACTTCGAAATTCGAAGGAAATTGAAGTTCATTTTCTGACCAAAGTTTACTTTCGACAAAATGCAGCTTTAGTATAAATATCACAGCAATCTGTGTAAGGACACTTTTCCTCCATTATTCGGCTATGCCCTCTATGTCAGCTGCTTTCTCTAGTAGTACTTTCTAGAAAACGTTTCATTTCATCTATCAACTTCTCGTTTAGTCGTTTTCTACTTGCGTAATTTCTTACTCCTGAGGATCAATGTAAAACATTTGTGATCAACTTGATTATCTTCACTTCTGTTTCTTCGCACTTATGATCACATAACTTTATGGTGGCTCAGAGGTACAGCGCATATCTCTGGTGCGTGGCATTCCTGGTTCCATCTCCAGACAAGTAAGTTTGTGGTGGACAACATTGTACTCGTGGATTTTCTCGAGTTACTCCCCTTTCCTCCCTGATTAGCACTCCACCAATTATTCCATCACCATGCACTTGTCTCGCTTGCTTTAATCATGCTTCTCCCTTAGAATATAGGACTTAATCGTGAGACGTTAGACTGAAAGATTTTATTTCATGTCATTTCATTTTACTTTCTCATTTCATTTCATCTCTTATAATGCTCATTTTTTGTTTAAAAAAACGTAGTTCTCGTTATCAGTGCTTGGAATAACGTTTTACAGATACTAGTTTTATCCTTATGTAAAGTTAACCGAGAAAGTTCTATCGCTTTTTGTGGAGGTATGTTTTAATTGGCCCTCACACCGGAAGTTAAATGCGAATGGAGATAAGGCGAAGGTCAGTTGTTGGTGTGAGTATATCCAACATACTACCTGGTTGTGGCAGTTCAGTTACACCGTGAACTTGCGTAAGGACAAAGTGATCATGGGACCTCCTCAGAGTGTCATAAGGGCATGTATGCTGTACGAGTTCAAATTGGGGTCAAGCGCCGCTCCAGCGGGGCGGAAGATATGCTAGGTCTTTGGTGAGGATGTCGTAACTATGAGTACAGTAAAGCGATGGTTTAACGAGTTTAAAGACGGTCACTCGAAGACGCACCACATGCCGAAAGACCAACACATATACAAAACAAAGATCTTCAGGCAGCAATTGATGTGAACAGTGACCAGACATGTGAGGAACTAGGACGAATATTTAGTGTGAATGAAGAAAGCATTCGGCAGAACCTCCATCAATTTGGGAAGCACTACAAGTTGGATCGATGGTTTCTACATGATTTGACCCCGGTTAGAAGGCAACGCGAGCAGACACCTGTGTTATTCGCTTTCTCATCTGAGGAAGGAGCCAGGACAGGGTGTTGACATGTGATGAGAAGTTTGTCCTGTACGAAGCTCCACGGAGCCGTCATCATTGGTTAGCACCTCATAAACCATTTCCAAAACAGCCTAAACCTGAAAAATGTCTTTCTGTGTGTTTGGTGGCCTCCTCGCGGCATCGTGCATCGAGAACTGCTACTAGCTGGTCAGAGCATCAATGCAGCTGTGTACTGTCAGCAGTTGAACGGTGTTCAAGAAAAACTCAAAACTCTTTATCCAGCACTTCTGAATCACAAAGGGACCTCCTGCTATAGGACAACGCTAAGTCCCACGTGGCTAGGATTATAATTACCCGGGACACCATTCTACGCCTTGAGTGGGAAACAGTATTGCATCCGCCATACTCCCCGGATATTGCACTGTCCGATTATCACCTATTTCATTCCTAGAACTATCAGCTTAGAGGACGCCAGTTCAAATCCCTAGTAGAGGTGCAAAATGCACTTGATACATTTTTCGCTTCACAGCCCACCAAATTCTAACGCGATGGGATCCATGGTCTTCCAGAGCGTTGGAAGAAGATCGTCGATGCAGGTGGGGACTATTTTCAATCTTAGAGATAAGCCTTAGGTGGCATATTGATTTTCGAAGGTGGTGGGTGAAAAAACGATAGAACTTTCATGGTTACTTTTGTAAATTCTGGCGCTCTCGATGTCTCTAGTTCCCTATGTACATATATTTGAAGACTACAGGGGAAAAAGGAGGTAAGTCAAGATATGGTCGAAAATGAGTTAACAGCAGAATAATGTAGCCTGAAAGGTGTAGTTTGCATGCACTAAACCTCATGGTAAAAAGGAAATTAGTCACTAAGAAATTTAGTGCTAAAGACTTCGCCTACAGGAGAAGAAGTAGGTAAGTCAGTGGAAAAAAGGTCAATTGTGTAAAATCATAAACAACTGACTTACCTCCCTTTTCCCCTGTAGTCTTCATTTATCAATCTTTCGTTTAACGTCCCACGATTATGCCTTGTAGGCTAACGGATACGTATGATTAAAGCAAGTGCATGATGACTGACCATTTAGTGGAATAAGGATGCGGGAGTACCCAGAGAAAACCCAGGGACACGATGTTGTCCACTTTTTTGAAGGAATGGCTGTTGGTGTTGTTGTAAGTACTACTATATATATGTTGTAAGTACGTATATATATATAAACGACATTTAAACAGTTTATAACTGATGCGGAAGGAGCCTAGAATGTATAATAAATTACGGTCTTTCTTACGGTTGTTTAAATATCACCAATGATGTTACAAAGAAGAGTTAATTAAATACTGTACAAACAAAAAATTACTGTTGAGTAAGAACTGAAGTTTTATTAAGAGCAAAACTGGTAAATTATTATTATTATTATTATTATCATTATTATTATTATTATTATTATTATTATTATTATTATTGATTTGTGAATTCGATGCTGCATCTGAAATCGCAGAGAAGGTTAGATAAAAAACATTTATATATGACCAAAAAGAAGGAAAGAGGGGATGTGAAGTGTACAGTGTTTCCGAAGGATGGCACCAGGTAAACAAATCTAGGAATGTCTCCACTAGAGTATCACCTTTGGATGTCAACACATTAGAATAAGGATGCTTTATTATGTTTTAATTTATAGAACTAAACAAATGTGTCTATAGTATTAATAAAACAAGATTTCATCTTTTGCAGTGGAGTGCAGTAGTAAGATGGCATCAAAACAAAAGTGCTGTTCAAGTTTGGAGGTAAGTATAATGATTTTCTTAAGGATTGTGGTGTTTAAAATGTGTAAGTTGTTACGTTTATGAAATCTAGCTCAAGCGATTTGAAAGATTGTAATTAAAGTTCTAATTAAATATTTACGTTTTAAAGTCATGTATAATGTTCACGAAACCTTTTTCTGAATACGATGAATATCAGAAAGATTTTCCGTGGTAGCTCCACTAATTCATGTAAAATGTCTTATCGCTGCTATTGACTGCCGGTATATCGTATACTTCATTTTGTTTTGTTTGGAACTATAACAAACTATCATGGTTGTGTATCATCGCTGTATTGTAGTGTTGTGTTGATGTTAGTGAACATGATATAGAATTTTATTACTTTTAAAGAAAAAATGTCATTGATCTGCTTTTATCTTTAGCTTTTGTATCCATATGGTGTTTATGCTGTATTCTAATGGGCGTTCTTTTAGAGGAGGATAATTTAAGCTGTCAACACTGTTTTCTGTGACAGCTGATGTTACACTTGTCGGTTGTTTTGAGGTTAGTTTTGTTTGACAATTCATCATAAATAGACTCGTGCAGGAGCAACGTTTGTAAATTGTGCAAATTAATTTTGAAAAGCATGATTCAATTAGACAAACTCGTCGAGCATTACGTGCATTTTTCGGTGCTCATAATCGTCCATCAGAGCGGTCAATTCCAGAAACTAGATCGTTTTAGCAATACGTTTACTCTAAACGACAATACGCATCCAGTTGAATGATTGGGCCGGTGGAATCATTGATTCATATATGTGTTCAAAAATGATGCTCGCCAGAACGTTACAGTCAACGGTACAGAGACATGATTACTAACTTTTTCGAGCCTCAAATGGCAGGCATTAATGTTGCAGAAATGTGGTTTCAGCAGGACGGCTCCACATGCCCCATAGCACGCGCCACAATTAATTGACTAAACGAAACATTGGACGAACGATTAATTTCACAAAATGGACCTGTTAATTGGTCACCTTGTTCGTGCAATTTTACCCCACTAAATTATTTTCTCTGGGTATATGTAAAGTCACATATCTACGCAGAGAATCCAGAAACAATTGAGCCCTTGGAAGCCAACATTCGATACGTTATTGCTGAAATACAACGTGATTTACTGCGAAGAGTGTGTAAAAATTGGACCTCCAGATGGACTATGTACGCAACAGCCGCAGTGGCCACACGCCGAAAATCTTATTCAAACAATAATGCTATAAAGTGGTTTGTCAAATAAATCCAATTTCACGGATAATAAAACATTTTTCTGTGTTTTGTTTCAACATAAAGTTCTCCGCCTCTGAAAAAAGCATCCTTTACATAAAGCTAATTACTAAAATTCATGTGTGTCATACCTTCACTTTTTAGGTTTTACATAGAACATCGGTGATTAGTGTAATGTTGCAACACAATGCAAGGTGTTCTGTTTTCATAACAATAGACCCAACTATTTTTAAAGTTATTTCCTAAAATGAGTTGTCCCTTGAGATAATAAAAATTAATTGAACTACAAAATTTAAGCTGAAGATAAATAGAAATTTAAATTTAACCTGTTGTGACTACTATTGGGACGGTGTGAATGAAATGTAATTTTTGGACTTCTGTTATGAAACTCATCTCAGTAACACAACACAGGGATAGACTAAGGTCATGCATCTAACGTCGCAAACACTGTTCACATGCGGAAAACAGGCTGCGATACTCAGACAGGCAGAAGCCAATGCGTTATGGAACAGGGTCGTATGAAAGTCCACTATAGAGAACACAAATGCAAATGATTTTTCTTTGCAAATTCAAACTGGGACATTCTGCACAGCAAGCAATTAAATAAAATAAAAATTAAAAGTGAGAGGATTAGCGAGTGAAAGTAAAATTTGAAGCTGATTTGCCAAATTTCGTTGTGGTGACAAAGCATTAAAATATAAGTCCTGTGGTGAACACTTTCCACATTATATTACGATATGCTTCTCAGGAACACCGTGGAAGCAGTCAATCCAAAAAGTGTAAGTTCCATTGCAAGCAAAGTAAGCATATACCAAATCACTGTCGTTAGGCGGCTCCGTGCAATTGCTAAAGTGAAAAAAAAAATGAACTCCTGGGTGTCCCATGATTTGGCATCAGCCAAGAAGAATCGTCGTTTCAATTTCTGCAATTCTCTGTGTGTAGGGAAGATTTCCTCCACCGGATTGTCATTTCAGATGAAAAATGGATTTGCTCTGACAATACTAAAGAGTCAGGATAATGGTTGGGTCATGATCAATCTCCAGGACAATTTCCGAAACCAGCAGGAGATGATGTTGCTGAAATGGTAGTCTGTGGTGGAAATGATCCATCATGTCTTTCTCAGGCGAGGTGCAGATTGTTATAGTGTTGAGCTGCATGAATTGCACCACAAACTCCTCCGCAAGCATCCAGTCATAAACAGAAGACAAAGCCTTTTCTTTTTGTACAACACTGGTCATTGATATGTCGCACAAAGGACGGTGCAACTCTTTAAGTTCCGCTATGAAACCCTTACTTTCCCCTCCATTTATGGATGTTTCTCCCACTTATTAACACCTCTTTCAGAGTCTTGATCATTTTTGGGGAGAAAAACTTTTCTAATGATCGGGCTGTGCAACATGTAGTTAGGACATATTTCGCCAAGAAATTCAATCTTTGGTTTAAGTATAACCGAGTGTATAGTTGCAGACAGCGACTACTTTGATTAACCAGGTATTGCAGTTTTCATCTTTTGGTCTTTGGAAGTGATGCAAGCGGGGCATAACACTTATGATAATAATAGTTTTGATTAAGGTACAATCGATTTTACTGTTCATATCTTGCTTCATATTAACCTACTTACTGTTCTACTTGTTTCTTGTACGCTTACGTGTACGACATTTTATTTTAAAACTAGCTGAAATGTTTGTTCTTTGTACATGAAAAATAGGTTTATGGGACATATTTCAACTTCTTTCCCCCCTCTTAAGATACATATTTCAATGAAAGTGTAATTTTAAAAGCTCATAAAATATTCTATTTTTGACATAAATTTTGAACTTCGTTATTCCCTTAAGATATGCCTACTAATCAAAATGACATGATAAAAAAAAAACTTGAGCCACAAACTATGTTATAAGATTCATTTTGAACGAGTTGCCTGTTTTTCAGCAAACAAGAAACAGACAATGTCTATTGCAATGAGACGAAAAATATATAGAAGATGCGCCTCTTCCCTTAAAATTAGAATTTTGGAATATGGTGCGTCATGTGTCAGCTTATTTAAAATTAGAATTTTATATGCAGATTTTTATCTTCCTAACTTCAGAGGCTCTTGAGTACTGTATTTTTTGCATCAATTTTGAACCCCATACTCCTTTAGTATATCCTGGGTTCGATTCCCGGTGGGGACACTCGGTCAGAAAGGTGTGAAAGCCTTCACAGGCCTACCATACTGAGTAAGGTTTTCCTGAGTGTTCCTCATTCACACCGGGCAAGTACCTGGATGGTATTTAACTTAAAGGTTCCAGATTATTTCCTTCTTTCTCTTTTATTTTTTTCCTTTCCTACTTCACCGGGTAGTGTAATCACCGAAGGACGCCAACGTTCTCCCCAACATTAAGGATTCGAGAAATACACTATTCTTGAAGGAAATTTTCAAGCCCCTTTACTCCCTTTGGGTGTGGTTTACCTCAAATATATTCCTTCTCCTTTGCTTTCGTGACAAAAGGAGTATTCTCACCAAGTTTTACATTAATATCTATAATAGCATGACCTGGGCTATGATGAAATGAAATGAAATCTTTGAGTTTTACGTCCGCGTTTATGCCGATTAGGCTAAAGGAAACGGTGATGATGAGTAATGAATGAAATGGTGGAATGAAGAAAGTGGGAGGAAACGGGAGAACCCCGAGAAAAACCACGAACACGGTGTTTGTCCACCACAAAGTTCACTTGGCGGGGGCTGGGATCAAACCAGGGACCCCAAGCACCAGAGGTGAACGCTCTACCACTGAACCACCGCGGCCCTGGGCTATGATGAGTCACCCATTTCTACTCCTTCATATATATAACAGTAGAGACTAGCATATGCTTCTAAATGTTACAGTGTGTTTGCATATTTTGCGTTCACCCTTCTGTGTCTTTTATATGGAATCTGTTTTAACACGAAGTCTCAATCCAATCCGAACATTTCGTATAGGTATCTTACTTAACCGCCTTACTCTTTTTCTTCTCTTTTATGTCAAGTTTCGAAAAACGTTGATTACGTGTTATTTTTAATGATCAGTCTAAATACCACCACATATATATGGACTTCTTACTATAATAAGTGCAGTACTAAGGTTTCCCTTTTATATGTACGTTTGAAATATGTAACAACATGACATACTGCCATTTAAAAAAAATGGAACTTTATGCTTGGTTACCAACACTGTTAACATTGTGGCATCACAGCGTATGTTAAACAATGTTTTTATGCCAATACTTGCACGGTACAAAATTTCAGCGCTGTTTGTTTATAGCTTAAAACTTATAATTACTTATCAAGATAAATGGCCCACCCTAGACATAGATATGGATATAAGATATAAATATAGTAAATGCTTGTTTTTCCGTAATACCTTGCTCAAGGGGTCCTACGGCTAACCGAAACTGTTTCCAATTGAGCCCAGACTTAATTCCGCAATTTCTAAGCCCGGACCCGGGTCGATCTATTTGTTTACTCCTAGAATTTCGAAGGGGGTTCATTTTTTTTGAAATGCATGTAAAAGCGTATTATATTTGCTTAATCACATATATATTATACTGCTAGCTGAAATGTCCGTTCTTCGCAAAAGGGAAATATGTTTAGGCTATAGGAAATAGGCGACTTGCTATAAATTGATTTGTGACTATTTAATAAGTTTCGTACTTTTATGTATGAAATGCACGGTTATGCAAGAATGGAAAATTTGGTGAACGGAAATTAATTTAAAAAGAAAAGCAACAATAATGTCATTAAATTCGAATTAAGAAAATTGTAGTGAAAGGAAAGTCTGGTTTGTATTTAATGTTATTTTCATTTTATTTCATATTTAACTAAGTTGTTTTATTACGATACTTGCTTATAAACTACATTTGTTATCTTATTGTTTGGCGAGTAGATATATAAATTCTTTGGATTTCCCACTCTAGAGCAAGCTACATAAACTGACCGTGAGAAAAGCATGATTCTTTTAAGTTAATACCACAATATGTTAAAGTTTGTCCTTTTGCCTTATTTATAGTGATGCTGAATGCTAATCTTACTTAAAATTGCAGTCTTTTGAATTGAAACGGCAGTTCGGTAAATATGAGCGGAATCCTTGGAATAAATACTTTCTTCCTTTATCCTTTCCTGGCATTATTTTTGCTGCAATTATATTGTTTGATAACTGTTTCACGGTCATTCTTGTTCCATTGCATAATGTTGGTGAATACAATTTTCTCAACAAAATTATTGGAGATTATATCTTTAATCTTAAACAATGTAAAGGCACTTGAATTGAATTCAAAAATTCGGTGGGAAAGTTAACACTTTCATTTTCATCATCCATAGAATCAACTGATTTATATTTTTATTCCTCGCCAGGAATCTTGTTTTGAATTGTTAAATTAATGTCGTCGACGACGTCATTTCTTACTGCTAGAATGGCTTTTTCAAGTAACCAATTTGAATTTGTGTAATTTTGAACACGTTAGGGTAAACTTTATCTATTGATTCGTCTTTATCTATTAATTCGATTATGTACATCCAGCATCTAACTGTTCCAAAGATATGATACTTTTCGATTACATCCATGAATCTCATGTGTTTCTGTCATAAAACTCGAGCAATTATGTCATGACGGTCCATGGGAGCTTGTCCGTAACTCATATTCTCTTTGATCTCCGGCCATGATCAATTGCACGTGAATCTTAAGAATAAATCGGGACCACTATATTTTCTTATATAGGTTTTATTGTGTGTACTCATGCATGTTTAGTGGACTTCCGATTTAAGTTGATGGTAAAATTACCATACCTCTAATGTCGCCAACGTTGTCATTCATGATTGTGTCTATCAAGTGAATGCACTATTCTGTACGCAATTTCTTTTGATTCTGCCGTATGAATATCAGTCGTTTTGCTTCTATTTTTGCATACATATCAAATAAAACTGTCGAAATAAATTACGGCAATTGGTAATGTGATTATATTCCTTGTCTCTGATCATTATGCTATATGCATAAAATTCCTTCTGGGTTACTTTTCTGTTTGTTTCGGTACCTGTATTTGGGTTCACTTGTCTTAAATTGAAATGATATCCGTCTTCTCCTCCTATGAAAATTAATGGATATTGAAGTGCATCGTAAGAATGATGTGTTTCTGCGATTTGTTGTAATCATTCCTTCTTTCTTTGAATATCGCGACTTATGTACTCACTGTCCACAATTACAATAGCAAGTTCACTAACCTGAGGTGCATTGAATCGAAGTTCGTGTTCTCCAATTTGTCTTTTGTCTGCCCGAATCACAATTTTATACTTGTCTGATACCATTCGATCCAGTGCTCTTTTGAATACCTGGACCAACTGATTGTATTTATATGAAATCTTCTGCAAATCTTCAATTATTTCCCATCTCAATCCATTTATATTTGCGCAACATTGATCGACTTCTGTTTTTTTTTCGTCCCCAATGAAATAAACCTGCGAAAATTTATGAGAATCGTTTGGAAGTGGTAACAATGATCCCACTTTATGATAGACTTGTCCTTTGATCGAAAACACAGGACTGAATTGATGTTTTTCACTGCTCATGGATGTAGCACCAAATCGTGTCATTTGAAAGCACGTATTTAAGCTCTCACATTTTGTAGAAAATGCTTTGATTTCGGAGTTTCTGCAGTCATGTAATGAAAGAATTCTGAGGGAGGCATTTCCAATTGCGTTTGTCGAATTTTTCCATTCTTGCAGCACATTTCTGGTGATTCTCTACTGAATTTCTTGGTACAACAGAACATACAGACTTGATCCATTTTACCAATGACAACATGTTTGTGTTTGTTTTACTCTTTAGTGGGATCATAACGGAATGCTTCACCTGACAAACTATAATCTCTACTTCTTCTGCTTTGCACGTCTCGTACACTAATGTTTTGTTCATGCGAGTGCGATCGTTGTCTTTCACGAACTCCACTCATTATAATTCTACTTAGTTCGTTTTGTAATCTTGTTTCTTCAGCAGTTTCTCTGTGTCTGCTTGCTGCGTGTCTCACTAGATCCTCTTCTTTAATTTCTTCTCGTTGTGCATATGTTAAGCTTTTTCTTGATGTATTCATTCTCTTCCATTGTGACACTAAACGTGCTTCGTGTTCCTCATCTGTTTCATTTCTTCGTTGTTCTTTCTGCGTCCTTCTTTTAAAGTCACCAGTAGCAAGATTATCTCCTCTTTTACGTTTTGGCATTCTGTTTAACGTTATTATTACGTAACACTCTTAAATTCCATTTAATACACTGTTCACTAAGTTTAAACTTTAGCAATTTCCTTTCACTTGTTACATTTTAAATATATCACTGGCATACAGTGCGTCGTGGTGTCTGGCAATTTCACTTTTCCTTGATCCGATATTATATTTTAAAAGTTTCCCTGGCATATATTTAATTTCCAATGTATTGAGAGTAATTCATTTCCTATAAACGTATTTTCCTTGTGCGAAGAACGGGCATTTTAGGTTCTTTGTAAAAATTCTGAACCATCATTGTATTTTCAACGATGTCTGTAGACATTATATCTTCTTCTTTTAAACAAACTTGCAAATAAATGTAATGGCTCAGACTCCGGTCCATCGTTGCCTGTTAACTTTCTTTGGTGCTATTTGAGCACACTAGTGCCAAAGAGCTTTAAGTAATTTGAAGATGAAACTGACATGTACTTAACTTTCTGTCAATGTACCTCCCAGAAAAGTTGTTTCTCAGTAATCTATAATTTTAGTTAATTATGTTTCTGAATAAGTAATTCTTACCGTTACTTTGAAACAAGTTTGTTTGTGGAAATAGTGTCGCTCCTCTATATAGACTCTTATTTTGTTCGCGCATGGCGATACTCAACCTGGAACAGGTAAACTTCAGGGGTGCCACAGTGATAATTGTGTTTAGATATGGGAGGCAGCCTTTAGTAGAAGTAGTAGTAGTAGTACAAATAGTAATAATAGTAGTTGGTAATAATAGCGGTAGCAGTAGTAATAGTAAAACAAATAGTAGTAGTAGTAGTCGTAGTAGTAGTAGTAGTAGTGCAAACAGCACTAGTGGTAGTTTGTAGTAGTAGTAAGTAGTGCTAGTAGTAGTACAAATAGTAGTAGTAACTCGGATTCGGTCAGGTTAGGTTAAGGTAGATTCTGTTATCTGGCTCCCATCATCTAGACATAACCCCACCATTTTCCTTTCAAAACATTATACGGGTTGAGAAGAACCTGAGCATAATGATAATGATACCTGTAAACTTTAATAAATATGACCCCGTATTCTTAGTGTGTACCTTCCTAGTGGTGCACATTGTAGAACATTTTTTAACCTATAGGAAAATAATATAACATGCTGACACATTCAACAACAATTTCGAACATTCTTGGACATTCTAGAACATCCTGGATCATTCTAGAAGGTTCTAGAGCATCCTGAAAACATTCCTGAACCTTTGGGAAACTTCTATAACAGTCTGTAACATTTTCCAAGATTGTTGATATTTATAAAAGTTAACCCATTTTTTTAGCACTGTAAATCTTTGCTAGGGCGTTTTCTCCCTCTAGGGCCCCTGCTGGTCCAAACCGAAACCTTCTTCATGGATGGAAGATACAGTGCTACAATACCATATAACTCCCATGGGGATTCTGGTCTTGGTTTCGGAGCCTTTGTGGCACGCACGGACAAACCACACTTACTTTTATTATATATATATATATATATATATATATATATATATATATTGATTTAATATTTTCATATTAAATAGTATATATTTAATACCAGGGGTAAAAGTGGATCTGCAGCGGCATGACACCACGCCGTTTCCCCTGCCTAACTTTGCCCATTGTAATTTTTTTAGGACCTGCGGGGACGCCGTACATATTTTTTTCGAGGTGGGGGACGGCGTCCTCCCTTGTTCCCCCGCAATTTTACCCCTGTTTAATACTGTAAGGGAAGCACCGTGGCTCACTGATAGAGCGCTTATCTCTGGGCGTGGTGTCCCTGGTTCGGACACGATGTTGTCCACCCCTTGGCTATGTAAGTTTGGGTGGACAACATCCTGTTCGTATTTTTCCCGATGAACTTCCGTTTCCTTCCATATTCTCATGCCATCAATTCTTCCATCATCATTCACTTGCCTTAATCACCCGTCTCCCTTAGCTTAACTTACATAATCGTGGAACGTTAACCGGAAAGATTTCATTTCATTTTTCTAATACTCTAATGTATTTACTGTAGTTACGCAAAATATGTGAATACTTGTTGATCTGCATAAAGTATTATTAGCAAACATGTATGAAGATATGTGTGAATTTGCCACTACACTTGTGTGCCGGTTATTTGCCCTCTTTCCGCCCCTCTTAGGAAAAAATCATGCTGGTGTCCCTAGACATGCATGCTAATAAAAAAACGACCAATCTAATATCTCTTAATTCTGTGTTGTTTGCTACACAATTCATTAGCAGCTTTAAATACGAACTACAGGGTGGCCCAAAAGTGTGGAAACATCCAAATAAAATCCATATCGTTCAGAATTGAAAAAAGGAAAAGACTGATGATAATAGACGAGGTTTTTTTTTAACATATAGCACCATAGGCCTGCCCTCTTGAAATGGTGGGAACTTTTTTTAAAAGGAAACAATACAGCGTGATACATCAAATAGGACTGATTTTTCTCCAGGAATTCAGTAGTGAAATGTTTATGGCTCTACGACCAACCGTTGTAAAGTTGTAACCGATTTTCTGGGATATGTGGCCAACTGACCAATGTTATAGCTATTGTGCAATGTGCCGTCCCTCCTGAGCACTCCCTAAATGTATCCGCTGCTGTCACTCATCCATTACACTGTCCAGCATGTCCTCAGGAATGCTGGAACATGCTTTAATAAACTTGTGTTGAAGATGGTTGATGTTCCTGACTTGGCAGCATACAGAAAGGATTTCACGTAGCTCCACAAGAAAAAAAAAACAACAACAATGGAGTGAGGTGTAGGGAACGCGATGGTCATTTCACAGGTCTTCGACGGCCTATCCATTTCTGTGAGAATTGCTCATTCAGGTACTCATAAGCACATAATCCGTAATGAGGTGATGCTTCGTCATGTTGATAGAGCAAAGGGAAAGAGCCATCCTCTAATGCGACGGACGGCAGGATTTCCTTTTCAAGCATGTTACGGTAGGCAATTGCATTTAAATTGTCCTCTATGAACAATGATCCCACCACACCACCACTTTGTTAGAGCCAACAACCCGAGAATCGGCGTACTAGTGTGGATTGTTGTCACACCAATATCGGTGATTTCTTTGGTCAACCCGCCCGACACACACAAAAAAAAAAAAAAAAACTTGGCCTTAACCGAGAACACCACATCATATGCAATCTTCTGATTTGTTCCGCTGCCCACTCACAGAATTCGACTCAGAGGTCTGAATTATCCTCGGTTAGATTTATAATAACTATATCTTGTATGGGTGTCACTTATGCACAGATACGAATCACAGAATGAACGTACGGAGTACACCACATTTTTGTGCTAGGCGACGGGTACTGCGGATGGGTCTTTTCGTGAATGATGCCAACACAGCAGTGGACATAACTTCGTCCGTCGCTGTGAGAGGCCTGAGTGATTTTGGTTTGTTTTCCAACTATACGGTTTCCTTAAATTTCGCTATAAATTTCCACACTCCACTATGGGAAATGAGCTCCCGTTCTGGGTGTCGAACGTTAAAATCGTCTGCAATCTGTCTGCTGCTGCACTCTCCTGAGATCAATATGATCTCTATTCGATCATCCCTTGTTCAATCCGTGTTACGCCATTTGAAACATAAACAAAATCGGTTAAAACTTTGCAACGGTTGGTCGTAGAGTCAAAAACATTCCACCACTGGCTTCATGGAAAAAAAATGCAGTTCTATTTGTTGTATCACACGATAGGGTTCCCTTTTAGAAAAGTTATCGTGATTTCAAGATAGCTGCCGATGGTGTCATATGTGAAAAAAGATATTCCACTCGTTTTTTATCATCACTTTTTTTTCAAATTCTGAACGGTTTGGAATTTACTTTTGCGCCTCCACACTTTGGACCAACCTCTAATTGTATCCGAATATTAATAATTGATTTTAGCCAGAATATTTTGATTTCTTATGTATCTCATTTGAAAAATATACAATTGTATTGTACTCAGAAACGACCGCAGATTTTTTTTCCAAGTGTTGGATAGGGAAAAGAGAAGTAGCGAATTCACACTCATGATGCACGTAATATAAAATGTACATCAATTATTATTGACACACATTCCATAACTTTATTAACTACAACAAATGTGTTAAATACTATAGTGGGTAGGGATGGCCGGATCTCGGATCTGGGTCCGGATCTCGAATCTAGATCCGGATCTCGAATCTCGGATCTGGATCAGAATCTCGGATCTCCGATCTGGATACGGATCTTGGATCTGGATCCGAAATTCTAATCTCGGATCTGGGGCCGAAATCCGCATCTCAGATCTTGATTCTTATTCAAACCCACATCCCACTCAAATTGTGATAAACTTGAATATCTAAAATTTGCCGAAAGTAATTTCACGAAGTCCTGACAGTGAAGAAGAAAACAGAAAATTAAGACGAATATTGACAAGTATATTTGTCTCCTTCATTCTACTCTAAAGATCAAAAGCTTGCCTTACTTAAAAAGGAAAAAAATCTTCTTTGATCCGGATGAGGGTTCAAATGTCGAATCTAGGTCTGCCCGTTTCCAGGACGGAGATGAAATACACACATATATATTTGAGGAATACAAAACTCGAATATTTAAAATTTCTCAAGAGAACTATCTCATTGACAGCTAAGAAAACAAACAGTTAAGACAGGTATTGACTAGTCTTACGTCTATTTGTCTTGTTCAGTCTGCTCAAAATATTAAATGTATACCTTACAATTAGATTTAATAATTATTTAGTAAATCACAATATGAGCACCGAGAATAAACTATGAATTGTGATGCTCCTTATCTAGATTTGAAATTTCGGATTCATACATAGAATCAGGCTGCAAAATAAATATTTGGCATCTGGAAACCGAAATATGTGCTAGTACCAATATAGTAGCCGTTTTAATGTGAGTGGAAGGCACTTGCACTAAATAGAATCAAAGGCCTTTGACATATCAATATATATAACATCAACCTGTAAATTATTTTTAGTCCAAAGTACGTAAAAGTAAAATGGATAAGATTCGTTGCAATCGATCTACCTTTATAAAAACCACGTTTCGTATCACTTAAAATATTCTTTACATTAAAATATAAATGTTTGTGAACGATTAATTCAAAAATCTTAGAGAATGCACTTACTAAACTAATAGGCCTATAATTTTTCGTTCCGTTTTTCGCGAAGTTCCTAAGTACCGTTCCGTTACTGAGGATCACAACTGAAATTACCGCTGAAAGTTAATCGGAATGTAACTGTGGACAACGTCTCAGTGAACCTCATATTCTATCTCTTAAATTTCTCTCGCAGGTGGTATTGGGAAGGTTGAAAACGGGCATGCATCCTTCTCCTCCCGTTATAACTGAGGTTGTCATTATGTTTCTGTTTCACTAAATGAATATCGGGATGGTGCCTTCTGTACTGCTACTTCCGTTGACTTTCCGTATCTTTGCCCACTAATCTGCGATCTGTGCATTAGACAATTGCACGCAGGGCCGGCGCGAAGGAGATGGAAGCATGCCATCGCCCAGGGCGGCAAGTCTAATGGGCGGCATCATTTGAAAAAGAAAAGAATACTATCAAAATATAATGCTTCGTAATAGGTCCACATGGAAATATAAAATTGTGTTCACCTGAGAATGTAATTGAACTTACTTCACTCACATTCAGGAAAATATTCACTCAGGAAATTCAGAGCATTCCTCTTCATTCTCAATTTTCAAACTACTAGCTATAGGTATCTCGTTCAATATTTCCCTTCCAGCGGCGTAGATAAGATTTTCAGCCAGGGTGGATTGTGGATAAGATTATCAAGGTGTCTTTTATATGTTTTTCTATTCAGCTATATTCGAACGCTCCACTCTAAGTATGCAGGGTACACTCCCACTTGAGACAGGCCGTTCTACCTTACAGAATCTGGAGATTTTAAAATTAATTAAGGAACATGAGTTTGCTCCCAATGTCAGTGTTGCATTTACAAGGATTTTGTTAACCTTACCGCTAACAGTACGTCCGTGAAGTTGCCCCCCCATTGAAGCACTAATGATCTCTTCTAGTGCAATCGTTAGTGCATCGTTAGTGCTTCTGAGAACACCAACTCCCAACATTAGTGCTTCAATAGTTTGGACGCTAGAAACAAAAAACTTTGGGGGCGGCCAACTTCACGTTAGCCCCCCCCCCAGAAAGCACTAACGATTAAACCTATTGCAATCGTTAGCGCATCGTTAGTGCTTACAGAAAACACTAATAGTTTCGTTAGTGCTTCACAATTAGTGTGGCTATAGCCAGTTATATGTCACGAAATTCCCATAAGGACTACATGGGGAATTTTAATTGGCTCAAATTCCCAACAAATTCAAAAGCGCTAATGACCTCTTGTAGTGCAATCGTTAGTGCTTCGTTAGTGCTTCTGAGAACACCAACTCCCAACATTAGTGCTTCAATAGTTTGGACGCTAGAAGCAAAAAAATTTGGGGGCGGCCAACTTCACGTTAGCCCCCCCCCCCAGAAAGCACTAACGATTAAACCTATTGCAATCGTTAGCGCATCGCTTCCAGAAAACACTAATAGTTTTGTTAGTGCTTCACAATTAGTGTGGCTATGGCCAGTTATATGTCAGGAAATTCCCATAAGGGATACATGGAGAATTTTTCATTGGCTGAAATTCCCAACAAATTCAAAAGCGCTAATGACCTTTTGTAGTGCAATCGTTAGTGCTTCGTTAGTGCTTCTGAGAACACCAACTCCCAACATTAGTGCTTCAATAGTTTGGACGCTAGAAGCAAAAAAATTGGGGGCGGCCAACTTCACGTTAGCCCAGAAAGCACTAACGATTAAACCTATTGCAATCGTTAGCGCATCGTTAGTGCTTCCAGAAAACACTAATAGTTTCGTTAGTGCTTCACAATTAGTGTGGCTATGGCCAGTTATATTTCACGAAATTCCCAGAAGGAATACATGTGGAATTTTTAATTGGCTCAAATTCCCAACAAATTCAAAAGCGCTAATGACCTATTCTAGTTTGATCGTTAGTGCTTTGTTAGTACTTCTGAGAACACCAACTCCCAACATTAGTGCTTCAATAGTTTGGACGCTAGAAGCAAAAAACTTTGGGGGCGGCCAACTTCACGTTAGCCCCCCCAGAAAGCACTAACGATTAAACCTATGGCAATCGTTAGCGCATCGTTAGCGCTTCCAGAAAACACTAATAGTTTCCTTAGTGCTTCACAATTAGTGATTCTATGGCCAGTTATTTGTCACGAAATTCCCATAAGGAATGCACGGGGAATTTTTATTGTCTCAAATTCCCAACAAATTCAAAAGTGCTAATGACCTCTTCTAGTGCAATCGTTAGTGCTTCGTTAGTGCTTCTGAGAACACCAACTCCCAACATTAGTGCTTCAATAGTTTGGACGCTGGAAGCAAAAAACTTTGGGGGGGGGGCAATTTCACTTTAGCTAACCAGAAAGCATTAACGTTTAAACCTAGTGCAATCGTTAGTGCTTCCAGAAAATACTAATAGTTTCGTTAGTGCTTCACTATTAGTTTGGCTTTTTCGAATTACATGTCACGAAACGCCCGTAAGGAATACATGGGGAATTTTTCATTGTAACAAATTCCCGCCAAATTCAAAAGCGCTAATGATCTCTTTTAGTGCAATCGTTAGTGCTTTCTTAGTGCTTCTTAGAATACCAAGTCGAAACGTTAGTACTGCAATAGTTTGGACGCTAGAAGCAAAAAAACTTTTGGAGTGCAACTTCACGTTAGACAACCAGGAAGCACTAACGATTAAACCTGGTGCAATCGTTAGTGCATCGTTAGTGCTTCCAGGAAACACTAATGGTTTTGTTTTGCTTTACTATTATTGTAGATTTGACCACTTATATGTCACAAAGATGTCCAAACTCACGAGTTCGAAACTTACGGTCACTGGACCTCAGCCTCACGAAGTGAGCGTGAGATAAGGCCGGTGATGCGAGCGTGAGTTTGAGTGAGTTCTAGGTGAGACTAGTGAGGTGAGCGTGAGGTCAGAGTGATGATGTGAGCGTGAGGTTGAGTGAGCGTGAGGTCAGGCTGGTTATTTGAGCGTGAGGTCAGACTGGTGATGTGAGCATGAGGTTGTGTGAGCGTGAGGTCGGAATGAGTTCGTAAGTTCAGGTCGAAATTAGTTTTTGAGCGTGAGGTTGAGTGAGGTTAGGTCAAAGTGGTCACCTCTGGTTACGAAACTCCCATAAATACATGGGGGATATTTCACTGGGACAAATTCCCCACAAATTCAAAAACGGTAGTGATATCTTTAATACAATCGTTAGTGTTTCGTTAGTGCTTCCTATAGCAGTGACTCTTAACACTAGTGCTGCAATAGTTTGGACACTAAAAGCAAAAAACTTTGAAGGACAAACGTGAAGTTAGGCCCCCAGGAAGCACTAACAATCAAACCTAGTGCAATTGATAGTATATTGTTGGTGGTCGTAGAAAACACTAAGAGTGGAAGAGAATGTGAATTATGAGTGTTTATTCACACATACTCTCTCTTCCACTCTTCTCTAAAACCCATTCCAGAGTTTGGAGCTCTGAAAAGTAGCTCTAAGTAGGAGTATTACAAACCACCGAGGCCCCAGAAGTCCAGTATAGATCCGCCTCTCGAGAAGAGTATGCGTGAATAAACACTTATTATTCACATTCAGTTTGCACATCTCAACAAACAATATTTTCATTCACTTCCATCTACTACTGCATTCTACTGAACTGTAAATCATTTTTATGTTTAAAAATAATTATTCATTTTTCAATAATTGTAAATGTTTAAGTTCAGTAATTCACCATGAATAGAGTCAACTAGAAGTGTTTTTGTAACGAAGAAATAACAACATGAACTGTGAAATATCTTTCAACAAACTGTCGAGGGTTGAGAGTCGAACAACTTTACTCTCCCTTTTACCGATTACCTCGAAACCGCTGTAGCCCGAATTAGCCCAGAATAGGGAACTTATATTAGAAAAATGAAAATCTCAGGAAAATGCAGAAGTCCTTTAGTCTTGTATCTCTTAGTCCGTATGAAAGTACTGATAGAAATATGGCCAATGAATTATGACTATTTTGTAGAACATTCCACTTTAATATCACAGGAAATTCATCTTCCGGCTTGCTTGGTTGTGAGAAGTTATAGAGTGTATTGGTATACTGTGTAAAGTATGTGTACTGTCGTTGATTTGTGATAACAATCAGAAACAGAAGTAAAAGGTAAATTACAGTAATAGTTTTCTCTTAATAGTTTTGTATTGAAGGGGAAACGGAAAACCTACTTTTATCTTAACATTTTCTTTCTTAAAATTTCTATTCGGGTTCACACCTTCCCCCTCAATATTGAATACGGAAACGGAGAACTTATTTAGAACTTGATTGTTGATGCCAGTATATTTCAAGCATCACTTCTCGGACCTAGGCCTGTGTTATGTCGATAACTCTATCGTCGATATCTATATTATCATATATCAACATTCGATATCGCAAATATATGGACATGAATATATCATTCTAAATTTTCGATATCGATATTCGGGGGGGGCGACGAGGTATAAGGACGACTAAGACTTGCGGGAGGACGACTAAGACTTGCGATGGATGAAGAAATTTAAGTTACTTTTTACAATCATTATATCTTTATTACCACAAATTGCAATGTAAATACATCCACTTGAAAATTTGCAATATTATATGATATAACATCTTAGACGCCAGAACGTTTCTGTTTCCTGAAAAAAAGAAACAAAAAATCACGTCCAAAAGCAAGTGCTTCGAACTTTGAACTAGAATTTACCATAAGAAAGTTTTTTGTTTCTATCTTATTCGCAGTTTGCCACACTGATATAGTTCTGACAAAATTTAGGTTTAGTCCAACTCTTTTCGAAGTTGCAACCAACCCAACCGCCGAGCTATTTTAGGAAGAGGAGAATTGCAGGTGGTAATGCACTTTTGGGGCCGTGTATACATATCACCGTTGAGTTGATACATTTATAATTATTGAAGTATGCCTTCTTTGTTTTTATTTGATTTGTGTATATTGAATAATTAGTAGAACACTGTATCGTATTAAATTTCTTATTTTGCTGGTAACCCTGTTAACAATTTGTATTTAACGTGGGAGATGTCTGCTAGGGTAACCGGGTTGACAACAGGAATATCTTTAGAAGAATTGTTCAAGAAAAATGTTAATCAATAACAGTTACTTCACATTATTTAATTACTCCACATTAATTAACTGTAAAGACACTTACATTGTTTTAATTACAGTCTTCTTAGCATTTTCATCTTCGTATACAACTTTGAATCATGAAGCCTAAAGTTCACAAATAAATAATACTATTGTAAAAGATCAATTAACGTTGTTCCAAAACCCGTAAACACCATTTTAAATACTCAACAAACAGCATTAAACATACTAAAATTAGCAAAGGATTGTAGTTAATTTTTATCGTATCGTAAACCAATACAGAAGAAAAAATAATAAAATGACTGCTTATACACGAACCAAGGAAAAAAGATTACATTTTCATACGAAAAAATTAGAAACATAATGAAATTCATCTCCCAAAACAGAACTAATAGAGAAACAAACAAAACTATTACTTTTTTCTACAAGTCCTAACAATGCACTATGGATTGCACTAGATTTTGTCGTTAGTGCTTTCTGGGGAACTAACGTGAAGTTAGCTCACTTTTTTTCTCTTTACTCCTAGCATCCAAACTAATGAAGCATTAATGTTCGGATTTGGTGTTCTAAGAAGTATTAACGATTGCACTGGAAGAGAACATTAGTGCTTTTGAATTTGGCGGAAGTTTAACTCAACGAAAAATTCCCAATGTTTTTCTTACGTGAGTTTCGTCACTAATAATGAAGCACTAACGAAACTATTAGTGTTTTCTAGGACCACCAACAATGTACTATCAATTGCACTAGGTTTGATTGTTAGTGCTTCCTGGGGGCCTAACTTCACGTTTGTCCTTCAAAGTTTTTTGCTTCTAGTGTCCAAACTGTTGTAGCACTAGTGTTAAGAGTCACTGCTTTAGGAAGCACTAACGAAGCACTAACGATTGTATTAAAGATATCATTAGCTGTTTTGAATTTGTCGGGAATTTGTCCCAATGAAATATTCCCCATGTAATTATGGGAGTTTCGTAACCAGAGGTGACCACTTTGACTTAACCACACTCAACCTCACGCTCAAAAACTAATTTCGACCTGAACTCACGAACTCATTCCGACCTCACGCTCACTCAACCTCATGTTCGCATCACCAGTCTGACCTCACGCTCACACAACCTCATGTTCGCATCACCAGTCTGACCTCACGCTCACATCAAAAGTCTCAACTAGAGCTCACTCAACCTCACGCTCACATCACCAGCCTTATCTCACGCTCACTTCGTGAGGTTGAGGTCGAGTGAGCGTAAGTTTCGAACTCGTGAGCGCCGATCTCGTGACTTTGGACATCTTTGTGACATTTAAGTGGGCAGATCTACAATAATAGTAAAGCAAAACAAAACCATTAGTGTTTCCTCGGGGTCTAACGTGAAGTTGCGCCCCAAAAGTTCTTTGCTTCCAGCGTCCAAACTATTGAAGCACTAATGTTAGGAGTTGGTGTTCTCAGAAGCACTAACGAAGCACTAACGATTGCACTACAAAAGGTCATTAGCGCTTCTGAATTTGTTGGGAATTTGAGCCAATGAAAAATTCCCCATGTATTCCTTATGGGAGTTTCGTGATATATAACTGGCCATAGTCACACTAATTTTGAAGCACTAACGAAACTATTAGTGTTTTCTGGAAGCACTAACAATGCACTAACGATTGCCATAGGTTTAATCGTTAGTGCTTTCTGGGGGGCTAACGTGAAGTTGGCCGCCCCCAAAGTTTTTTGCTTCTAGCGTCCAAACTATTGAAGCACTAATGTTGGGAGTTGGTGTTCTCAGAAGCACTAACGATTGCACTACAAGAGGTCATTAGCGCTTTTGAATTTGTTGGGAATTTCAGACAATGAAAAATTCCCCATGTGTTCCTTATGGGAGTTTCGTGACATATAACTGGCCATAGCCACACTAATTGTGAAGCACTAACGAAACTATTAGTGTTTTCTGGAAGCACTAACGATTGCACTAGATTTAATCGTTAGTGCTTTCTGGGGGAGGCTAACGTGAAGTTGGCCTGCCCCCAAAGTTTTTTGCTTCTAGCGTCCCAACTATTAAAGCACTAATGTTGGGAGTTGGTGTTCTCAGAAGCACTAACGAAGCACTAACGATTGCACTACAAGAGGTCATTAGCGCTTTTGAATTTGTTGGGAATTTGAGCCAATGAAAAATTCTCCATGTATTCCTTATGGGAATGTCGTGAAATATAACTGGCCATAGCCACACTAATTTTGAAGCACTAACAACACTATTAGTATTTTCTGGAAGCACTAACAATGCACTAACGATTGCAATAGGTTTAATTGTTAGTGCTTTCTGGGGGGGGCTAACGTGAAATTGGCCTCCCCCGAAGTTTTTTGCTTCTAGCGTCCAAACTATTGAAGCACTAATGTTGGGAGTTGGTGTTCTCAGAAGCACTAACGAAGCACTAATGATTGCACTAGATTTAATCGTTAGTGCTTTCTGGGGGGGGCTAACGTGAAGTTGGCCTGCCCCCAAAGTTTTTTGCTTCTAGCGTCCCAACTATTAAAGCACTAATGTTGGGAGTTGGTGTTCTCAGAAGCACTAACGAAGCACTAATGATTGCACTACAAAAGGTCATTAGCGCTTTTGAATTTGTTGGGAATTTGAGCCAATGAAAAATTCTCCATGTATTCCTTATGGGAGTTTCGTGACATATAACTGGCCATAGCCTCACTAATTGTGAAGCACTAACGAAACTATTAGTGTTTTCTGGAAGCACTAACGATTCACTAACGATTGCAATAAGTTTAATCGTTAGTGCTTTCTGGGTGGGCTAACGTGAAGTTGGCCGCCCCCAAAGTTTTTTGCTTCTAGCGTCCAAACTATTGAAGCACTAATGTTGGGAGTTGGTGTTCTCAGAAGCACTAACGAATCACTAATGATTGCACTAGAAGAGGCATTAGCGCTTTTGAATTTGTTGGGAATTTGAGCCAATGAAAAATTCTCCATGTATTCCTTATGGGAATTTCGTGAAGTATAACTGGCCATAGCCATACTAATTGTGAAGCACTAACCAAACTATTAGTGTTTTCTGGAAGCACTAACGATGCACTAACGATTGCAATAGGTTTAATCGTTAGTGCTTTCTGGGGGGGGGCTTACGTGAAGTTGCCCCCCCCCAAGTTTTTTGCTTCTAGCGTCCCAAATATTGAAGCACTAATGTTGGGAGTTGGTGTTCTAAGAAGCACTAACGATTGCACTAGAAGAGGTCATTAGTGCTTCAATGGGGGGGGGCAACTTCTCGGACGTGCTAACAGTGGCAAGTGGAGAAAGAAGTTTTTCGACACTTAAGCTTGTTAAAAATTATCAATGTTTTTCTATGTCTGAAACACACTTAAGTGTTCTAGCGATTATATCAATAGAATACGAATTGGTTGAAACATAGGACTACGCGAATATGATAAAGGAAATTGCTTATATCAAAGCAAGAAAAGTTTTTTCAATGAGGGTATGTTAAACTTATGTATCTCTATTGTGTTTTAGTACATTATAAGGCTTAGGCTAATCACTTAGTTTTGCCGTAATATCTAATTCGCTATATTATCTTCATGCTCCATACTCGATTGGAAACATCTTTTGATATAGAATAAGCCAAAAATTAAAACTCTGAGTCGTGACTAAAGAATATATTTTTAAAAAAATATTTTCTGTATGCGCTGCTGTATATCACAAATAAACAGCAAAATCGAGCATACTAAGTATTGTGTCATGTATGAAGTCGTTTAAATATTACTTAAGCATTCGAGAGAATTAGTTCAATTTTTGGTTTACTTTTCCATTTCATACATGTTTTAAATGGGGAATCTTATTTTTTCGTGACACTTGAAAATTTTCTGTCAAAATAACGTTTGCGGATTAAAAGAGCGGCATGTGAAAGTACTGGTCAGGGCGGCAAAACTGCTAGCGACGTCGTGACTTCACGTCATAAAATAAAGTTATGTCACGTCAATTCACGTTCCTGAACTTTACACACGAAAACTAAAGCTTCAAGTGAAGCCCTCAAACGTTTCTCAATCTGAAATATTCACTGTTAAAGAATGAAAATAACTAAAACAGTGATGTTTGAATTATTAAATAACATTGTACTAATACTTTGTACACAAAAACATTAGTCAGAAACTTTCGTCAAAAAGATGTTTTATCTGATACAGGTGCCATGTCTTGGTGGTTATTTTGAAAACGGCGACCCATATGAACAATTTTTCCACAGTGTTCTTTAGATTTTATAGATCTATTGAACAAGGTATCACTTGCGCCATGTTTTGATTTAAAATTTTGAAGTTGGGCCTTGGGTCCCCATGAACGGGGGCCCTCTGGGTAGCAGCGACAATACTATTCGATGTGCCTCATGGCACTTCCTATTTGAGTTTTTGTTTGGTTCACTTATGTTCAACCATTTTCATATTAGTGGTAATGGAAGCTTTATCTGATACAGGACATCATGTCTTTGAGGCCATTTTGAAGACGGTGACACATATGAAAAGCTTTTGTCACAACGATTTTTAGTCTTTAAAGATCTAAAGAACGAGGTATCACTCGCCCAATATTTCCATTTAAAATTTTAAAGTTGGGCCCTTGTTCCCCATGAAGGACTGCCCTGGAGAGCACCGCAGCAACATCATTCGACGTGTCCCATGCCATTCCTGTATCACTTTTTGGTCTGTTCATTATCTCCAACCGTTTTCATATTAGTGGTAGTGGACGTTTTATCTGATACACGCACCATGTCATGGCGGCCATTTTGAATAAGGTTACCTATATGCAAAATATTCTGCCACAATGCCGTTTAGCGTTTGAAGATCTATCAAACGAGGTATCACTCGCCCCATGTTTCTATTTAAAATTTTAAATTTGGACCCTGGGTCGCCATGAAGGAAGCACAGTGGGGCACCGCGACAACGCCATTCGATGTGCCCAACGGCATTTCCTATTTCAGTTTTTGTTTGGTTCAATTATGTTCAACCGTTTACGAGATATTTCCGTGGAAAGATTAAAATAAGACACCCTGTATATATCGAAGAACTGAACCCCTTTCGAAAATATATTATTGTGCATTTGTTTTTCATTCCTCAAATCACATTTGTGTTAATGACTCAAATGTCACATACAATGCATTCTTGAAGTATTACGCAATGGTATCACTAGAAAAAATAAAAAGTTTTTTTTTTTTTTTTTTTTTTTGTCCGCAAGGGAAATAGCTTGGACAATAAATGATTGATAGTGCAAATTGAATCATCAGGGTGTAATAGAATAGTTTTTTTCCTTGCACAAAAATCAACAAACCAGTCGTTATGCGCATTTGGCTTCCTGTATTTAAATACATCATTGTCGAGCTTCGAAAGCAACGAAGAAGTTGGATCACAGAGTGCATATTTTTTGTGCTTGTACAAAACTTTTTTTAAGTAGTAAGTTATTATTTCTGAACTATTTTCTTAATATATAAGATATTTTTGTTATTTTAAAATTTTGTTAGAATTTAAGTAAGAAAAATGAAATAAAATCTTTGGGCCTTATGCAGAGTCGTTTTGACGTATGATTAGCACCATACTAGAGAGTTCCACTAACATATATTTCCTGCAGTAGTCAGACCTTTAGCATGACACTAATCATACATCAAAACGATGCCGCATTAAGCACTTTAAGTTTTACGTCACACGGTTATGCCGACTAGGATAAAAGAGACGATTATTGGGATCGAACCAAGGACCCCATGCACCAGAGGTGCACGCTCCACCACTGAACCATCGCAGCCCCGAATTTAAGTAAGAATATTACTTCATCTGCTGTATAACAATAGTTTATGTATAATGCAGTTTTAAAAAAATTCTAGTGTCTTTTGTGATGAAAGTTAGAAGGATTTCACACCCTTATTCTCATCTTTTCAACCTAGATAAATTTTTCAATTATTCAGACTTAGTGACCACGGGCGTGTGAAAAACAGAGATGAATTTCAGAACTCAATTAATGACGGTACTATAAGTTGATTCGCTGAAAGTGTAGTTTTTGTTTTTTGTTTTTTTTCGTCTTCCCGGCAATGGAAAATGTTTGAACCATTGTAGTAGACTCACACAGAATTTTATCAAGGTGGCAGTTAAAGTTCGTAAGTTCATATCGTTTCAGGACACGTGTGGTTTTTGAATATGTTTAATATCGGAAATGTTTACTTTTTCATATCTTGTTGATGGGTAGGTTAAAACTCGCCGCACTTTCCCCCATAACTGGTTTGTAGCATATAAAATTCTGTGTCTATTGCTTCAGAAAACTCTTTCATGGGCACGCCTCATTCCGTTTTTTTTTTTTTTTTCACGCTACTTTTAATATCCGAGAGCCTAAGCGGGATAATCTGTTAACTATTACCATATTTATCTAACACTCCATTGAAAACATATGTGAAGATTGCACTGCAAGCACCCAGTATTTTTTAATTATTATTTTAATAAATGCAAACATACGACAACCGTTAGTGAAAAGATGTTATAGTACGTATAATATGATAATGTGTATGACGCTTCTCAGGCATGTGCTTTCTATACACCTGTTAAACTATTAGAGGTATGATGCAGAAATGAGTGTAAAGAACATATATAGTTCTTGAAAATGACCAGCGAAGTATTACAACAACTGCTTTAAAAGTGTGGTCCATCTGATACATATTAGGCCCTTTCTTTAGTGCACGGATCTTAGTACAGATGTAATATACAGGGTGGCCCAAAAGTAGGTATACAGACTAGCATCGATGAAGTATAACGTTTTCATTTATTAAGATAATGAATTTATTTGCTTTGGTTTGTTCCGAGCTTAAGGTATAAGTTTAAATACATTAGGAACAGATAAGGAAGAAACTAAGTCAATACCTGTATGGATAACAATAAGTAAATGACATAAAATGTCATAACCAATCAGTACGGCACTGTATACCTATTTTTGGTTTACTCTATATACTGCTGGACGCAACACAATTAAAGATACACTGGATTGACACCACACTTGTAGAATATGTAAGCAATGAAAGAACAGTAAACTTAGTAGCAGCGCAGCTCTGCGACAACCAGACGAAGGCCACAGGGAGTAGTGATTGAGTTTCGGCGTGTCATAAGTAGGTTTTAGGCGGTGAACAATCACTCATCACCGAATGTGGTAGCAACTTAATTGGCTTCCGCCTTTGAATACAGAAGAATTGTGAAGTATTGTGATTACATATTATTCTTCCGTGACATTAGTGTGTGTATTAAATAACGGCTTTAGAAAGACAACACAAGCGACATACAAAATTCCAGTGGCCAAGTCAGGAGGGGATAACCTTCTTATGCTATTGTCTATGGATCAGATTGGATCGATTCTAAATACTGGCACACGAATGTAAAGTCGGTTCGGAGCTACCAATATTCCCACAAACTGATCGACATCCTCTGGGCAGGACAGACTATATTTGTATTGCGTCAATTACTGAAGCATACTTTGATTACATCCCCTTCGATAACTCTGTATTAAAACCAGAAGTTGTTCAAATTCATCATTTCCAGTTTCAACGTTTTGCTATAGAGCAAAAACGGTAACAGATAGCGAGAAGCGGTGTTTTGTAAACGAATCAGGTTCTTAAGGCAACACACCACAACTATTTCGAACATTCTACCACGATCGATAGTGGTTCAAATTTAATATTACTTTCTGTTTCAATATTGATTACAACAGAGCGAAAAGCGTTCAGAGATATCGAAAGCTGGTTTCCTGTAACCGATTCAGCGTCATAAGAATAGATTTGATCTCCGCCATTATCACTGTAAAAAAATAATAAAACATCATTTAAATACTTTTACAGTAGTGTTTGAGGAGAAAATTGATAAAATAGTGTTCAAAAAGTGTGCTCGAAAAGTGTTAATTCTTAAAAACAGTGCTCAGTGTGACATATTTAAAACACTTCTTCTTGGCGAACACTTCAAAAACAAAGTTATGTCACATTCTGCAAAAAAATATTTCGGATATACTTGAAAATAAAACTATCAAAAAAGGGGGTGAATATGTATCATCCGGGTGTGTTCAAAGAGAGACAGTAATGTGTAAAGTATCCTAACTCTGTCTAAAACGCGTTTCCAAATATTTTGTAGTGATCGTTCTATTCAAATCTAAAGTGGTTCCAATTAGTCATTTCCGATTTCAACACTTATCGCCATACAATAAAAGTGTTAATAAAAAAAATAGTGGCAAGCGGTTTTCTGAAATCGATTCAGTGTCTCAAGAGTACATGCCATCACAGCCCGTAACATTACCAAAACCGGGACTGGTGGAAATTTATTACTATTTCCGGTTTCAATATTGATTTCCTGAGAGCAAAAAAAAAAAATTACTAAAGACGTATCGAGATGCAATTTTTATGCAATCGATTCAGCTTCCCAAGAGTTGATTCTACCTCTTTCCTAAACCTTCCATTTAATAGAGATTCGATTCTAATTAACGATTTATGGTTTCAATCTTTATCGCTATAGAACAAAACTGTAAGGCATAGCGAGTAATGACTTTTTGATATGAATTCACCATCCAAGGAACAGATTTTATCATTGATCTTATTAATCTATTGCAACCAGTAGTTATAGATGTACTACTTCAAGTTTGAGCATTGAATTCAGATAGTTCGGTGTTCTAACATAGTTTCACACTGTAAAACGAAACTCACTTCTTTAATATTTGAAAACAGGGTAACTCCATGTATGATAAGCCATAAGAAATGAGTAGCTTTCTCACCAGAAATTTATGTTTGTTTCTTTGTTTCATAAGGGAATATTTTCCGCTTCTTATGTAATTTGAAAGTTAGTTCTGTTTAGCTTTTTTTTTTTTTTTTTTTGAACGTCCTACGATTATGCACAAAAGCTAAGAGAGAGACGATGCTCGTGAAAATGAATGGAATAATGGAATGGATCAAGTGGAAGGAAACGTAGCACTTAGAGAAAACTCAGACTCACGGTGTTTGTCCGCCACAAAGTTCACTTGGCGCAGGTTGGGACCGAACAAGTGACCATGCTCACCAGAAATGAGGGTCCTACCACTGAGCCATCACGGTCCCTCAACAATGAATATAGATTATCGTGCCCTCTATATGTTGTCGGTGTGACATAAAATGGCCTCTTTGCTTGAAATTTATGTAAGTGCAATTTTTAAAATTTGGAGATTAATGTTAATAACATTTACTGAGCAATACTGTATATGCCTATTAAAATGGTGTCGTAACTAGGTACACCAAAATAAAGACGGTATTATTGTATAATAGTAATATTTCATAGCCACGTCCACACTTGTGCTACCATCGTTTCTAATGCGACTTTAATTCATTTATGTTTACGAAGATACGTGAGCAGGAACCACATTGATAGCTTAAAAATGGATACGTCTAGGCAATATAAATCATTAAATGTTAAATGGTAAATTATTCAGTGAAATTGGGAATTTAAAATAGATCAATTTGTGCCAATTAACAACGAACTTGATGTTAATTTGCAGATAGAAACAAGAATTTTAGGAATCATCCCCAAAAAATGGATCAAAAGATTACATTCTTGGCCAATAATTAGTTTTTGGATGAGGGGCCACAAATTTTTTGAACGGCCCCTAAATTGAGTTTTCGTATTCTTTTTTTTTAACGGAATAAGCGCATCATACTGAATTAAGTGATGGTTTGGGTTTGGCTAGTTCTCCAGATATAAGGTGTACAAAAAAATTTTAGTTGAAATATATTGGAGCTTTTGGATCAGGGGTCACAAAATTTTTCAACGGCCCCTAAATCGATTTTTTTTTAACGGAATAAGTACATCATACTGAGTTAAGTGATAGTTTGGGTTTGGTTATACTATACGTAGTTCTCCAAATATTTTTGATTGGAGTAGGAGAAAATTTTTGATTGAAATATATTGGTTCTTTTGATCCCTAAAAAAATGTCCACGACGAGCCGGAAAGAAAGAATACAAGCAGACTGCTTTTCTAAGAAATACTATAGCTTTGAAATATGACGACTAAAATAATGTTAATATCGTACAATTTTTGTAGGAACTACAAGCTGTAAAAAAAAAAGTAATTTTTCTAGAAGAAATTTTAT